>NC_089257.1:7478790-8078790 GCF_963930625.1 Muntiacus reevesi | reverse complement strand
AAGATGCCTTGTAAACTAAACAAAGAAATAATTTAGCCCCAGAGAGTGACTTTTAGAATGGTAGAAGCTTAACCAAGTTTGTAGAAATAGCTGAAGGAATAAGTGGAAGAGAAGAAAAAGATGGTGATGATTCAAAGGATATTTATCAAATTGTTGATGGTGATTACGTCTAGGTAGTGGGCTTATAAGTGGATTTACACTCACTCACACATGCACACACACACACACACGTGTCTTATTTTCTAAATTCTAAAAGACATATGTGTTTAGGAGGAAAAAATATCTTACATGGTCTTGGAGATAACACTTCCTTTGTAAACAAGATCAGCAATAATTTATAAATCATCTAGAAAAGTTCTGGTGGTGTTTACTGATGTGTTTATTCCAACAGGTTGAAATTTTTCAAAAATGAGCAGTATTCATAAGATAATTGAGCCACTCTTAATCACGACTTGAACAACAAAATAATAGCCTTTTGGCTATTTGCTATTTTAACTGTAATAAGAATAAAAGTGCTTTTTGAATTTCAAAAGTATTCTTTTCTATAAAGCTTCCTGAGATTTAACTGTGGGAAGCTGGCTTGGCTACTTTTTAGTAACCCTCCCAATGATTTCATTTTTTGTAGTTAATTGGGAAATTAACTCAATTATATTTTTATAATCTAACAGCAAAAATGAATTGGTAAAGGCTCAAGATATGCTATACTTAGCTATTATTAACTATTAACTAATGTGGTAAAGTTAAGAAAGACAATTATTTTGCCTAAGAATTCTGCAACTGTTGTTTTTGTTATGCATAGAAGTTCAGGGTAAAGCAATAAATATTTCCTAATTATCTCTTGAACTTAATGGTTCTTGGAGACTGATTTTGAATACTTGTAGGAGGAAAATTATTTTTCCATACTAATTTCTAGTTTTTTGTTTTTTTTTTTAATGTAAAAAAATGATACTTGTGGCACAGTGAATTACAAGTTATTTGTCAAACAAGGTATAAGCTTATTGTAAATTATAGGAGTCCACACTTCTAAAGGGTGCAGCTTGGGATGGATATGGTCAGAGTTTCATTCCTCTCATTCCAGGAAAGGGATGAAATGAACATGGGTGCATGTTTTAAACTTCAGAACACTAGGATCCTTTAGAGTTTGAAACAGAAAGAGTCAGTAAATATATAAGAAAATGTCACTTTCCATCTCTGGTCGAAAAATAAACCATTCTGTTCTAAATGAAGTATGTATTTCAAACTTTAAATAGATACAGAAAAGTGAAAGAAAGCAGCCTCTTCATGGAAGGTTACAGAAGGTCGAAATAGAAATAGCAGCTAAATTTAGGGGGCCATATGTGCCATAAATTGAATTAAAAGCTTTACATAGATTGTCTAATTTAATTCTTATGATAATGCTTTGGACATGTTTATTTTATGTCTATTTTCAAGACAAGCACCAGAGGCTTATAAAGGTTTTGTCACTTGCTCTAGTTTGTGCCGTGAAGAAGTATGGGAAATGAGACTCAAACTCAGGTGGATCTGTCTCCAGAACCGAGATCTCACCCTCTGCTGTATTGTAGTAACTGTACTGCTGATGCTGTAAACGGTGATGAGAAGGAAGAGAAGCCAGACTTGTATGCACACAGACTACTACATATCGCTGGAGTGAAGGTATTTGCTTTAAGGGTTTTGCCTCTCATTTCTGTAATTCAATTGATTATCACACAAACTCCAATGATGTCAGCGTAGATTGCCATTTAAAGATCGGTAAGACGGATCAAAAATAACTGATTCTGAGTTTTGTTTCAGGCAGTTCAAAGCTAGATTTAATGAGTCAGTTAACCACATCAATAGATATGGTTTCTTAATTTCTAAAACAGGAATAATAATCATTCATGCCATATGCATTTCATATAGTTGTTTTATTATCAAATTAGGCAATTCATATGAAAGTCTAAGTAAATCATAAAGTCTGTTAAGATGAAAAGATGGATAAGATGGATTAAGATGTATATGGCAATGAGGAAAAGGTTTTGGTTTGTTCCTCTTTCCAAAATAAAGTCATTTTATTTCCTACTTTCCAACTTATTAGCTACATTTAAGATCTTACTCTATGAAGAACTTTGTCAAGGCATTCTTTACCTCTTCATTTCTGAGTGTAAATGAGTGGATTCAACATAGGAGTCAGGATACCATAAAACACTGCCATGGTTTTGTCTATAGACAAAGTAGGTGATGGACGCATGTAGGTAAACATACAGGGCACGAAGAACAAGGCAACAACCGTGAAGTGGGCCCCGCAGGTGGAGAGGGCTCTGCGCCTCCCCTCTGCACTGTGGGACCTCAAGGAGCGCAGGATGACGAGGTAGGAGGCAGCCAGCAGGAGGAAGTTCAGCAGGCAGATCACGCCGCTGTTGGCCACCACCAGCAGGCCGATGACAGAGGTGTCGGTGCAGGCAAGTTCCAGCAGGTGATACAAGTCACAGACAAAGTGATTGATGACATGAGGCCCGCAGAAGGGCAACTGCAGGACCAGCAGGAGCTGCACCAGGGAATGCAGGAAGCCCCCCAGCCAAGCCAGCCCCACCAGCAGGGCACAGAGATGCCGGGTCATGTAGTGCAGGGGCTTGCAGATGGCCACGTAGCGGTCATAGGCCATCACCGTGAGCAGGATGATCTCAGTCCCTCCAAAAACATGAGCTCCAAAGAGCTGAGCCATGCAGCCCTCATAGGAGATGGCTCTCCCCTCCTGCAAGAAGTCAGCTATGAGTCTAGGGGCCGTAGAAGAGGAATAACAGGTATCAGTAAAGGACAGGTTGGCCAGGAAAAAATACACAGGGGAAGCCAGGGTGGGCCTAAAGGTGATGCTGATCATGATGAGAATATTGCCACAAGCTGTGATCCCATATATGGTCAAAAAGGCCACAAAGAGAACTCTTTGTACTTCTGGGTTCTGTGAGAGTCCCAGCATGAAAAATTCTGACATTGTATGGTGTTTCCATAGAGTCCAAGGACACTGAGGATGCAAGTCCAGTATTGGCTATAAAGTCAAGAGAGAAACAAAATGTTACAAGATTTCCTTTGACCAAACCCAGTTCTCTTTACCCCTCTTAACCCTTTCTGTTCCAAAATTTGTGTACCAGTTCATCCTGTTAACTACAAAATGTAAGCATGTCTGTTAACTTTAGCATCACTGGGTAATAGATACCTAAGTTATTGTATGAAAATAATTATTTAATTATCTAGAATTCATTTTGTTAAGTGGAACATTTGGTGGACATCAATTTTCTAACTTGACCAGAGAACATCTCTTGACAGTTTTCAGTGGGGTTCCACATAGATACAAGGGCTCTCAAGAAACCCATGAATACTTAGGATCTTCTGAAATCTCTGCATGCATAGTTCATACCCTTTGAAGTAACTCTTTCTTCTCTGCAGTGAGGTTTGCTACATTTTCTGTTGTGCTTCCAATAGTAACAGAAATTGATGCAAAGCAAACTGAAGTAGGGTAGGGAGAAGCCCAAGTTCTCTGTTTCTCTGCTTGTTCATTTACTCCCACTTCTGCCTCTGCTGCGGGCAGTATCATGTATAAGTTAAATTACTCTTCCCCCTTGATTCACACATTATATGTATGTCTGGGCTTTACTTTCTCTGGACCTGGTGAAATCCTTCTAGTTAAAGGCTTCCAGTCCTTCTACAGTCTACAGGGATGAGTCAAAGTTAAAAAAAAGTGACCAGCAGTGAAAGATTCTATGATTATCCACCTATTCACTACATAAAGGAAGCTACAGGAGGAGGGAGAAGAGATACTCTGTCTTAACCAATGTCCTTGTAAATTATAATCTCATCTGACAAAATATTCCTACTCGTGCTTTATTCTCCTAATTATATTAAGGAAATGTCTGTGCTAGTCTAAGTTTTGATTAAACAACAACTGTCACTCATCCCACCCACCAACCATCTATTATTTTCCTGGAAACATAAATCTTCTTAAAGTAACTAAATCTCCCAACTTGCTGAGAATTTGATGCTCAGCATGATATGAATGAAAGGAGAATCATTGATTGTCAGAGGAAGAGACGCGCAAATCTAAGAATGCTGGAGAGAAGGTTCTTGTGTTGATCAGGAAGCTGCACACTCTCTTTCTAAGCTTGGTTACAAAGGCAAATACAGTTTCTGCGGGAAACACATCTGACTGCGACCTTTTCAGAGGAGGACATTGTGGCCAAGAGTGTATGGCCACCTGTGTAACAGTCTTTGCAGGCACTGTCCTAAGTGTCTTAAATATATAAGCTCATTTAATCCTCATAACATCCCCATACGACAGATTATGATTTTTCTCCTCATTTCTTCAGAGGAAGAAAGTGAGAGGCACATTTAGAAACTTACAGAAGCACACTCAGCTAATAAGTTGCAGAGTTAAGACTTGCACCCAGGCAGTTCTGCTACAGAACTGTGGGCTTCACCATAGTATCCTGACACGTAAACTCACTTAAGCTTGAAAATTTCCAGTACCATTTATTTTCCATGTAATCATGGACAATTTCTCAAAGCCTCAATGTTCTCATCTATAAAATGAAAATAAGAGTACTGCTACGCCCTGAGTCTGCAAAGATCGGCCAATGAAAACAGTGCATGTAAGTGTTTGTACAGAGCCTGGATATGATAACCACTCAAGCAATGGTATCGCTGAGGTCACCATCATCAATGCCATGGACAACAACTTACATTTACTGGATCTGAGAGCACAAGTATGTCATCAGGTGTTTTGTCTTCGTTTTTGTTCTTTTACATCCTAACATCGTGAAATGGTGGACCTGGGCGAGTTATTAAAGGGTCACCTAGACCAGCTCCAAGCATATCAGCGCAAATATCTCTGCTTCATGTGCTTAAACTCCTATATGAGATTAAAACTGCTTTTCTCATTTAGGCACATCTCAGACTGGGGAAGTACTGTTGATTGCAGGAATGCATCTGAGCTGAAAGTTTCTTAGACTAGCATTAGGAGAAAACCCCAAACGGCATCATTCATTCATAAGCAGCTGAGAATTTGTTCCATTATCCATTTCCCTTATTTCCTGAAAAACTCTATGGCATTTAAAACCACCCTTTCCAGTTGTCTCTGTTTTAAAGGTAGTGGATTTAAGGCTCAGAAAGATGCGGTGCAGACTGCCCAAAGCTGAACTGATGGTTCCTGGTGGAGGTGCAGCTGGAACCCAGGTCACTCGACACTCCAGGCTCTGTGCTTTCCAACATCATCACCCGCTTCCAATGTCTACATTCTCTATCATTGACAAGCCATGCTGTGGCTCACGTTAGGGAGAAAAGCCTTGAAATGAAATAGCTGGCTTGTCGTCCCTGCTTTCTACTAACAATGCTCATCAACATGGTCTCAGAAACTCTTTCTCTTGCCACTGAGAAGGGTGACTTATACGGTGGGTGTGATGACACGGTGATTATCACTGCTAGGTTTCTCTGAAGACTAATGCTCTCCCCGCAGCATCACTTGCCGAAACAGTTCTGGGGCTTGGTTTTGCCTCATTCACAGGTTAGAACGCAATGTGGTGCCGTTGTTAATTAGACCCTTTGAGTGCAGTTTTGGTCTCACAAGTAAGAGACTTTCACCTTACTTCCTAAAAGTGCCCAGTGTCCTTCTAGTGTCTAGAGAGAGTCCACAAGTTGTCAGGAGGAAAGGGGAGTTAGAATATTTCAGGAGCAGATATTGGAGGGTTAGTGTCTTTAGGAAAATTGCTGACTGGACAGCAAGGACAAAAGTTAATAGCATTTACTGATCATCTTCGAGTTCTAAGTGCAGGTCCTAGGCGCTTTCACATACAGTATCCTTGGTCGTTTACTCCCTAAGTTGTGTCTGATTCTTTGCGACCCCATGGACTGTAATCCACAGGCTCCTCTGTCCATGGAATTCTCCAGGCAGGAATACTGGAGTGGTTTGCCATTTCCTTCTCCAGGGGATTTTCCCAACCCAGGGATCGAACCCAGGTCTCCTGCATTGCATGTGACTCCTTACCACTGAGCCGCTGGGGAGGCCATATATTACACACAACAATGTTGAGTAAATGTCAATATTACTGCACTTACTGGGCTTTAACAAGAATTAAAGAGCAAAAGAAAAGCTCTTTGCACAGATTAAACACTCAAATAAGAAAAACCGCCATAATTAATTTTTTTACACTAGCATTGATTTTTTGATGTTTACCCCATCCTAAGGGTAGGGTCACCATTATGTTCAAATAAAGAAATATTTTAGACAGAGGTTTTCTCAGCTTGAGGCTTAAAGAAAGTCATAAATTAAGGTCAGAAATCTGTTGCCTCCCAAACACATAGAATGAGTGCTCAGGTCAAGACTTTATTCACAGAAAGGTCTCAGTAAATAGCTGTTGTCATCAGCGTTACCAGTATCATCGTCACCCTCATCACCTTTTTTTCTACATCATCCTGTGACTTTCCATGTTTCTTGGGAACTACAACTAGGTGTTTAAAAGATAACTTTGAGTTTTTAAATACACAGTTGCTTATATATATATTGTTTTCAAAATAATCACTCATTATGGCAAAATATCTATTCTTTAAAGCCTTTATAACTGCAGCGAGAGCTAAGCTGGTAATAAAAGCTTAAGAACATTAGAAATGCAATGCTGGCATCACCTTATGTTCAAATTCCTGGTTGGGAACTCTCCTGAAAACAAGTTTCTGAAGTCCTCCATAAATCACAAACTCTGTGCAGAGATTGATCTCTTGGTCTCTCCAACTGAGCTCTCCCTTTTTCTCTTTCTTCCAGAGGATGGAAACAGGATAAAAGGATTCATTACCAGTGAGAGCTTCTGAAATAAGTGCTGCTCATGCTTCCCTGGTAGCTCAGCTGATAAAGAATCTGCCAGCAATGCAGGAGACCCTGGTTTGATTCCTGGGTTGGAAAGACCCACTGGAGAATGGATAGGCTCTCCACTCTGGTATTCTTGGGCTTCCCTGGTGGTATAAAGAAGCCACCTGAAATGTGGGACACAGTAAACTCTTGTATACTACAGGGAATGAAGAAATGTAATTTTCAAAAAGTACTTTTGTGTGCAAATGTTATCTTTGTGGGATTGTGATAAGTAAAAATTTCTTTTTATTGCTGTGTTTATTTTATTTATAAACCTCTCAAACCTGGAAAGATCAGAAAAAGTGTATAAATGTACTTTTTGAAAATTTATTTCCTACTGTTCTGTCTCTTTTTCATGCATAGTTGTTTTCCCTCTTTTAAAATAAAGCTTCACTCTAGCCATGTTGCTGGGTATAACGAGTGTTCAAGAATATTGCTGTTGATCTGTCTCATACCCACAGTCAGGGCAACATTATGACTTTTGTGAACCCTGGTACTTTTATCCTCTTGGGTCTTCTCCTCCATCAAAATGTTAAAAATTATCTTTCCTGACTGCATTGCTATATAGATGACTATAATCTAAGCTGCATTTGGATTATATTAATTTCTTTCTTTCTGTTGTAAAAGAAATGAAAACACTTCATGGCCTCCTAAGACTAGCGTGGGCTCTTGGCACTCTCTCTACTATGGCTTCTGAATATCAACCCTGGCTTTCAATGCGTGAGCCCCCAGAGAAGACTGATCCAGACATGAGAATCTTCCCAGTTCAGTCAATTAAGAAGGGGAGAAAATCTCTGTAAAACATCACTAGATTTTTATTTTTTTGCCTAAATACGCCACACAAGGTTTATTCATCACCACTTTTCATTATTTGTCCCCAGAGCTTCTTCATGACATTTTTCACTTCTGCATTTCTCAGGGTGTAGATTAAAGGGTTCAGCATAGGAGTCACTATGGTGCAAAACACAGTCACAGCTTTGTCAATGGGGAAGGCGGTCGTGGGTCTGAGGTAGAGGAATGAACAGGGTACAAAGAATAAGACGACAACTGTGACATGAGAGGCACAGGTGGACAGGGCCTTGCGGCGCCCTTCAGAGCTGTGGGTCCTCAGGGAGCGCAGGATGACAGCCTAGGAAGCCACCAGCATTGAGAAAGTCAGCAAACACAGTGACCCACTGTTGGCAGAAATCAGGGGCCCCAGAGTTTGCGTGTCCATGCAGGCTAGCTCCAGGAGAGGTATTAAATCACACACGAAATGGTCAATGACATTGGGGCCACAGAATGGCAACTGAGCCAGGAACCAAATCTGGACCCCTCCGTGGAGAAAGCCTAAAGCCCCAGCCATTCCAACCAGGGAAGCACACACAGGTCGACTCATGGTGGTCATGTAGCGCAGGGGCTTACAGATGGCTACATAGCGGTCGTAGGCCATGACAATCAACAAGGCAATCTCGGCTCCAGCAAAGAAGTGCTCAGCAAAGACCTGAGTCATACAGCCACTGAAGGAATGGTGTCCTTTCCAGAGACCAAGTCAAAGACCAACTTGGGTGCTATGGAGGAAGAGTAGAAGCCGTCTATCATGGACAAATAGGACAGAAAATAGTACATGGGAGAACCGAGGGCTGGGCTGAAGATGGTGACTGAGATGAGCAGGTTCCCTGCCAGTGTGATCAAGTAGAGGATTAAAAACACAGCAGATAAGAGTGTCTGCAGCCCTGGGTTCCGGGCCAGGCCCAGGAGAATGAATTCTGTTACGTTGCTCATCCTCTCCATCAGTTCATCTTGAGTTGTTATTAGCACATGTTTGATCTGGAAAGATCACAATATTTCTGAGTGGTGATATTTTAAATTCGATAGAAAATATTTCATCGTCTCTGTAGCCCAGGTCCCTGGGACTGGTGGAGCTACTCCTTTCACTTACCTCTGATGTTTTACAGCTATAGCTGGAGAGAAGAATGGGAGGAGTTTGAGTCTGTCCTGATTCATATAATTTAAATATATCATGACAATACCTTACAAATACCACAATAAAATCAAGATTTTTTTTTAATGAGTGTTGACATGCAGTTAACTTCTAAATTTTCTTTTTAGCTCTGAATGTCTCACAGATAGCTTTCTTTTACTCTGGGGGACAAATTTCATTGACAATTCTTTGTAAAGTTATATTAATGCTTGTCTATTAGAATGAATATTCATAGGTATATGGACACAATATTTTAAAAGTTAACTTTGTATCTGACATGAAAAGTACCAATCAAACCTTACTCTATACCAGCTGTGTTCTGTGACCCGTTATACCTTTTTTTCAAAGTAATGCACATGCACACACAGAGGCAGAGCTGCAGATGGAGTTTTTGTCCCTTAAAATGCAAAGAAGCTATCTTTATAACAGCTCTTTGAGCAGCGTTCACTCAACAGCCCCGGATGTTGTGTCTGGCTCATTAAGATAGTTACGCTCACTCTTTCCACATCTTTGAATGCGAACATGTAAGTGGTGCAAAGTTCCCTGAAAAGTTCTCAATATTTCTGAAATGAACTTTCTGTGCAATTGTTCTTTCATCGCACATAGAATAATGCTCTGGGTTAGCTATATTACCCTACTCACATTTTGCTATGAAATGATATGTCAAGAAGTTTTCTTGAGTTTCCTATTGACCAGACAAAAATGTTAGGACCACCTGAAGTAATACAATTTCCCCTTTTGGAATAAGTTTTATCAATTAAGATGAACTTGAAATTTTCATTACTAATGTAAAAATATTGAATATATATAAGAATGCATTCTTTCTCTTGGGGAGTGAGCCTGTATATAAGTTTACAAGATAGACTACACATTGTTGAAACCAAGATCATAAGTTATTTTATTCATTATCTTTCTTTTTCTCTTCTTTCCCTAATCCTTGCCAAAAACATAACCACATATTTTTTCCTCAAAAATTTCTGGGCACAGAAGTCAGCATCATGATCTCTCAGGTTTCAATAAGGATGAGGTAAGACAGTTTAGAGTTTTCAGGAAAGCTTATGCCTGAGCTTTTTTTCTCTCTCCATGACTCCAACCATGGTGACTATGGCCAATCATTCTTCAAGATTTAGCTCACAAATCCCGATTTCAGTGTGGTGACACGGAAGTCATGAAAAGAGGGGAGAATTTTTAATAATTGCAGAGATCTTCAGGATCAATCTACTTAGTGAGACTTGAATATTAATCCCAAGCTTGTAAAAGTGGCTTTAGTGGTTCTCAGCATCATCTTGCCTGGGAACACTCCAGACAGTATTTCCTATTGACATTTTCACATCATTGTGTCCAAATTCATTTTTAGAGAGAATGGCTAAGTTTCAATTTACAGAATCTAACTACAAATATTATTTCAGTGAAATGAAATTGGCTAAGTTAACCTTCTTAAATTTTGGGGAAAAGAATTAGTTACCACTAACTTGGATCATTTGGTTGTGGATTCCTCAGTTTCTAGATTAAACCCAGACATTGCTTTCTTCCCACCAGGCATTTGCCCCACAGCTGCAGATAGGCTGTAAACTAAGGAGGAGGACAGTGGAATTCTTCTGTCTCTAGACAACTCTCCCGTTTTCTGGATTTACTCAGAAAACAAGCTGCTTTAGTTGGGAAACTTTGATAGCTTTTGGATTTAATTTTAACTCACTTTCTGGGCTTATTATGAGATAAATGCATCTTCAAAACATATTATTCAAATGTATACATCAAATTATTCAAATTTGATTCTTCAAAGAAAGAAAAAGCTTGTATATGAAATTGTAGAATGTGTGTGAAAGGGAAAGTATTAGTCGCTTAGCTGTGACCCCACGGACTGTAGCCCGCCAGGCTCCTCTATCCGTGGAGTTCTCCAGACAAGGATACTGGAGTGGGTTGCCATTTCCTCCTCCAGGGGGTCTTCCTGACCGGTGGATCGAGCTCCTTTATTCCTGATTTAAGCCCTTCTTCTAGCTCATACTGACCTTGGGAGCAGGGTCTCCCAAACAGACCTTCACCTTGTTGATGCACGGCTCTGGGGCTGTTATTTACTTCAAGGTTCTTGTTTGTAATTCTTTCTTCACTGACTCTAGAGAAATGTTTAAATAGACTTTCAAAACAGCTCAGGGTTTGACCTTGACCTCCCCAGTCCTCAGAGGATTAGTAATTGTCTCTGTTGGAATCTTTGCTAAAGCATCAGCCAAGGACTTTTTTTTTGCTCCTGTTTGACTCCCACAAACAACATTAGAGACCAGCTTTAGAAATGCTGTTGAGCTTTGGTTAAAAATATACTTCTGGCTATGGGCTTCCCTGGTCGCTCAGGTGGTGAAGAATCTGCCTGTAATGCAGGAGACGTTGCTGATCCCTGGGTTGGGAAGGTCCCCCCGGAGAAGGGAATGGCTATCCACTCCAGTGTTCTTGCCTGGAGAATCCCATGGACAGAGGAGACGTGTGGGCGACAGTCTAGGAGGTTACAGAGTCAGACATGACTGACTCACACACACTTCTGGCTGTAGTTTAGGATGAAACTTAGGTAAGGTAAGTGCAAAGCTTGGTATTAGGATTTTGTTGCTCATTTTGACGTTGGTGACCTTGCCAAAGGATATATGGGGTGATTTTAGGCATAGGTCAGAGTTCAGAGGATGGATTTCTCTCTGAAAACATGAGTGTTTGGTACGATAAGGTTGCTCTCAGAGTAGAAATGCCAGTCTGGGCCAGATTACCCTCGGACATCGTGACATGTTTATTAGTGACCGACCGAGGAGACTTAAATAGCAGGTTCCCAGCTCCCAATTAAAAGAAATCAGGGCAGTGGGGCAGACTGAGAGTGAGGGTGGCCGCTAACAGGAGCAGCATTGTTAACTGCTGAGAACAGGACTGAAAGCATTGCTTCTCTCTCTGTTCTGAACTCCAGGAATGCATCAGTTTGGTTTAAAGTTAAAGGCAGGTGAGAAAGAAAGATGATTCTGTACAGAGTTCCAGCCAGCTCTTCATCACTTCGAAGCTGAGGGAGAGAAGACTGTATGGAGCATCCTTTTGAGTAATTTAAAAGTCATGAACATTTAAACTATCTCTGGGATGAGTACCTAGGTGACAGCGTCTCATGGTGTGTTATAGAGCTTGTGGCTCTGCCACACACAGAGAGAAGAACCACAGGAATGTATAGTGATTTTACTGCACTCTATGCTTTCTTGGAGGAGCCTTGGAAAAAAGTCACGCTCAGCCAAGCACATGTGTATAAAGACACCCAGAGGGAAAGAATACAAACACTACAGAAAGGATGTTGTTTTATTTTTAATTTTTTAATTTCTATTTTTTTCACATTTATTTTTATTAGTTGGAGGCTAATTACTTTACAATAATGTAGTGGTTTTTGCCACACATTGACATGAATCAGCCATGGATTTGCATGTCTCACCTACCTTTAACTTTAAACCAAACTGATGCATTCCTGGAGTTCAGAACAGAGAGAGAAGCAATGCTTTCAGTTCTCTTCTCAACAGTTAACGATGCTGCTTCTGTCAGCGGCCACCCTCACTCAGTCTGTCCCACTCCCCTGATTTTTTTTTTAATTGTCATAAAACACATATAAGATGAAATTTACCATTTTAAATACACACTTGAGTGGGATTAAATACCTCCACGTTGTTGTGCAAACACCTCACCAATCATCTTCATAATGTTTCACCTTCTCAGACTGAAACTCCATGTTCATTAAATGGTTATTTATCATTCCTCCCTCCCCTCACGTCCTAGGCATCACTATATAACTTTTTTTCATGAGGGTCTGCTACTGCTGCTAAGTCACTTCAGTCGTGTCCGACTCTGTGGGAGCCCATAGATGGCAGCCCACCAGGCTCCCCCATCCCTGGGATTCTCCAGGCAAGAACACTGGAGTGGGTTGCCATCTCCTTCTCCAATGCATGAAAGTGAAAAGTGAAAGTGAAGTCGCTCAGTCTCGAATGACTTTTAGCGACCCCATGGACTGCAGCCTACCAGGCTCCTCCATCCATGGGATTTTCCAGGCAAGAGTACTGGAGTGGGGTGCCATTGCCTTCTCCCATGAGGGTCTAGGTGTCAATATATCATAATCTGGGAGAATAGAGGTTTGCTTCTATGATGGGGAATCTTGAGGACATAAGGATTATGTTTATGTGCAGAAGTGACTGAGAAAATCACACTCAGCCAAACTTCTTTGTAGAATACCCCTGTACGAAAATGAAGAAAAACCCTGTAAGTAGGAGAGCTTTGCTTCTGTTTCCTCTTTTTCAGACTCTGATGAGGAGTTGATTGCAACCTTACCACCAATCATCTGGAGTGATGTAATTCACCGGGCACTTTGAGTTCAGGATGTTTCTCTACCTAAGGAGTGGATCAGGAGTAGGAATGGTTATGCTCCCTACCCACAGAACAGTGCCCTATTGAGAGGCTGTCTTTGAGGAAAATGTCAGAGTCCTTGGGAATTTAGAGAAACGCTTATTCACATAAGTAGAACATGGATTCCATCAGCTTGACTGGTTGGTTGGGGCTTTGTCCTGAGAGGAGGATGCCAGCAGACACAGGATGACTGACCCATAGTGGGACCTTCCTAGCAATGACCCATAGTAATTACAATTCTGACTGATCATTGATTTCGAGAAGACAAGAAGGAAACTGCTTTTGTAATCATCCCTATTTTTTTTTCTTCTGGGACACAATCTCTTAGATTTATCAAGACCCAGAGACACTCTGAGAGATAGTGAGGGACAGGGAGGCCAGGCGTACTTCAAGGCAGTCCAGGGGGTCTCAAAGAGGGGGCGTGACTTCATGACTGAACAACAACGACACGTGAGTGTGATCTGATAGCTGATAGAACAGTGAAATCATGCAAAAAGATTGCGAATTCAGTAGGAAGAGCTGGTCTCCTAATTTATAGAAGGAAGGATGTATTGGAAAGGGAAATAAGCTAACAATGAGAATTTGGAGGGAGAGGGAAGAGTAGGGATGAGGTTAGGAATAACTGAGGAGGGACTTAAGTGATCACATAGATTGGAGCCAAAGGTACTGTTTCCTTGTTTTGACCCCAGATTGCGTGTGAATGGGGGTTCAGTTAGAGCATAAAGATTAATGACCAAAGGTCAAAATTTTGATAGTTAGCAAACTAAGATTTCTAAGAGGAGAGAAGGCAGTTGCATGCAGAACATACATAGCTACATTGAAATGAAATAGGAACCCTTGCATATCTATTAATAGCTTGCAATAGAGGGCAAAAAGGTGATATGGATACAATTATTGATGAGGAGGCTTGAGATTAACAGAAAGACTCTGTTTTGGTCCCGGTTTTTCCTGAGAAGCAGAGAGCATAGTATCCTCCTGAGATACATGGAAATTTTGTGGGGATAAAGTTTATAGGAGATCAGTGAAAATTTAGAACCTATGCTAAAAAGAATGTGTGGGAAGAAGGAACTGTTTGGAAAAGCCAGAACATTTGCTCAAGAAGTTTTGAAGACGTAATTTCAAGAAGTTGAAATTTTTGTTGTCACTCCTAGTTAATAATGGGCTCCCCAGGTGGCTGGGTGGTAGAGAATCTGCCTGCCAACGCAGGAGCTGCAGGAGACTCAGGTTAGATCCCTGGGTAGGGAAGATCCCCTGGAAGAAGAAATGGCCATCCACTTGAGTATTTTTGCCCAGAAAATCCCACTGACAGAGGAGCCTGGAGGGCTACCGTCAGCCCATGGGGTCACATATAGTCAGACATGACTGACCGACTGAGCAGCAATACCTAGTTAATAATTTTCTTCAAGATTGCCTTATATCTCAGGTGGAGGGAAAGACATGATTGTGTATGAACTTGTGGTTTAGATACTTCAGTTACTGTAGTGCATTTAGTTCAGTTCAGTTCAGTCGCTCAGTCGTGTCCAACTCTTTGCGATCCCATGAACCGCAGCACGCCAGACCTCCCTGTCCATCACCAATTCCCGGAGTTTACTCAAACCCATGTCCATCGAGTCGGTGATGCCATCCAACCATCTCATCCTCTGTCGTCCCCTTCTCCTCCTGCCCCCAATCCCTCCCAGCATCAGGGTCTTTTCCAATGAGTCAAATCTTCTCATGAGATGGCCAAAGTATTGGAGTTTCAGCTTCAACATCAGTCCTTCCAAAGAACACCCAGGACTGATCTCCTTTAGGATGGACTGGTTGGATCTCCTTGTAGTCCAAAGGACTCTCAAGAGTCTTCTCCAAGACCACAGTTCAAAAGCATCAATTCTTCGGTGCTCAGCTTTCTTTATAGTCCAACTCTCACATCCATACATGACCACTGAAGCAAAAATGCTCTATTTGGACTTGTTTTTGTAAAGATTGTCATTTATTCATTCTGTGTTTTGAGAACGAAGATAACTGCAAAAGTGATGGAAACCTTTTCTCTCCTTGATATTTATAAGTCTTTTAAAAGATGAAATGAGTCAAGGTAACTAGTCAGGAAGGATCGTTTTGCTGTGGCAACAAATGAATCCTGAATTCTCAGTGGCTTATCACTTCAACTCTCATGTTGTGTTCAGGTCAAATTCACTGAGAGATAGTTGCTCCTCTAGGACAGTCCTCTTCCAGATAGCTACGGGTCGACACAGCTTGCTTCACTGGGTGGCCCTGCCATCTCAGTGTGTGTCTTCCAGGCTTGCTGTAGCAGGGAAAAAGAAATGGAAATAGTCCTGGTGAGGAACATACTGACTTCTCAATGTTTAAGCCTAACTGTGACACATATTACTTCCTGTTTAAAAACAAAGGGGGTGGAAAATATGGTAGTAACATATGGATTCTTAGTGATCAGCAAATGGATTGGTAACACTTGAAAAGAAAACAATCTCCCATTTCAGGGGTTTCCCAGATGGTGCCGTGGTAAAGAGTCCACCTGCCAACGCAGGAGACAGAGAAATGTGGGTTCAATCACTAGGTCAGGAATATCCCCTGGGGAAGGGAATGGCAACCTACTCCAGTATTCTAGACTGGAAAATCTCGTGGACAGAGGAGTCTGACGGACTGCAGTCCATGGAGTCACAGAGTCAGACATGACTGAGTGTCTCCCATTTAGAATAAATTACTTACTAAACCATTGAAGATTAATGTATATGCAATGAACACCTTAGTTATGCCTGTGGAGTCATTTGGGTTAATTCAAGTCCTTCTGAAGGGAGACGTAACTTTGATGGATTTGCAAAACTTGAGTCCTGGCCCCAATTTGGATATCTTTCTTTTATGGGGTTATTTCCTTTAAACTTACACTGTGTCTATATCTCAAATTATTTTCCATCTCATTGGTTTATAATTGGTCTAAAATTTTCCATTCAAATTTGAATGTGCATGCTTTCTGACTTGATTACTTACCTATCACCACTTAATTTTTGTTTGTATAGGATACTTTTCTATCCATTAGCTAAAGCACAAATCAGTTCACCCAAAATTATTTGGATATCTTTTACAAAAACAGTGCTCCACAAAACTCTGGCTGGGAAATTGTGTGCAAGATAGCTGTACAGCTGTGCCTGGAAGAATTTTATATCCCTTCTTGGCTTTAGACATAGATAATAATTCATTTTGATAAGAGCCCAGATTACACTGTAAAGGGTGCCCCTGGAATTGTGCAGCACTTGGTACTAATTTTGGAATGAGTCCTGTCTTTATGTCACTCTCATTTCTCAAAACTCATTCATTTCTCATTGGTCATCATCTCTCACAATAACAACTCTACCTTGACTACAGTACTAAAACTATTCATTTGAAAAAAAATATGTGGTTGTTAGGACTTATTGTTTATTTAAATATTGTGGTTGTTAAAACTTATTTTAATTATTTGGCCTATTGGTTATGTACTGTACATCTGAAGCTTTACAGAGAATCATTCTACTGAAAACAGTAACTCAAAGTTTTTCCAGCCTCTGTGATTCTTTAAGGTGATTAACAATGCCCCTTTGAGGGCTTCCCTGGTGGTCCAGTGAAGAATCCACCTGTCATTGCAGGGGATACGGTTCAGTCTCTGATCTGGGAAGATCCCACATGCTGAGAAGCAACTAAACTTGTGAGCCACAACTGCAGAAGCCCACCACCATGACTGCTGAAGCCCTGACACCTAGAGCCCATGCTCTGAAATTAGAGAAGCAGCTGTGGTGAGAAGCCCGAGCACCTCAGCTAGAGAGACGCCCTTGCTCACTGCTACCAGAGAAAGCCCGCGTGCTGCAAAGACGACTCAGTATAGCAAAAAAAAAAAAAACAAACAAACAAACAAAAAAAAACCCTGAAAAAATAAAATTAAAAAGTAATTTTTAAAAAACAACATCCCTTGATTAGTGGTAATTTATAGAAGCAAAGAAGTTTCTAATTGAAGAGCTTTAGTCATCATTTAATCAAATCTTGATATTTTATGAAAGATGAACCATTAAAGATTCAGAAAGCAAGGGGGTGAATAATATACTTAAAGTCACATATTTTAACTTCAAAATCATTTTCCTTTCTATTAGTCACTCTTGTCCTTAAGATATGAATAGATTTTATCTTCTCTACTCACAAAAATTATTACCCAAGGTTACTCTTTGGCTCCAGAGCATCTTCATGGCATTTTCACCTCTGAGTTTCTGAGGGTGTAGATTAAAGGTTTAACATGGGTGTTACCATGGTATAAAGCACAGCCGGCGCTTTATCAATAGGGAAGGTGATCGTGGGCCGAAGGTACATAAACATACAGGCTACAAAGAACAGGACCCCTACGGCAACATGGGAAGCGCAAGTGGAGGGAGCTTTCTGCTGTTCTGCAGTGCTGCGTGCTCTTAGGAGCAAAGGATGAGAACATAGGAGGTGATAAGAAAAGAAAAGATGAGCATCCACATCAGCACCCTGTTGGCAGCAGCAAAAAGACCAAAGGCGTGAGTGGCCGTGCAGGAGAGTTCAGCAGAGGGAAAAGGTCGCAGATGAAATGGTCAGTGACGCTGGGGCCACAGAAGGACAACCAGACTCTGAAAATAATCTGAAGCAGAGCGTGAAGAAATCCTCCGGCCCAGGCCGTGGCCACCAGGAGGCCACGCACTTGCCTGTTCACTGTGATGGTGTACTGCACGGGCTTGCAGATGGCCACGTGGCGGTCACAGGCCCTCACCACGAGCAAGAGGATCTCAACTCCTCCAAAGAAGTGCTCTGCAAAGAGCCGAGTCATACACCCGCTGAAGGAGATGGCTTTCTTTTGAGCAAGTAAGTCAAGTATCATTTTGGGGGCCATGGTAGAAGAGCAGCAGCAGTCTACGAAGGACAAGAAAGACAGGAAAAAATACATGGGGGAACCTGAGGCTCTGCTAGTGGCGACTGTCACAGTGAGAAAGCAGAGGAGGGTAAACAGAGCAAACAGGGGCTTCTGTACCTCTGGGCTCCGTGTCAGGCCAAGCAGGAGGAATTCTGTCACATTGTTCATTTGCCCCCGGAATCCAGTCTGGCGTTCAGATAACTGATTTCCCTGAGAATAGCACAGGGATCGCAATTGTGAGGATCAATTTAGACCAATCGCAGTAAGTTTTCTCAGAATTATTTTCTGTAAGAAAAACATTAGGCAGATAAACCCAAGACTAAAGTTGGGCCATATTATTATTGGCCACAAAATGAACACGTAACTGTCTTCTCTCTCTCTCACACACCCCCACACACTCACACACACATGCACATACACATTCGTGTACAAAAATGCAGTTTTATCACTGTTGACATTCCAGTCATCTTCCTACAAGTGTACATTGATGGGTATTCCCCCAAGAATGCTCATGTATTTTCTCCTGTAGGAAAAGAGGAATAAGAAGAGGACCCTTACGAAGGAGCAGAGGCTTGAGTTCCTGAGAATTTTCCCCCTGTGTCCCTTCTCTAGTCACTTGTGCTGATGGGGTGCTGCAGAATTTATTATTCTTACTTTTAACTTGTTTCAGGGTGAATATACAACATCAGGTAAACTCAACTCAAAATTAGGGATGATGTAATTACACCTCAGAAAAAACTGAACGGAATGAATGCTTAAGGCCCCAGTAAGGTATAGCTTCTTTACTTAAGGTATACTTCTTAACAAAGTATCACTGAGGGCGTCCCTGGTGGCTCAGGTGGTAAAGAATTCACCTGCAATGCAGGAGACCCTGGCTCAATCCCTTGCTAGGGAAGATCCCCTGGAGAAAGAAATGGCAACACACTCCAGTATTCCTGCCTGGAGAATCCCATGGATAGAGGAACCTGGGTGGGCTACAGTCCATGGGGGTCACAAAGAGTCGGACATGACTGAGCAACTTCACTTTTTGCACTTTCACTTTTGAGGTATAACTGGCAGTTATATTTGTGAATTTATATTACATTCAAATAAAACTTTCTAAGAATACCACCACACAAGAAGAAAAAAAATATTTTGAAGAGGATAAAATAGCATGATGTAATGCAATATCTTCAAAATCACTGCAGATGGTGATTGCAGCCATGAAATTAAAAGACGCTTACTCCTTGGAAGGAAAGTTATGACCAACCTACATAGCATATAAAAAAGCAGAGACATTACTTTTCCAACAAAGATCCATTTAGTTAAGGCTATGGTTTTTCCAGTGGTCATGTGTGGATGTGAGAGTTGGACTGTGAAGAAAACTGAGTGCCAAAGAATTGATGCTTTTGAACTCTGGTGTTGGAGAAGACTTTTGAGAGTCCCTTGGACTGCAAGGAGGTCCAACCAGTCCATCCTAAAGGAGATCAGTCCTGGGTGTTCATTGGAAGGACTGATGCTGAAGCTGAAACTCCAGTACTTTGGCCACCTGATGCGAAGAGTTGATTCATTTGAAAAGACCCTGATGCTGGAAGGGATTGGGGGCAGGAGGAGAAGGGGATGACAGAGGATGAGATGGCTGGATGGCATCACCGACTCGATCGGCATGGGTTTGGGTAAACTCCGGGAATTGGTGATGGACAGGGAGGCCTGGCGTGCTGCGATTCATGGGGTCGCAAAGAGTCGGACACGACTGAGCGACTGAACTGAACTGAACTGAATTGAACTTTACCTGAAACTGCTTTTTATTACTGAAGGACGTACATTATTGAAATCTAAAATACCCTGAATTATGTCAGATGATCATTCTAGTATGTCGGGAAATGAACAGAAAAGTTAGTTTATCAAGTAGGAAATCAAATTTAAGAATGTGTGGAGGCATGAGTCAAGTGCTCGGGCCTGTTGGGCTGGGAAGATCCAGGGGAATCGGGTGGAGAGGGAGGTGGGATGGGAGACCGGGATGGGGAATTCGTGTAACTCTATGGCTGATTCACATCAATGTATGACAAAACCCACTGAAAAAAAAATAAATTAAAAAAAAAAAAAAAAAAAAAGAATGTGTGAATGCGGCAATCATTGCATGTCTGAACAATGGCTGCTTTGCCTTCAAGCCCTATATTAGATCCTCCTGAAGAATATGTAAGCCTCATGGCTGAAGGAGTCCCTCGCTATGATCAGTTATTGGAGGATGCCTAAAATCAGTATTATTTACAAATGGTGGCTCAAGAGTGAAAAGTCATCTCTCAATCTGGAAAGCAGCAGCATAGAAACCAATTCACTGAAGAGGAAAATGTAAATCTACTCAATGAATATAATTAAGAGTGGTACTCCTTGTGTTTCAGGAAGGGGGACCCCTTCCAGGTCCCGAAATTGGACTCTTGTCTAACACTCGGAAATGAATTGTCCAAGGAGACACATGTGCTGATAAAGCAAGAGATTGTATTGGGAAAGGGCACTCGGGTGGACAGCAGGAGGGTGAGGGAACCCAGGAGAACTGCTCTGCGCGTGGCTCGCAGTCTTGGGTTTTATGGTGATGGGATTAGTTTCCGGGCGGTCTTTGGCCAATCATTCTAACTCAGAGTCTTTCCTGGTGGTGCAGGCATCGCTCAGCCAAGATGGATGCTAGCGAGAGGGATTCTGGGAAGTGGACCGACACGTGGTGTCTCCTTTCGAGCTTTCCTGAACTCTTCCGGTTGGTGGTGGCTTATTTGTTCCGTATCCCTTGTCAGGATCTCCTGTCATAAAACAACTCACGCAGATGGTCACTACGGTGCCTGGCCAGGGTGGGCGGTTTCAGTCAGTGTGCTTCCCCTGACACTTGTGGAATGAGAAGTGGATTAATGGTAGTGACATCAGATGGACTGTACTGATTCTTACTAAGTATCCAATGGATTCGTAATAGAGTCTGCAAAATGGGCCTTAGATAACTGGAAGATAGGGGGAACCCTGCATTATATCAAATGGGGGGATCTGAGAGAAAATTAATTCAAATAATAGAAACATAATTGTTGCTAAAAAGGGAGCCAATAAATAAATCATAATGTACCTGTTTTTTAGGTTAATACAGGTATAACTGGTAGGATTAATTTGATTTCAATGAAATCTGTGACAATACTGATATTGATGGTCAAACATGTTAGGAAATTGAATTTAAAATCTCTCCATGAGATTCATCCGATGAAAACTCATTTGTTAGAGGAGGAACTAGAGTTAGTTAACAATCAATGAATTGTTATATAATCAATATATTGATACCTTTAATAAAGTTTAAATTATAGTGGTGGCAGGAGATAAAACAGTTATGAAACTCGTGCATCCTTATGAACAAGGGTGTGGCGAAATATTTGGTTAACTGAAATGCTTCTTTTAAAAACACCTGCACCTCATTTGATGATACCATGTATTAGCAGTTTGGCAGGCATCCATCTGTTTTTTTCTGTTCTATAAATGATATATGCAGGAGATGAATAATTATGAGTGATTTTAATTTAATGGCTTGACCAGGAGTCAGAGGATAGAATCTGTGGATTTCTGGGGCATGGTTTTCTGAAAAGTCTCAGAAATTTAATATAGCATTGGATATATTGAATACTATATTTAATATAGTATTGGAGGTCTTATCCAATATAATGTGCTAAGTTGCTTCAGTCGTGTCCTACTCCTTGCAACCCTATGGACTGTGGGTCACCAGGCTCCTCTTTCCATGGGATTCTCCAGGCAGGAATACTGAAGTGACTTGCCATGCCCTCCTCCAGGAGATCTTCTTGACCCAGGGATCAAACCTGCGTCTCTTAGATCTCCTGCATTGGAAGATGGGTTCTTTACCACTAGCACCATCTGGGAAGCCCATCCAATATAATACAACAGGAAAATAAAATGAAAGGCATAAAGATGGGAAAATAAAATATAAGACCATCATTATTCACAGATATCATAATTTTACATATAGACTCAAGGGCTCAGCTGAGCAGAAGAGAGAATTGAGTTGTCAGATGATAGAGGAGTGAATAAATTAATAATCCACAAATGAAGCAGCAGCCTTATCATTTGCTGACATAGTATAAGTGACAGGTTGAAACTTAAGTTAGTTAGTATCAACTTCCCCCTGTTCCTTTATCCCTCAAGAAACACTGTGCAGTGCATGGTTGCTGCTGAATGATAAGACTCCGGGATTCTTGGTCTCCGGAGGAGATGAATTCAATCCGGGGCCAGAGACGAGGCTGGATCTCTCAGAGCTTTTGTGTAATAAAGTTTTATTAAAGCATAAAGGAGATAGAGGAAGCTTCTGACACAGGCATCAGAAGGGGGCAGAAAGAGTGCCCCGCTGCTAGTCTTCGACTGGATGTTACTTGGTCACTAGCAGTCTGTTAATGAAAAGAAAGGATGTCTTAAAACTCAGAATGGCACCAGGTAATTCATCCCAGGCCATAAAACGATTAACTTGAATCTTGTAGAAGGGCAGATTACCACACAAATAGTTTTGCTTACATAGATTAGGGGAACAATATCTGAGTATAACATACCGGTTTGTCAAGTGGGTTGAGCCATTTGGCGGAACCAACATGAAGACAGTCTGGGATACATTAGCAGAGCTTAAGACAAATATTTCCATAAGAAAAAATGTATTGGTTAACTCAAGGTTTGAGAATAGTTAGCTTCAGGTGAAACCAGGTGTCATGGCAACACAGTATTTTAAGAGGAACCTCCTTCTAAATTTGTATAGAGAAGGAAAAAAATATCGGTAGTTTGTTTCCTCCTGCCGCTTAAGAGAGATAAAAATGTCTGACACTTGCAGCCTATTTCCTCCGTTTGGAGACCCCTGCCTTCCTGCCTGTTACCCTCTCAGTAGTCAAGAGTTAGGTGGATTAGCACAGATATGGGAGTCATCTCATTGTTGAGGGAGCCCTGAATTACCAGTAATTTTATAAAATAGAAATGGTTTAGCACTCCAGTTAATAGGCAGAGATTGGCAGAATGGACAAAATCATGACTCATATATATTCTATCTACAATGTTCATAATTCCAAGACACAGATAAGTAGAAAGTGAAAATGGCAAGAAATATATATTATGGAAATAGTAGCAAAAAGAGAGGTGAAAGAACAGACAATGCAAATATAGGACAAAATAAACTTTAGGCCAAAAATTGTTGCTATAGATCAAGAAAGACATTTTATAATGGTTAAATAGTCAGTTACTCAAGATATAATAATCATGAACCTATATGTATCTCAACCTCCTCTGGTGACCTCAGTCAGTGAGTAAATTTTCTTAGGGATATTCCACCTGGATGAAACCCCACGGTTCCATCATTTAGAGTCCTTCGTGCCTCAGCTCTTGATACCCAAGGGCTTGCATGAAGAGTACTTTATCACATAGTTTTCCAGACCAAGAAAGCAGGCTGTCAAAGTGCAGGGGAAGAACCAATCAGGTGAAAATGTGTTGTTCATGGATGAATTCCCCCAGATACCTGCTTCTGGGCAAAACCTTAAAAAAAAAACAGAGATAATTAATTCCTGGGAGGATAACGCCTTAGATAGAAAGGCTGGTTCTTTGCTGTTCTCAGTATCCTCTCTAAACACTAAGATTCATGGAGAAGATGTTTCCTCATCTTAAGAGAAGACTAAGAAGGGCGCATTGGTAACAGAAGTATTTGCGTCTCTTCTTCTTTGTCCATCGACTAGGTTCTGAAGGTCAGAAGGTTCCTCTTAGTACCTAAGACTTTGGGTTTCAAATTCAACATAGCGTTTTCTTTTCTTTTGACTCGATTTTCCAAGGCATTGGAGCATGCTGAATCCATTTAAATAAATTTGTGTCATCTTGACAGAAATGCTTCCTGTAGAATTGTCCAGGCAGTGGGGACTTGAGAAACACACATGATTTGATATTACAAGTAATGGTTATTTCATATTTCTAAATACCTTGGGCATTCTTCTTAACCACAGGGAAGCCACAGTAAGTGAACTAGAATTGCTGTTTTTTTATAGAGTTTTTAATACTCCTGTTTTTTTCCAAGGGATTTTTACAGTGAAAATCATTAAAGATTTATTCTCTGATATTTTATGGGGGGTTACTTTTAGATACCCTGGGATCTTTAGCAGAAATATTTGTTCTTCCTGTATATGGATTTATCTATGATTTATCCAGAATAGGGTTACAATCTGTGGATTCTGAAGACAGTTTTTAAGTCTGCATGGGACTGAGGGGAAGGTCAGCATTTACATCATGTTTTTTGAAGGAATTTGTCAGCTCATATTGAATTCCAAATTGAGAATGTATAAATTTATAGCATTTACAAGGGAAAACGTACCCTTTGCTGTGGTTGGGAATACACATTAAACCCCAAGTTCTGAGGCACTTTTTATTCTGATTATTTTCAAACTTTCTTGGATCTTCTAACTAGCAAGATCTTATTTCTGCTGAAGTGGATGTGGTCCCTGCAATATAACTGAGATTTTGCATCCCTGACCTAAGACTTAGACCTTTCTCTTAGAGAGTCAAGGCACATATTGCTGAAGATAAGAGATGAAAGTTAATTTTCTTGGTCAGCTTAAGGTGATTTTTCTTTCCCCTTTGTATACACTAGACTTAAGTCATCTTATGGGAGGTAAGGTGTGGCGGGGTAATAAAATCACTGTGTTGGGCATTAAAAGACTTGGATTCTTACTGACCACTAATCAGCCATGTTCCCTCTCTGGGCCTCAGCTTCCTTATTTGAAAAGAGCATACGAGTTGATAAAATGCAAGGACCTGGAAGAATTTTCTTTTAAACTTTTTATTTGTATTGGAGTATAGCCAATTAACAATTCTGTGATAGCTTCAGGTGACTCAGCCGTACATATACACGTGTCCATTCTCCCCCAACTCCCCTCCCCTCCCGGGTGCCACATAACATTGAGCAGAGTTCCATGTGCTATACACTTCCAAGCATTGATCCATTTTAAATCCAGCAGTGTGTACACGTCCACCCCAAACGCTCTAACTATCCTTTGGTGCTGGAAGAATTTTAGGGCACAAAATTTCTGAACTTGTTAAATAGATCCTGAACTCATTAACATCTGACTATACATCACACAGCTTGCCAAAATAACTGCCATAGATTACACATGGTCATAGGTGGTGGCTTTGTCCGAACTCTGACATTGCTGATTCCAAGAAGTAAACTAGACCTATACTGGAGACCTAAATACCAAAGAGCTAGAGGCAGACATCCTGATTTTTTAATACAGACTGCTCTATTTTATTTTTCTATCATGACTCGGGCAAGTTGTTTACCTTCTAACCACATTTCCTTATCTTTAAAGTAGGTAATAGTTTACCAACCTCACAGGATTGTTGTGAAGTTGTTGTAAATGGAATAGTGAATGTAAAACTTAGTATAGTGTGAACACAGCAAAAACCCAACAACATTTAATGATTATTATAAGAATCATATGGTGAAAATTAATTTCTGCATTCTATTAAGAATGAGAAAACAGCAGATTTATAGTAAAAGTTTGTATTTCATAATGTGTGGGCATATGGAATTTAAACAAGTAATAAAGGTTTCTCCTCTTGGAAGGAAGTTTGTCTAAGTTCTTGCCTATCAACTGCAGTATGAATGCCCTTATGAGAGAAAAGAATTATTCTGTGAGATGAACACTTTATTTCTCATTTCTCCAAAAATATGTATTATAGAGGATTTGAATGTTAATAGGCATAGCTAAGGTACAGAACTACAGGTACACAGCGAAGGTACAAAGGAAGAAAATGATCATGTGTTTGAGTCTGTCTGTTAACAGAGGATATTGAAGACATTGATAAGAGAACTATTTTTAACTTATGTCCTGATTACTTGACGGTTTGCAAGAAGCTGAAACAATAAGTGAAATAATAAAAATGAATGAATCACATTTGAGATTTTCTATGTGATTTTGATCATGAAATCCAATCTTTGCTATAGGCCTTCAGGAAATTATAAAAATGTATTATTAGGTTCTTGGTTCTCCCAAGGGCCGTCTTCTCCAGGGAAGAAATGGCAGTTAGAAGCAACTTGTTCCTCAGGTGTTCTTTTTCATGGAAGGATTCTCTGATGCCCTGTCCTATCCAGAAGGGAGACCACTATCCTGGGGCTTGGAACTCTAAAGCTAGCTTCTCAATGAAGAGTTGATGGGATCATTTGTAAGAGGTTTCCTTTCCACATACCTCAATATTCAACTTGACCATGTGTAACTGGGAGAACTCATTTTACTCTTCACTGCTTTTTTTGCTTTAATAATATATAAAGAGAATAATGGAGTCTGAGATACAGGAAAAAGTGAACATTAATAATGTCATTATTGATGTCCTATAAAACTTAGTTTTATATACTACCTTAAAGTTTAATTGAATAATATGTGTATTCCTCATCAAGTAAGTTGAAATAGACTTTGTAGTAAACTGATCGGTTTGGTTATTCAGAGGACTTATTGGCTACAAGTATAAATGGTATAAGTTAAATGCAGAGGACAATAATCTTTGCATGGTAGAGTAAAGATGGGATTTAGGGTAGTTATGAGACCCATGGGGCAGTCAGGGCAGCCTCACGCCTCACAGTAATTTTCTCAAAGCAGTGAGCACCCAATCCTGCCCCTACTCTATGTCTAGCTGGTGAATTGATAACAATTTTGAGTATATTAGAGCAGTTACTTTAATTATATTCAGATATTTCTTGGGATCCCATGATGTGTCAAAATACAATTCCCTATGTCTGTTTTCTCATGCATATTCCAGTCAATTTAAAACCACATAGTTTCAGCTTTAGAACTCTAAGACAAAACATGAAGGTTATATTTAATTTCTAATCATAGAATTAGTTATGTAAGCTGTAGAAATTTGGAAAATATTGAAAAACATGGGAAATAAAATATAAACCATAATCTCACATTCAGGAGCAAATGTCCTCAATGTATTAAATTATTTATCTTACCAATCTTCTATGCATATGTTTAAACATAGATTAGAAAAGTTTATAACATTTTCTAAGTGAAATTGTTGAATTTGAACTTTATTTTTAAAAGGTGCATATAAAATCTGTAATCTTTAAATGCTAATTCAATAAATATATTCACCAAATTTCCCCCTATTTTTACATAATTTGTAAAAATAGACTATTTTGTGATTTTTCAATTCATGTTATTTTGTGCATAAACTTTTAGATTATCCTCCAAAATTGTTTCTACTAATGTCCAAATTATTCCAATAAATTGATGTTCCATTAAAGTATTTCAGACACTATGGCCAAGGAAATTGAATTTCTTTCTTTTGGTTACTCTATGTCTTATAGAAATAATTTGAGATTAGAATAAAAAAAGACTAGGTCAACTAAAATAACTTTTAAGACACTATTCCTATAGCATTTTGGGAAAAGCAAGACTCATCTGTGACATCATCAGAGTACTGTTAAAAGGCAGAGTTTCGGTATATTTCACTTTTTTCATGGTTCTTTTTTCTTTTCTTTTTAAGGCAAAGCATTCTTTCCCGAAATTTTTATTACCTGCACCACATAGATGGATCATGAAAGGAATGTGACTGTGTTCATTCTAGTAGGTCTTACACAGGACCCCCAAATGCAAAAAGTAGTGTTTGTGGGGTTTTTGGTCTTGTACATGGTAACCCTCTCAGGCAACCTGCTCGTTGTGGTCACCATCACCACCAGCCAGGCTCTGAACTCCCCCATGTACTTCTTCCTGACCCACCTTTCCTTGATAGACACAATTTACTCTTCTTCTTCGGCTCCTAAGTTGATTGTGGACTCCCTTCGTGAGCTCAAGACAATCTCCTTTCATGGCTCTATGGCTCAGGTCTATGCAGAACACGTTTTTGGTGCTGCTGAGATCATCCTGCTGACGGAGATGGCCTATGACCGCCACGTGGCCATCTGCAGGCCTCTGCGCTACACGGCCATCGTGAGCCGCAGGCTGTGCCTGCTCCTGCTGGGGGTGGCCTGGACCGGAGGGTTTCTCCACGCAAGCGTTCAGACCCTCTTTACAGCCCGGCTGCCCTTCTGTGGCCCCAATGTCATAGACCACTTCATGTGTGACCTGTACCCTTTGTTGCAGCTTGTCTGCGTGGACACCCACATCCTTGGCCTCTTTGTTGCTGCCAACAGTGGGTTCATCTGCCTGTTAAGCCTCCTTCTCCTGTTGGTCTCCTATGTGGTCATCTTGCACTCCCTGAAGAACTCTAGCCTGGAGAGGAGACGCAGAGCCCTTTCTACATGTGGCTCTCACATCACGGTGGTTGTGTTATTCTTCGTGCCCTGCATGTTTGTGTATCTTCGCCCAGTCGCCACTCTGCCCGTTGATAAAGCTGTTGCTGTCTTTTACACTATGGTGGCCCCTATGTTAAATCCTTTAATCTATACCCTCAGAAATGCTGAGGTTAAACGTGCTATGAAGAAACTCTGGAAGAAAAAAGTGACTTCAGGTAATAGTTAAACAGAATCATTAAACGTTATGGATAGAAGTAATAGAGGTACTCTAGTCCAAGCCTCTTGATGATATATTGAATCTAACAAGGGAATGAATAACACTTGCTGATTGCCACTTAAGCACAAGAACTAAAGCTTGGGTTGGAATCCAGACTTACTGTGTCCCATCTCACTCTCCTTATCACAACTTAATGTGCCTTAATCAATAAATACTTATCTATTCACAGGAAATCTGGAAATACCTTCAGAAGCTAATAAGTAAAAGTCAAGAGTTTGAATTGGTCTTATTACGTAGCATGGAGATGTGTTGGTTACTACTGATTATTAAAACATGCCTAATGATACTCCTTTACTTTGGACTCTGGCCTCAATATAGAATTTTTTTGTGTGAATTTTCTTGTTCATTAAATCTTGACTGTACAGTAAAAGAAATACTATTTATGATATGCTTATAAGACTAGCATTGTATTACGTATTTTCCATATTGTATTAGGTGGGATCCAGTCAGAGAACAGAACAGAGTAATGTGAACTGAAAAAGTTCACATGCAATCAATAATTATGTCAGGGCTCTAACTATGAAAAGGGTAATGAGCTCTCCAAAAAAAGCCCTTTGACTGAGAAATGAGCATCCAAAGAAGGAATTAATTTAGAATGTGGACTTCCTTCCCAGGCCAGGATTTCAGTCTTTTGGAGGGAGTGTAGATTTTGCCCATGGATGAAGTGATGGCATGTTTGACCAAACTTCAAGTTAGTGGTAGAACTGAGATACATTCTGATACATACTCTTTATCCACATACTTTTTACTCATTAAACGCAACTCTAGTGTGTCTTTCCAGGCAGTTTGGACAGAAATGAGGTAATGAAACTGGTGATATTTATTAAAAAAAGCTTCACATGGTTTCCCACTGAACCTGATCCGATGGACCCAGATATGATCATTCGTTCATCAGCTGTGGCAGTGATCTCTACTCACATTGCACTTCATTGCTTATGCCACTTTTACTTTTTTCCCTTGAAGTTCTGGTTCTTATATCACAAGACAGTTTTAATTCTCATTAAAACAGTTAAAATACTGTTCTTTTATCAGTTCTAATTCTCTCTTCCTTTGCATCCATGTACCCATGTTGCTCAGACCAACTTGCTGCCACCACAAACTCATTCCCATATGTTTTTGTGTTTTTCTGTTGCTAATCACTGCTGTCAGCAGTTGCGGTTATGCCAAACTACACTCACATTTATAATTTTTATGAACAGTTTTGATTTGTGAAAATAATAATTGAAAACATTGGTGTCTTTATGTTAAGGTACAAACAACATATTATAATAATTACATCATATAATTTGGCCTTTAATTTTTAAAATAAAAGCTTTTTCATATGTGAGGAAACCTATATAACACTTTATCATATTCATATTTAAAAATTAAACTGGGCACACACATTTCTACAGATCCTCATAGTTCTTTTTTAAAATTAGTTTTAATCAGAGTATAGTTGCTCTACAACGTTGCATTAGTTTCTTGATGTACAGCAAGGTGAATCAGTCATGCACATATGCATGTCCCTTCTTGTTAGGATTTCCTGTCCATTTAGGTCACCACTGAATAGAGTTCTCTGTGCTATACTGCGGGTTCTTATTGTTTATTTGTTTCATGCGTAGTAGAGTGTGTATGTCAGTCCCAATCTCCCAGCTCTTTCCACTCCCCCTTCCCCACTTGGTAACTGTGTTTGTTCTCTATTATGTGTGACTATTTTTGCTTTGCAAATAAGTTCATCTGTATCATTTTTTAGATTCCACATGTAAGTGATAATATTCAATGTTTGTTTTTCTCTTTCTGACTTACTTCACTCTGTATGATAGTCTCTAGGTCCGTCCACACATCCGTGAATGGCACGGTTTCATTTCTTAGGGCTGATTATATTCCATTGTGTATATGTACCGCATATTCTTTATCCATCCTCTGTTGATGGGCATTTAGGTTGCTTCTATGCCCTGGCTATTGTAAACAGTGCTGTAATGAACATTGGGGTGCGTTCGTCCCTTTAAATTGTGGATTTCTCTGGATATATTCCTAGGAGTTGAATCACTGAATCATATGGTAGTTCTATTTTTAGTTTTTTAAGGAACCTCCATACTGTTTTTCATAGTGGCTGTACAAATTTCTATTCCCTACACATTTCATGGTATCTTGTCCTTCCACTATTTTCTAATTTATAACACCTTGTTGTAATTTTTTACTTCCTCTTGGGAGTTTTTCAATGGATCTTAAGCTTTTTGAAGGCAGATCCAGGTTTCTGTCTGTCTAGCTCTCTTTTTTTAACCACTGCACCCCCAGCAACTATCAACATGACTAATACATTCTGTGTGCTCCAAATATTTGTTAGCTAGTGAATTAAGACAAAAAAGTATAAAAGGAGTGCGTTTATCTTAAAATTGCTTTATATGTAGACAGAACCATGTATTTTTAAAAACAGCTTTTAATAATGAAATGTTACTGAAAAGTAAATAGGTTAATTGAAGAATATCGCTTAAAGAGCTCATATTAATAAGATAAAAAAATTCTTGCTGAGAGCAGGGAGGATATTAAGGTAAAACATTCGCTCATATGCCGAGAGGTGTAGTTTAAATTTCTTTCTCATCCTCAGTTTAAACAGCAATAAAAGCAAATTGTAGTTCCCTCTGAGGTCAAGCCAGACTTTTCCTTGAAGTTCAATCAACTTAAAGGAGAAAGGAATTCCCTAGCCTCTAGTACTACTTCTTTCATTTTAGTGACTTTAATTGTTCTCCTTTATATGTTCACCCACACATTCAGTATTTACCATGCATATGATATTGTGCTATCTTGTAGAAACTATTGCTATATAGCAGGCATGTACTTTACAGTACTTTACAGAGGGTGACTGTCTATGGGAAAAACAGAAATGCTTTTCTGACATCAGAATGTCCTTTTATCTGAGTCTTTACTCTTTCTGATGTGTGACCGGCAGAGCCTGGGTTATATGAGCAATGCCAAAGGGTGCCGAAGGCTGCAAGGGAATTTGGAAATGGTGTAATATTCATTATCCCCCCCTCGGAGGGAGACAGGGCCAGTGCGTTTATAGCATTAAATAGTTACATACTATAATATTGCAGGTACCATGTGACTATCAATGGTGATATATAAAAACAAGCACAGTTATTAATGAAAAATTATTAGATTTTTAGTGATAATGATCCAATATATACACTGTTAATCACAGGTTCTGGCTCAGTAAATGGTTAGTAGTACAATTATCTGTAAACATTCTGACATCATTGCCTGGAACTTCATTGAAGTTCAGTGCCTGACCTGGGAAATTAGTCAATCTTGGTTACTGGCCTTCCAATACATTTGCTTTGATGCTTTTCTCTTTAGGACACTTTTTGATCCTTTCCTTTTTCTGCTTCCCAGGTGGTGCCAGTGATAAAGAATCTGCCTGCCAAAAAAAAAAAAAAAAAAAGAATCTGCCTGCCAATGCAGGAGAATCAAGAGACACAGTTTCAATCCCCTGGTCGGGAAGATTCCCCTGGAGTAGGAATGGCAACCCACTCCACTATTCTTGCTTGGGAATCACAGGGACAGAGAGGGACCTACAGTCCATGGGGTCACAAAGAATTGGACAGGATTGAGCATGGGTGTATGCACACATATCTTTCTGCATATCTTCTTGGTTTATTATAGAGATTATTTGTTACTGTTCAGTCACCTATTTGTGTCTGACTCTTTGTGATGCCATGGACTGCAGCATGCCAGGCCTCCCTGTCCCTCAACATCTCCTGGAGTTTGCCCAAGTTTATGTTTATTGCATCAATGATGCCATCCAGCCACCACATCCTCTGATGCCCTCTTCTCCTTCTGCCCTCAATCTTTCCCATCATCAGGAACTTTTCCAATGAGTTGTCTGGAGTTTCAGCTTCAGCATCAGTCCTTCCAGTGAATATTCAGAGTTGATCTCCCTTAAGATTGACTGGTTTGATCTCCTTGCTGTCCAAGGGAGTTTTAGGAACCTGGAGTCTTCTCCAGAACCACGGTTTGTGCCATCTTTATGGTCCAGATCTCACAATCGTACGTGACCACTGGGAAGACCATAGCCTTGACTATATGGACTTTTCTTGGCAGAGTAATGTCTCTGCTTTTTAATATGCTGTCTGGGTTGGTCATAGCTTTTCTTCCAAGAAGCAAGTATCTTTTAATTTCATGGCTGGAGTCACCAACTGCAGTGATTTTGGAGCCCAAGAAAATAAAGTCTGTCACTGTGTCCACTGTTTCCCCGTCTATTTGCCATGATGTGATGGGACCAGATGCCATGATCTTCGTTTTCTGAATGTTGAGTTTTAAGCCAACTTTTCCACTCTCCTCTTTCACTTTCATCAAGAGGACCTTCACTTTCTGCCTTAAGGGTGGTGTCCTCTGCATATCTGAGGTTATTGATATTTCTCCTGGCAATCTTGAGTCTAGCTTACGCTTCCTCCAGCCCAGCATTTTGCATGAGGTACTCTGCATATAAGTTAAATAAGCAGGGTGACAATATACAGCCTTGACCTACTCCTTTCCCAATTTGGAACCAGTCTATTGTTCCATGTCCAGTTCTAACTGTTGCTTCTCAACCTGCATACCTATTTCTCAGAAATCAGGTAAGGCGGTCTGTCTGGTATTCACATCTTGATGATTATTACATGTCACGCAAATACTTTGTGGAATATAACTACATATATAATAAATAAAATTCCTGTCTAATGATATTTTTGAATCATCACTTTTTATGATTATTTTTCAACCTAAGATGGTGTCATGAGCAGTACTAGATATTCTGAAACCTTACAAGAAAATTGGAAAAGATTGTGCAATCTTCATTCAATGGTTACAGAAGTTCAATGACGCATTGCTTTTATAGCTATGTAATAACTATATACTACAATGTGACAGTCAACATACAACTGTCAACAATAATATATAGAGTTACTAGTGAAAGTTAATGGAATTTTTATTTATAGTAATGAAACAGTATATTCAATCTGTCAAGCATGCAAAATAAGTGAAAGTCCTAGCTGTTCATTTGTGCCCAACTCTTTGCGACCCCATGGACTGCAGCTCACCAGACTCCTTTGTCCATGGGATTTTCCAAGCAAGGAGACTGGAGTGGGTAGCCATTTCCTTCTCCAGGGGATCTTCCAGGCCTAGGTATTGAACTCACGTCTTCTGTACTGCAGGCAGATTCTTTACTGACTGAGCTACCAGGAAGCCCAACTCCTGGCTTAATAAACGGTGAAGTGAAAGTGAAAGTCACTCAGTGGTGTCCCACTCTTTGAGACCTCATGGACTATATAGTCCATGGAATTCTCCAGGCCAGAATACTGGAGTGGATAGCCATTCCCTTCTCCAGGGGATCTTCCCAACCCAGGGATTGATCTCCCACATTGCAGGTGGATTCTTTACCAACTGAGCAACTATTAATTATATTACTTTTCCACCATAATTGCAGGAGAGTGTACCAGAGCATTTAAGATTATGGTCTGGAGAATCAATCATATTCTGATTACTGACTCTTTCAATATGTCTGTTTTAATATCCTCCCCATTCTGAATATTTCCTCACTTACAAAATTGGGATGATAGCAGTGCCTGCTTCTTAGGATTCCTGTAAAGATTACTGCTCAAAACCAAACTACTTAGCATTTTCAAAATCTTATCAGAAGGAAAGTCTACAAATTCACATTCATGGTTGCTGTTGTAAAATTTAACATCAATTTGGTAGAATCTTCTATGTATGAAAGAAATAGTACTGGGTTATGTTTTTCTCCTTTTGTGTAGCTATTTCTGTTCCATTCAATGAGAAATGCTATAATTTTCTGTAGTTAATTTCTTTATCCCTTGAGTAGTTCTTACTGAGCTCATCCAAAATGTCATTTTGACATTTGCCTGGTGGGCTACATACAGTCCATGGCATTGCAGAGTCAGACACAACTGAGTGACTAACACTAATCAATGTTGAGTTCTAGGTACATTTATCTGTCTGCTGAAATAACTTTCCTACTGCACAATTGCCTAATGGCATTTTTCATCTGGGCATTTCTCAAGGTATAGATTAAGGGATTTAACATGGGAGTTATCATAGTGTAGAATACAGCAACTGCTTTATCAATAGGTAAAGTAGCTGCGGGTCTCATGTACACAAATGTGCAGGGCACAAAAAATAAGACAACCACTGTGATGTGGGAAACACAGGTGGAGAAGGCTTTGCGTCTTGCCTCCAAACTGTAGGTCTTTAGGGAGTAAAGGATGGCCACATAGGAGACCAGCAGGAGAAGGAAGTTTAACAGACAGATTAAACCACTGTTGGCAGCAACAAAGAGCCCTAGAGTGTGGGTATCAGTGCAGACAAGACTGAGCAAAGGGTTCAGGTCACACATAAAGTGATCTATGACATTAGGGCCACAGAAGGGTAAGTGGAAAATAAAGAGGACCTGAATGAATACATGAAGAAAGCCTCCCACCCAAGCGGCTCCCGCTAGCAGCCCACACACCCGCCAGTTCATGATGGTTGTATAGTGCAAGGGCTTGCAGATGGCCACATAGCGGTCATAAGCCATCACGGTGAGCAGGATTATCTCAGCAGCTCCAAAGAGATGTTCCCCAAAGATTTGGGTCATGCAACCATTAAATAGGATAGTCTTCTTTTCATAGAGTGAATCGGCAATCAGTTTGGGGGTACTTACAGAGGAATAGCAGACATCAACAAAGGAGAGATGGGCCAGGAAAAAGTACATGGGAGACCTCAGTGATGAACTGGCATTGATGATGACCATGATGAGCACATTCCCTACCACAGTGGTGAGGTAGATGACCAGAAACACAACAAATACAATTTTCTGCATCTTTGGATTCTCTGTGAGCCCTAGTAGAACAAACTCTGTCACGTTCCTGTTCTCCATGTGTATCATATAATGTTTCATTTCATTACCTGAAAGAAACCTGTAATTTTCAATCATGCAACTTTGAATATATTATACTCCATTCCAATAAGTGATAAGTGCCCAGGATATAATGAGTGTGGATTCTTTTGAGTTTATTTGACAAATAAAATGTTCTAAGTTTTTAAGATTACTCCTGTTGCCGCCTAGAGAAATTTCTGTTAAGAGTATAGACACAAGGAACTTTAGTAACCACATATGCAGGAGACCTTTATCTTCTGAGATCTCAAGTTACAACTAAACTGAAGTAGTAGATTTCCCAAATAATGGTATATATGTTTGAAAGGAGTTATAAAATGGACATAAAACCCATGAATATAAAGTTTGGAAGTTTCTTTTTACTCCCTAAGAAATGGGGAATTTTGGAAGGTTGTTAATATGTGTAGAGGGATGAAAGGAATTTGATCAAGAGGGAATCTTGCATGTTATTCTAGTAAAGATCTTTAAGTGTCTTAGATGAAGCTGGCTGAGGTTCACTAAAGGGATGTAAGATGGAGACAGAAACCACAGAAGCTTCTTATGAGTTGGAAAAGGAGTAACAGGAAGGTGGTGATGGGAATATAAAAAATGAATATAAGAGCTAATTAAAAGTATTTATAATGCATGTTGACTAAATCTAATCACTTAGCATTAATGTAAGCCTTATAAGTTAGTCACTCAGTCATGTCCAACTCTTTGCAAACCCATGGACTGTAGCCTGCCAGGCTCCTCTGTCCTTGAAATTCTCTAGGCAAGAATACTGGAGTGGGTTGCAATTTCCTTCTCCAGGGGAATCATCCCAAACGAAATATCGAACCCAGGTCTCCTACACTGCAGGCAGATTCTTTACCACTGAGCCACCAGGAGACCCCATGAATGATTGGCTACCTTAGTAGGTTAGAGGTAAAGAATCTCCCTGCTAATGCAGGAGACAATGCTGTCTTCAATCTCTGGTTTGGGAAGATCTCCTGGGGAAGGGAATGGCAACCCCCTCTCATATTCTTACCTGTAAAATCACCTGGACAGAGGAAACTGGCAGGCTCCAGTCCATGGGGCTGCAAAGCGTCAGGTAGGATTTAGTGACTAAACAGCCACAGGAATGGATGAGCGCTGTGTGCACGCTGTTTCATTCCCTCGCTTCCTTTTCTCAGCAATGCAGCCCATGCAGTTGCCGGCGTATCATCCCCTCTGCAGGTGAGGAAGCAGTGCCGGAGACTAAGGGTAGCAGCTGTAGTAGCAACGCTTGCACTAAAGCTGCACGCTTTCTGTGACTTTAAGTGCTCATGTAGACACGTGACCCTCAGCCCAAACCTAAACGGTCCTCAGTGCTGCCACTTTTATACTGATCTTATACATTAGGAAAGAGAAGCATAGAGAAATTTAGGATTTTGTCCACCACCAAGCGGTTAATAATGGGCAGGGCCAACATTAAATCTCAGGTTAATCTTATTTATTAATTTTCCCTTCAAAATTTTAACCTATACCCAGCATTGTTAAGTTAGGATAGACAATGTTGAACTAGTAATCTCATTTTGATAATAATTCAAATTACTTTAATACTACTTCAGAAGCTAGTTTATACAGAACAATTTCATCTGCTCTCTCACACACACAGACACACAGACACACACACACACACACACACACGATGACGTCTTTGAAATCTCAAGTAGTAAGTAAAATGTGATATTGCATTCATTGAATGGTCCTTCCATCTTGACTTTTCCCTCAGGCCTATCTCTCCATTCTCTTATACCACTCCAAAGACTGCTGGGACATCAGATTTCTCTGCAAAATGTTAAAAAATAAATACTGCTTGAGTATCAGAAAGACCTGATTCAAGTCCTGGTTCTTCTGAATGCAATCTCTTTCATCGAAGGTACATTTCTTTGTCACCTCATATCCTTGTTTTCTCAGCTAGAAATTTATAATAATGATATCCACCTCATAGATCATTGTGATAATTGAAGGAATATGTATGAACACATCCACCACGGTACCATGGATGCAAAAAAGAGCTTTTGGTTACTTCTGTGACTGTGTATGTCCCTGTGGGATAGAAGAGCTAACAGTTGGAGCAGAAATGCAGAGAACTGTTTAACTGTGCAATGAGCTCCAGAAGAATCATCACCAATTTTACTCTCAAAGATGCAATGGAGATTCATCTTACTCTTAGCAGTTTTTTTCATGAGAGCTTCCATATTTGTGTTTGATGAAACCACTAATGATTTATGTCACTGATATTTGTAATTTCCTCTTTTATATATGTGAAATGTATTTACATTTTGTTTTAATCCTCATCAATAGTTTTGCTTACTAAAAGAGAAGTCTCATGACAAAGCCTAGTTCATGGTGTCAGAGAACTGGGTGCCTACAATTTGTTAAACCTCTATGAGCCTCAAAATATCCAACTTTCAAATTAAGTTAATAAAATCACAAATTACCTTTTGAAGAATTGGAATGAAGATGAAATGTTCTATGACTATATCTGGAAAGTGCTGACAAATAATGAGTGCTATGCATGGGAAGTAATAACCTATAATAAATATTGGTACTATTGAGAAACTTACCTCAGCTCTCTTAGATGATTTTAGTGATATTTGAGGTGTCCAGAAAAAAATCCTATATTCAAATTGACCAATTCTTACTTTCAGTATGAAAAATGTCTCACTTGAGCAGAGTTTATTCACATAATTAACTGAAATGAGCAATTGTTAAGAAACTGTATGCCTTCAATATGTGTACTCTTTTGGGAATATTGATTATACCTCAATAAATCTGTTAAAAAAAAAGAAAGAAAGCGTTAGAAATAAAAATCTTTCCACCTAGCTTAAAGCCTCAAAATTTCTCCAAGAAGACCTGTTGAAATCTGTTCTCTTGTTTGAATTTAGAACAGGTTCACTAGAAACACTTTGGAGAAGCGATCTTAAATAAATCTCTCTGGTCCCACAGGGCAAGGGGCAGAGAGTGTGGAGGAAGCATATTCAAACGGTTCACTGTGCTCATGATGAATCTTGCTTTGGAGAAGTGAACTACAAGACCGGTCATTTTCACCTTGTCCTTTATTGCTGTTTACAGAGATTCCCACAAGGTTCAGGGATCTTGTCCTGCGGTTGTTGCTTTCTCTCCGAGGAATTGCCTCCTTTAATGAAAAGGCTTTGCCTTAGAAGCAGGTATTCAGGAGTGACATATCAGAGATCCACCCATTCTGTAGCAAACAACTAAATTCTCTACAACTGAAACTAAGTTTATGGGGGTCCTTTTGCCTGAACCTGGACTGTTAAGAAAAATGAGCGTCATGTAACAACAAAGGGGCACAATCCCAATGTGTGGACCTGTGAAGTAATTTCCCCATTGAATCAAGTCATGGAAGAGTTCCTATTTTGTTATGAATGTTAAACCCTTATTGGAAACCACAGCTGATTACTTGAGAGCCAGATCAGTGAGGGCACAAAATTAATGAGAACCATTTGAAGTTCTTGGCTCTGAAACTGTTTTTCTCTCTGCCTCATTTATTGAAATATCACCAGTTCAGTTCAGCTCAGTCGCTCAGTCGTGTCCGAATCTTTGCGACCCCATGAACCACAGCACGCCAGGCCTCCCTGTCCATCACCAACTCCCGGAGTCCATCCAAACTCACGTCCATTGAGCCGGTGATGCCATTCAACCATCTCATCCTGTCATCCCCTTCTCCTCCTGCCCTCAATCTTTCCCAGCATCAGGGTCTTTTCAAATAAGTTAACTCTTCGCATAAGGTGGCCAAAGTATTGGAGTTTCAGCTTCAACATCAGTCCTTCCAATGAACACCCAGGACTAATCTCCCCTAGGATGGACTGGTTGGATCTCCTTGCAGCCCAAGGGAATCTCAAGAGTCTTCCCCAACACCACAGTTGAGCATCAATTCTTTGGTGCTCAGTTTTCTTTATAGTCCAACTCTCACATCCATACGTGACTACTGGAAAAACCATAGCATTGACTAGACAGACCTTTGTTGGCAAAGTAATGTCTCTGCTTTGTAATATGCTGTTTAGGTTGGTCATAACTTTCCTTCCAAGGAGTAAGTGTCTTTTAATTTCATGACTGCAATCACCATCTGCCATGATTTTGGAGACCCCCAAAATAAAGTCAGCCACTGTTTCCACAGTTTCCCCATCTATTTGCCATGAAGTGATGGAACCAGATGCCATGATCTTAGTTTCCTGAATGTTGAGCTTTAAGCCAACCTTTTCACTCTCCTCTTTCAATTTCATCAAGAGGCTCTTTAGTTCTTCTTCACTTTCTTCCATAATGGTGGTGTCATCTGCATATCTGAGGTTAGTGATATTTCTCCCGGCAATCTTGATTCCAACTTGTGCTTCCTCCAGCCCAGTGTTTCTCATGATGTACTCTGCATATAAGTTAAATAAGCAGGGTGATAATATACAGCCTTGACACACTCATTTTCCTATTTGGAACCAGTCTGTTGTTCAGTGTCCAGTTCTAACTGTTGCTTCCTGACCTGCATACAGGTTTCTCAAGAGGCAGGTCAGGTGGTCAGGTATTCCGATCTCTTTCAGAATTTTCCAGTTTATTGTGTGTATCATGGAGAAATAAAATTGTGTGTGTGAAGATATATAATGAGAGTTTGATATAACTATTCAAAGTGTAGTGCTGGAGAAGACTCTTAAGAGTCCCTCGGTCAGCAAGGAGATCAAAACTGTCAGTTCTAAAGGAAATCAACCCTAAATATTCATTGGAAGGACTGATTTGAAGCTGAAGCTCCAATACTTTGGCCAACTGATATGAAGAGCCTACTTATTGGAAAAGACCCTGATGCTGGGAAAGATTGTGGGCAGGGCGAGACGGGGGCGAGAGAGGATGAGATGGTTGGATAGCATCATCAATTTAATGGACATGAGTTTGAGCAAACTTCAGGAGATAGTGAAGGGCAGAGAAGCTTGGGGTGCTGCAGTCCATGGGGTTGCAAAGAGTTGGACAGGACTTAGCAACTGAACAGCAACAACAATATACCTTGTCACAACAATATAATTACTACAATCAGCTATTTTACATATTCATGACTTACATTGTTACTAACTTTTCTTTTTTTTTCCTTCCATTGGTGTTTGGGGATAACACCTAACATCCACTCACCTAGGAAATTTCAAGTGTACAATGCAGTATTGTAACTATAATCACATTGCTGTAAAAGAGATTTCCAGATATTCTTCTTCTTCGTCTTGTATAACTGAAACTTTGTTCCCCCAATCAGTGCCTCCCTATTTCTTGCTCCCCAATCTTTGGCAATCACTATCCTACTTTCTGGTTCTATAAGTTTGACGTTTTAGATTCCATATATATGTAAGGTCCTGCATTATTTCTCTTCTCCCTCTTGCTCATTTTACTTTGCATAACATTCCCTAGGTTTATTCATGTCATAGATTGCTTTTCCTTTTCATAAAGGCTACATGATATTTTATGATATTCTAAATTTATATCACACTACCTATTCAGCCATCAATGGGTGCATAAATTGCTTCCATATCCTGGTTAATGGGAATAATCTGCAATGAACATGAGTGCAGATATCTCTTTGAGATATTGTAATTGATTTGAATTCCTTTGAATATACACCCAGAAATAGGATTGATGGATTAAAAGTAGCTCTATTTTTATTTTTTAGAGGAATCTTCCTGCTGTTTTCCATAATGGTTATGCCAAAGTATTTCCCACCAAGAGTACAAAAGTGTTCCCTTTCTCCATATCCCTACCACTGCTTTTTATATTTTATCATTTTGATAATTATCATACTTAAAAATGTGAAGTGATAACTTATTGTGGTTTGAAATTGCATTTTCTTGATTATTAGTGATGTTGAACATGTTTTTATACAACTGGTGATCATTTGAATGTCTTCTTTTTAGAAATGTCTATTCAGGTCCTTTGCCCATTTTGTTTAAAATTTGCTTTACTTCTAGTTTATTGATATGTAATTGATGTATAGAACTGTGTAAGTTTAAGATGTAGATAATAATTATTTGATTTACACACACCATGAAATGATTACCTCAATAAGTTTAGTGAACATTCATCATCTGATGCAGATAAAAATTAAAGAAATAATTTTGTGTGTGTGTGATGAACTCTTAGGATTTATTCCCTTAAAAACTTTTATATATCACATACAGCAGTGTTAATTATATTTATCATGTTGTATATCATATTCCTAGTACTTATTTATCTTATAACTGGAAGTTTGTATTCACTTTTGACTTCTCTTCATTTTTTCCCCCTTCTCCTACCGTCTCTGGTAACCACAAATGTATTCTTTTCCTCAGTGAGTTTGTAAGTCTATAGTTTGTTTTTGAAGTATAGTTGACTTACAACATTATGTTATTTTCTGTTACAAAACATAGTGACTTTTTCTATACATTTCAAAATGATCACTAAAAGTCTAATTATGATATGTATCATAAAGCTATTACTTAGTTATTGATTATATTTTCCACACTGTACTTTTTATCACCATGATTCATTTATTCTTTCAGCTGGAAGTTATTCCTCTTAATTTTCTTCAACTATTTCTTTCCTCTCCCCATTCCTTCTCCTTTGGTATATAACTGCTATTTCTCTGTTACTGTTTATGTTTTGCTCTGTTTGATTATTGGTTTTGTTTTTTAGATTCAGCATATACATGAAATCATACAGTATATGTCTCTGACATTTCACTCAGCATAATACACTCTAGGTCCATTCATGTTGTCACAAATGACAAGATTTAATTCTTTATTTTTTTATAGCCAAGTAATATTCCACTGATTCTACATAACACATCTTCTTTATCCATTCATCTATTTATGGGTACTTGGAATCATTCTATATCTTGGCTCTTATGAATAATTCTGCCATGAACATAGAGTGCTTATGTCTTTTTTAATTGAATATGAATATGTCTTCTTTGGAAAAATGTCTATTCAGGTACTCTCCTCATTTTGTAAAAACTGGAATGTTTGTTTTCTTGATGTATGAGTTGTATGAGGTTTTTTTGTATATTGTGGATATTAACCTCTTATCAAATATATTGTTTACAAATATATTCTCTCACTTAGTAGACCTTTTGGTTTGTTGATCGTTTCGTTCACTGTGCAAAAGGTTTTCACTTTAATGTATCCTCAACTGTTTATCTTTCCTTTTGTTTCTTTTGCCAAAGGAAACATATCCAAAAATTATTGCTAAGATAGATGCCAAAAACTGTACAGTCTATATTTTCTTCTAGGAGTTTTATCATTTCAGGTCTTATATTCAAGTATTTAGTCCATTTTGAATTTATTTTTGTGCCTGGTGTGAGAGAGTTATTAATTTGACCCATCTTGTAGCTTTCCAATTTTTCCAAGTGTTTGTTGAAGAGACTGTCCTTTACCCTTGCCTCCTTTGTCATGGATTAACTGATCATATAACTGTAGATCCTTTTTGGACTCTCTATTTTGCTTCATTGATCACTGTGTCTGTTTTTGTTTAAGCCACACTGTTTGATTACTACAGGTGTGCAGTGTAATCTGAAATCAGTGAGTGTGCTACTTCCACTTTGCTCTTTCTCAAGACTGTTCTGACTACTCAGGGTATTTATATTTTCATATAAATTTTAGAACTATTTGTTCTAATTTTTTGAAAAATAACATTGGTATTTTGGCAGAGATTTCATCGAACATGTAAATTGCCTGGGATTTTAATATTAATCCTTCCAGTTCATGAACATGATGTATATTTACATATATTTGTGCAGTCTTCAGTTTCTTTCATCTGTCTATTGCAGCTTACCAAGTCCATATCGTTTACCTTCTTAATTAGATTTATTCCTCAGTATTTTATTCTTTGTCATGTGATTGTTAATTGGATTGTTCTCTTCATTTCTATTTCTGACGGGTTCTTGCTGGTGTGTTGAAGAAATACAACAGATTTCTGTATATACGTTTTGTATTCTGAAACTTTACTAAATTCTCTGATGAGCTCTAGTCGCTTTTCAAAGATTTTCTATGTATATTGTTATATCAGCTGCAGTAACAGTTTTACTTCTTCCTTTCTAATTTGAATTTCTTTATTTCTTTTCTCTGATCACTATGGGTAGAATTTCCAACAAATAATAAATGTGGCAAGAGTAAACATATTTGTCTCTTTTCCTTATCTTAGAGGAAATACTTTCTGTGGATAACATTATATACTGAGTATAATGTTAACTGTGGGATTATCATGTTGAGTTCAGTTCAGTTCAGTTACTCAGTCGTGTCCGACTCTTTGCGACCCCAATAAGTGCAGCACGCCAGGCCTCCCTGTCCATCACCAACTCCCGGAGTCCACCCAAACTCATGCCCATCAAGTCGGTGATGCCATCCAACCATCTCATCATCTGTCATCCCCTTCTTTTCCTGCCCCCAATGTTTCCCAGCATCAGGGTCTTTTCCAATGAGTCAGCTCTTCGCATCAGGTGACCAAAGGATTGGAGTTTCAGCTTCAACATCAGTCCGTCCAATGAACACCCAGGACTGATCTCCTTTAGGATGGACTGGTTGGATCTCCTTGCAGTCCAAGGGACTCTCAAGAATCTTCTCCAACACTACAGTTCAAAAGCATCAATTCTTCGGCACTCAACTTTCTTCACAGTCCGACTCTCACATCCGTACATGACTACTGGAAAAGCCATAGCCTTGACTGACAGACATTTGTTGGCAAAGTAATGTCTCTGCTTTTTAATATGTTATCTAGGTTGGTCATAACTTTCCTTCCAAGGAGTAAGCGTCTTTTAATTTCACAACTGCAATAACCATCTGCCGTGGTTTTGGAGCCCCCAAAATATAGTCAGCCACTATTTCCACGGTTTCCCCATCTATTTGCCATGAAGTGATGGGACCAGATGCCATGATCTTAGTTTTCTGAATGTCGAGCTTCAAGCCAACCTTTTCACTTTTTTCTCCTCTTTCACTTTCATCAAGAGGCTCTTTAGTTCTTCTTCACTTTCTGCCATAAGGATGGGGTCATCTGCATATCTGAGGTTATTGATATTTCTCCCGGTAATCTTGATTCCAGCTTGTGCTTCATCCAACCCAGCGTTTCTCATGATGTACTCTGCATATAAGTTAAATAAGCAGGGTGACAATATATAGCCTTGATGTATTCCTTTTCCTATTTGGAACCAATCTGTTGTTCCATGTCCAGTTCTAACTGTTGCTTCCTGACCTGCATACAGATTTCTGAAGAGGCAGGTCAGGTGGTCTGATATTCCCATCTCCTTCAGAATTTTCCACAGTTTACTGTGATCCACAGAGTCAAAGGCTTTGTTATAGTCAATAAAGCAGAAATAGATGTTTTTCTAGAACTCTCTTGCTTTTTCGGTGATCTGGCAGATATTAGCAATTTGATCTCTGGTTCCTCTGCCTTTTCTAAAACCAGCTTGAACATTTGCAAGTTCATGTTTCATATATTGCTGAAGCCTGGTTTGGAGAATTTTGAGCATTACTTTACTAGCATGTGAGATGAGTGCAATTGTGCGGTAGTTTGAGCTTTCTTTGGCATTGCCTTCCTTTGGGATTGGAATGAAAACTGACCTTTTCCAGTCCTGTGGCCACTGCTGAGTTTTCCAAATTTGCTGGCATATTGAGTGCAACACTTTCACAGCATCATCTTTCAGGATTTGAAATAGCTCGACTGAAAAATCAAACAAACACACAAACAAACAACAACAACAAAAAGAAATAGCTCGACTGGAATGAATTCTGGAATTCCAGCTTTGTTCATAATGATGCTTCCTAAGACCCACTTGACTTCACAGTCCAGGATGTCTGGCTCTAGGTGAGTGATCACACCATTGTGATTATCTGAGTCATGAAGATCTTTTTTGTATAGTTCTTCTGTGTATTCTTGCCACTTCTTCTTAGTATCTTCTGCTTCTGTTATGTCCACACCATTTCTGTCCTTTATTGAGTCCATCTTTGCATGAAATGTTCCCTTGGTATTTCTAATTTTCTTGAAGAGATCTCTAGTCTTTCCCATTCTATTGTTTTCCTCTACTTCTTTGCATCGGTTGCTGAGGAAGGCTTTCTTTTTTTTTTTTTTTTTTTAATTTTATTTTATTAGTTGGAGGCCAATTACTTCACAACATTTCAGTGGGTTTTGTCATACATTGACACGAATCAGCCATAGAGTTACACGTATTCCCCATCCCGATCCCCCCTCCCACCTCCCTCTCCACCCGACTCCTCTGGGTCCTCCCAGTGCACCAGGCCCGAGCACTCGTCTCATGCATCTCACCTGGGCTAGTGATCTGTTTCACCATAGTAATATACATGCTGTTCTTTCAAAACATCCCACCCTCACCTTCTCCCACAGAGTTCAAAAGTCTGTTCTGTACTTCTGTGTCTCTTTTTCTGTTTTGCATATAGGGTTATCATTACCATCTTTCTAAATTCCATATATATGTGTTAGTATGCTGTAATGTTCTTTATCTTTCTGGCTTACTTCACCCTGTATAATGGGCTCCAGTTTCATCCATCTCATTAGAACTGATTCAAATGAATTCTTTTTAACGGCTGAGTAATGAGGAAGGCTTTCTTATCTCTCCTTGCTATTCTTTGGAACTCTGCATTCAGATGGGTATATCTTTCCTTTTCTCTGCTTTTCACTTGTCTTCTTTTCACGGCTCTTCATAAGGCCTCCTCAGACAACCATTTTGCCTTTTTGCATTTCTTTTTCTTGGGGATGATCTTTTTTTTTAAAAAAAAATTATTTATTTTACCTTACAATGTTGTATTGGTTTTGCCATACATTGACTTGAATCTGCCATGGGTGTACATGTGTTCCCCATCCTGAACCCCCCTCCCAACTCCCGCCCCATCCCATCCCTCTGGGTCACCCCAGTGCACCAGCCCCCAGCATCCTGTATCATGCATCAAATCTGGACTGGTGATTCATTTCACATATGATAATTATGATCCTGATCCCTGTCTCCTGTACAATGTCATGAACATCTGTCCAAAGTTCATCAGGCACTCTGTCTTTCAGGTCTAGTGCCTTAAGTCTATTTCTCACTTCAACTCTATAGTCATAAGGGATTTGATTTAGGTCATACCTTCATGGTCTAGTGGTTTTCCCCACTTTCTTCAATTTAAGTCTGAATGTGGCAATAAGGAGTTCATTATCTGAGCTACAGTCATTTCCTGGTCTTATTTTTGCTGACTTTATAGATCTTCTCCATCTTTGGCTGTAAAGAATATAATCAATCTGATTTTGGTGTTGACCATCTGGTGATGTCCATGTGTAGAGTGTTCTCTTGTGTTGTTGAAAGAGGGTGTTTGCTATGACCAGTGCATTCTCTTGGCAAAACTCTATTAGCTTTTGCCCTGCTTCATTCTGTACTCCAAGACCAAATTTGTCTATTACTCCAGGTGTTTCTTGACTTCCTACTTTTGCATTCCAGTTCCCTATAATGAAAGGACATCTTTTTTGGGTGTTAATTCTAAAAGGTCTTGTAGGTCTTCATAGAACCGTTCAACTTCAGCTTCTTCAATATTAGTGGTCAAGGTATTGGATTACCATGATATTGAATGATTTGCTTTGGAAACGAACAGAGATCATTCTGTCGTTTTTGAGATTGCATCCAAGTACTGCATTTTGGACTCTTGTTGACTATGATGGCTACTCCATTTCTTCTAAGGGATTCCTGCCCACAGTAGTAGATATAATGGTCATCTGAGTTAAAGTCACCTGTTCCAGTCCATCTTAGTTCGCAGATTCCTTGAATGTCGACGCTCACTCTTGCCATCTCCTGTTTGACCACTTCCAATTTGCCTTGATTCATGGACCTAGCATTCCAGGTTCCTATGCAACATTGCTCTTTACAGCATCGGATCTTGCTTCTATCACCAGTCACATCCACAACTGGGTGTTGTTTTTGCTTTGGTTCTGTCCCTTCGTTCTTTCTGGAGTTATTTCTCCACTGATCTCCACTGGAGTTATTTCTCCACTGATCTCCAGTGCCAGATTGGGCACCTACCCACCTGGGGAGTTCGTCTTTCAGTATCCTATCATTTTGCCTTCTCATACTGCTCATGGAATTTTCACGGCAAGAATACTGAAGTGGTTTGCCATTCCCTTCTCCAGTGGACCACACTCTGTCAGACCTCTCCACCATGACCCGTCTGTCCTGGGTGGCCCGACACGGCATGGCTTAGTTTCATTGAGTTAGACATGCTGTGGTTCATGTGATCAGATTGGTTAGTTGTCTGTGATTGTGGTTACAGTCTGTCTGCCCTCTGATGCCCTCTCTCAGCACCCACTGTCTTACTTGGGTTTCTCTTGCCTTGGACGTGGTGTATTTCTTCATGGCTGCTCCAGAAAAGTGCAGCCTCTGCTCTTTCCCTTGGATTATCATGAATGGCCTTTATTACATTGAGATTTGTTTCCTCTATTCCACATTCTGAAGAATTTTTGTCACAAATGGGTGAAGAGCTTCGTCAAAAGCTTTCTTTGCCTATATTAAGGTGATTAAGTGATTTTTATCCCTCAATTTTTTAGCCTGGTATATCACATTGATTGCTTTATTGATACTGAACTATCCTTTATCTCTGGGATAAATCCTATTTGATCATGGTGTATGATCCTTTCAACTTACATTGAATTTAGTTGCTAATATTTTGTTGAAGAATTTTGCATCTAGGTTTATTAGTATATTGGCCTGTAATTTTCTCTCTTTTTGTGATATTTTTGTCTGGTTTTGGGTGATGCAGGCCTCATAGAGTGGGTTCAGAACCATCCCTTTCCCTGTAAATTTTTTGAAGTAGTTTCAGAAAGACAGGTGCTAAGTCTTCACTAAATGTTTGGTAGAACTTACCTGTGAAGTAATCTGGTCCTGGACTTTTTTATTTTTAATTGAAAGTGTGTGTTAGTTGCTCAGTCGTGTCTGACACTTTGTGACCCTATGAACTGTAACCTTCCAGGTTCCTCTGTCCGTGGAATTCTCCAGGCAAGAATACTGGAGTGGGTTGCCATTTTCTCTTCCAGGGGATCTTCCCAACCCAGTAGTTGAACCCTGGTCTCCTGCATTGCAGGTGGACTCTTTACCACCTGAGCCACCATAACTTTAATTTTTTTACAAAATTATTTAATTTAATTACTGGTAATTGATATGTTCATATTCCCTGTTTTTTCCTAGTTCAGTCTTGCTGGATTGTGCATTGCTAGGAATTTGTCCATTTCTTCTAAGTTGCTTATTTTATTGGCATAAAATTGTTTGCAGTAATCTCTTATGATCCTTTTTGCTTTCTGTGGGATTATTTGTAACTTGTCTTTTTTCAATTTTTGTTTTTATTGATCTGGGCCTTGATGAGTCTGGCTAAAGTTTTGTCAATTTTGCTTATCTTTTCAATGAACCAGGTCTTAGTTTTCATTATTATTGTTTTTATTATTTTTAGCCTCTTTTCCCATGTATTTCTATTCTGATCATTATGATTTCTTTCCTTCTAATAACTTTGGGACTTGTTTATTTTCTATTTCTTTTAGGTGAATAGTTAGATTGTTAGTTGAGATTTCCCCTGTTTCTTGAAGCAGGCTTCTACTGCTCTAAGCTTCCCTCTTAGAACTGCTTCTGCTGCATCCTATAGACTCCTGGAGGAGGGCGTGGCACCCTGCTCCAGTCTTCTTGCCTGGAGAATCCCCATGAACAGAGGAGCCTGGTGGACTACAGTCCGCAGAGTCACCCAGAGTGGGACACAACTGAAGCAAGCAACTAGCACACGTAGATTCTAGGTCATTTTGGTTTTTTGTTTGTTTTTGTTTTAATTGGTCTTCACCCATTTTAAAATTTCTTCTTTCTTTCAGTGACTCATTGGTTGTTTAGTTTTGTATTGTTTAGCCTCCACTTGCTTTTTCAGTTTTTTTTTTTTTCCCTATTGTTGATTTCTAGTTTTGTCGTGTTATGGCCAAAAAGTAAATTTCTTGATATGGTTATACTATTATTACTATTTCCCCCAGTTCTCCATCTTCTGCCTGGCCATAATATTTAAATATAATAGCTGTATCAAGTGACAACATGTGACTTAAACCCTCTCCTCTAGGCTGCAGAGTATTTATTAACTATATGTGTTGCACTGTCCTGAGGATAATGCGTGTGAGGAAAATTTGAAAAGAAATCTTTTTGCCTAGGCAGACTTCTTTTATTGAATGACCAGTGGAATTCCCAAAAGTCTAAAATAGTCAGTGAGAAGGCATATGATTATATGTTTCTATATTTCTACACCGGAAGTGTTGGTACTAGAATATTAAACTCATTTGTTCCCCAACTCTAGATATCACACTTACTGAAAATATAGCAAGTCCCAAGGTTCCTGTAGATAGCGTATGTCCCGATGTGTTTATAGTACAGCTGAGAGCTTGACTCAGAACCTCACCCTCATCTGGTGACCTTAGCTAGTGAGGAGATGCTCTCAGGGATATGCAACCTCGATAAAACCCCATGGAATTGTTCACATAGTGTTTACTATCCTCTGTGTCTCAGTTCATGATACCCTAAGGCTTACACGAGGATTGCTTTCTCACACAAATTTCCAACCAGGAATGGAAACTGTTATTACATTAGTTGAAAGTTCATGAAGAAGAACCAACCAGGTGAAGATGTACTATGTGTAGACAAATTCTCCCAAATATTTGTTTCTAAGGCAAAATCTTAAAAAAAAAAAAAAAAAAAACAACCACAGAGATAATTAATTCCTAGGAGGGCAAAGCCTTAGATATTAATAGAAAAATCAATCTTTTAACATTGTCTGTATCCTCTTTAAATACTAAGATTCAAGAAGAAGCTGTTTTCTTATTCTAAGAGCAGAATAAGAGGAGCTTATTAAGAATTGAAAAATTTCTATTTCTCATTGTGGAATCATGAATCTAAGTGCTGAAGATCAGAAGATTCTCCTTAGTACCTAAGAAGTTTGGGTTTCAAATTTAGCACAGCATTTTATTTTCCTTTGATGTGAATTTCCAAGACAGTGGAGCTTTGAAAATGTTTGCTGAATCCGTTTGAATAAATCTGTGCCGTCTTGACATTCTCTACTTCCTGTAGAATCGTCCAGTCAGTGGGAAGACTTGAGAAACATCCATTACATGACATGATACTTGAGCAGCTACAAATAATGATTATTTCTTATTCCTGAGTACACTGATCATTCTTCTTAAGGACAGAGGCCACCATAGTAAGTTAACTAGCACTGTTGATTTTTAATCTGGTTTTTACATTTCCATTTTCTTCTAAGGGGTTTAGAATTAAAATAATTAAAGTTTTCCTTCCTGATATTGATGGTTTTAGATGTTTTAGGATATTTTCCAGAAATATTTGTTTTTCTCACTGTTTATGAGTTTAACTATATTAATAAGAAATAGGTTTATGATTTATGGATTCCCATGGAGAATCAATGGGAGAGAGAAGGACAGCACTTGGAGTTTGTTTTTTTTGCAGAAAAACTCAGTTCAAAAACCAAAGAGAAAATGAATTAAAATATGACATTAAAAATGTACCCTCTGCTGTGAATCAGTCAGTTCAGCCATTCAGGCATGACTGACTCTTCAGGCCTCCCTGTCCATCACCAACTCCCAGAGTTTACTTAAACTCATGTCCATTGAGTCAGTGATGCCATCCAACCATCTCATCCTCTGTCGTCCCCTTCTCCTCCTGCCTTCAATCTTTCCCAGCATCAGGGTCTTTTCAAATGAGTCAGCTCTTTGCTTCAGGTGGCCTGCTGTGATTGTGAGTCTTTATTAAACTCCAAGCTCAAAGGCTATTTTATTCTAATCCTATTCAAACTTTGGTGGATCTTGTTAGATCTTATTTTTGCTTCAGTGTACGTGGTCCCAGTAGCATGACTGAATTTCTGTTCCCCTGAACTGGACTTCCCTGGTGGCTCAGTGGTAAAGAGTCCATTTGCTAAAGAAAGAGATGCAAGAGATGCAGATTTGATCCTTGGGTTGGGAAGAGCCTCTGGAGTAGGAAATGGCAGCCCACTCCAGTGTTCTTGTCTGGAAAATTCCATGGACAAAGGAGCCTGGCGGGCTGCAGTCCATGGGGTCGCAAAGACTTGGACATGACTGAACACACACACACACACACACACACACACACACATGACCTTAGACTTTCGTCTTTTTCTTAGAGAGTCAAAACAGGTATTGCTAAATACGAGAGATGAAAGCTAATTCTCTTTGTCACTGTATGGTGATTTTTTTTCCTTGTATACCATCACTTTAAGGTGTCTGAACAGAGTAAGATGTGTTGCTGTGAAAAAAAAAAAAATTACTGTTTTGGGCATTAGAAGATTTGGATTCTTGTGTTCTACAGATCAGTTAGCTGTGTTTCTTTCTGGGTCTCAGTTTCCTCATCTTTAAAGAGGATCAGGACATTTGGTCCCATCACTTCATGGCAAATAGATGGGGAAGCAATGGAAATAGTGACACATTTTATTTTCTTGAGCTCCAAAATCACTGCAGATTGTGACTATAGCCATGAAATTAAAAGATGCTTGCTCCTTGGAAGAAAAGCTATGACCAAACTAGACAGCATATTCAAAAGCAGAGACATTACTTTGCCAACAAAGGTCCATCTAGTCTAAGTAATGGTTTTTCCTGTAGTCATGTATGGATGTTAGAATTGGAACATAAAGAAAGTTGAGTGCTTTTGATGCATTTGAACTGTGGTGTTGGAGAAGATGCTTGAGAGTCCCTTGGACAGCAAGACAGTCCAACCAGTCAATCCTCAAGGAAATCAGTCCTGAATGTTCATTGGCAGAATTGATGCTGAAGCTGAAACTCCAATACTTTGGCCTACTGATGCAAAGAACTGACTCATGTGAAAAGACCTTGATGCTGGGAAAGATTGAGGGCAGGAGGAGAAAGGGATGACAGAGGATGAGATGGTTGGATGGAATCACTGACTCGATGGACAAGAATTTGAGCAAGCTCCGGATTTGGTGATGGACAGGGAGGCCTGGCGTGCTGTAGTCCATGTGGTTCTCAAAGAGTCGGATATGACTGAGCAACTGAACTGAACTGAACTGATGAGATTATAAAGTGCAAAGTACTGGGAGTTTTTTTGTGTACACAATTCTAGGTCTTTTCCAATCGACTCTGGATCCCATTAACATCTTTCACTGTATTTCATAGGTTAGCAAAAGAACGGCCATGGATTTCATGTGGTCACCGGTGGTCATGTCTAAACTTTGACATTGCTGATTCCCAGAAGTAAGCTGGATTCCTCCTGGAGAGGCACTCAGTGGTAAAGAGCTAGAGACAGGTGTCCTGGATTTGAATATAGTCTTCTCTATTAAGTTTTCCATCATCATTACTTTGGCAAGTCATTCATCTTCTTGTAACCACAGTTTCTTCTTTACAATACAGACAACAGTACACCAACCTCACAAGGATCATTTGAAAGACCACGTACATGTAAAGTATTTAGCATAATGCCTAGTACGTTGTGAAACTCAACAAATCTGATATTTATTATAGAAGTGCCATGGTGTCAAAAATAAATCTCTGCATTCTATAAAGATTGAGAAAAACAGACTTATAGGAAAAGTGCATTTCCCAATATTTGAGTATACTGAATGTAATCAAGTAACAAAGATTTCCCTGCTTAAGAAGTAGTGTGTCTCCTGAAGTTCTTACCTCTCAATTGCAGTCTGGGTGCCATTTTATGGAAGGTCAAGATTATTTTGCTATATTATAACTTTGGGCCATTTCTCATTTTTCCAAAATTATGAGTATTAGAGAATATGAGTGGAAATAGGAACAGAATTGGTCTTTGGACTAAGACAAAAAACCCAAAAACCTGAATATTATCCTGTGTTTGGGTCTATCAATGAAGAGAGGACATCAAAAATGTCCCCTGAGCTGTTTCATTTGTGAGTTGGTTATTGTGTTGTGTGGGATAAAAGGAGCTGATATAAATTGTAAAAGAGATCTGTTTTAAAACTAACTGCTTCAAAGTTTGCAAGAAACTGAAGTAATAAGTGAAATAATGAGGATGAATGGGTTAAGTTTGGGATTTTCTGTCTGATTTTGATCATGAAATGCAACCTTTGGTACAGACCATTTGGAAAGTATAAAAATATATCAGTTGGTTCTTGGTTCTCCCAGGTGCCATCTTCTCTAGAGAAGAGTTGGCAATTAGAAGTGCACACAGAATTTCTTCTCAAGTGTTCTTGTCCCTGGAAGGATTCTCTGATGCCCTGGGCTATCCAGAAGGGAGCCCACTATGGGGGCTTGGAACTCTAAAGATAGCTTCTCAACAAAGAGTTTGTGAGATTATCTGGAAGAGTCCCTGGTGCAGAGAATCTGGGGCTTCCCTGGTGGCTCAGATGGTAAGGCATCTGCCTGAGATGCAGGAGTCCTGGGTTCAATCCCTGGGTCTGGAAAATCCCAGGGAGAAGGGAATGGCAACCCACTCCAGGACTCTTGCCTGGAAAATTCCATGGACAGAGGAGCCTGGTAGGCTATAGTCCATGGGACCACAAAGAGTTGGACAAGACTGAGCAACTTCACTGGAAGAGTTACCTTGCCCACTTGTAACATAGGTAATTCGTTTTATCCTTCACTGCCTATTTGCTTTTAAAGTACATAAACATAAAGAGAATAATGAAATCTTAGTTATTGTAAAATGCAAAGATTAATAATTACAATACTTAGTTGTATGTGTGCATGCTAAGTCATTTCAGTTATGTCTGACCCTTTGCGACCCTATGGACTGTAGCCTCCCAGGTTCTTATGTCCATGGGATTCTCCAGACAAGCATCCAGGAGTGGGTTGCCATGCCCTTCTCCAGGGGATCTTCCCAACCCAGGGATCAAACACACATCTCTTATGTCTTCTGTATTGGCACACAGGTTCTTTACCACTAGTGCCATCTGGGAAGCCCACTTAGTTATATATATTACCTTAAACTTGACTTGACTAATACATGGATTCCTCATCAAGGAAAAGGAAATAGACTTTGCATTACAGTGATCTGGTTGATGACTGAGACTAGGCTTATTACTTGTTAGCATTAATGGCATATGTTAAAACTGGTGATCAATAATTTTTAGATGGTAGACTAAAGACAGCATCTAGGATGACTAAAAGTGGTCCATGGGGCAGCTGGGGCAGACTCACCCCCTGCCCTGATCCTCTAAATCTGTTAGAGTCAGCGAGGCCCTCATTCTGTGTTCATTTCATGAACTGATAGCAGTAACTTTATGAGCACATTAAAGTGATCTCCTCAAATATTAATATATTCAGATCATATATTTTTGGGGTCCCACAATATACCAGTACACAACTTCCTATATTTCTTTTCCCATACATATACCATTCAATTAAAAAATTCATATGGCTAACAAAGACATGAAAAGATGTTCAACATCACTCATTATCAGAGAAATGCAAATCAAAACCACAATGAGGTACCATTACATGCCAGTCAGGATGGCTGCTATCCAAAAGTCTACAAGCAATAAATGCTGGAGAGGGTGTGGAGAAAAGGGAACCCTCTTACACTGTTGGTGGGAATGCAAACAGTGTGAAGATTTCTTAAAAAACTGGAAATAGAACTACCATATGACCCAGCAATCCCACTTCTGGGCATACATACTGAGGAATCCAGATCTGAAAGAGACACATGCACCCCAATGTTCATCGCAGCACTGTTTATAATAGCCAGGACATGGAAGCAGCCTAGATGCCCATCAGCAGATGAATGGATAAGGAAACTGTGGTACATATACACCATGGAATATTACTCAGCCATTACAAAGAATTCATTTGAATCGGTTCTAATGAGATGGATGAAACTGGAGCCCATTATACAGAGTGAAGTAAGCCAGAAAGATAAAGAACATTACAGCATACTAACACATATATATGGAATTTAGAAAGATGGTAATGATAACCCTATATGCAAAACAGAAAAAGAGACACAGAAGTACAGAACAGACTTTTGAACTCTGTTCAAAACCTTCTCTGGGAGAAGGTGAGGGTGGGATGTTTCGAAAGAACAGCATGTATATTATCTGCGGTGAAACAGACCACCAGCCCAGGTGGGTTGCATGAGACAAGTGCTCGGGCCTGGTGGGCTGGGAGGACCCAGAGGAGTTGGGTGGAGAGGGAGGTGGGAGGGGGAATTGGGATGGGGAATACGTGTAACTCTATGGCTGATTCATGTCAATGTATGACAAAACCCACTGAAATGTTGTGAAGTAATTAGCCTCCAACTAATAAAAAAAATTTAAAAAAAAAAAATAAAAGGTAGGCTTTCCAGGAAAAAAAAAATTCATTGTTTCAACCTAAGGCCTCCAAGAAAAAAACATGTAAGTTATATGTATTTTCTGATTAAAATTAGTAATGTAAGCTCCAGAATTTTGGAAAATACTAAAAAATGTAAAAAAAAATCTAAGAGAGTCAACTAAGAGAAATTTTGGTGCATGGGTTCCTAGACAGTTTGGGGAAAAGAAGGAATCATTTGTGATATTGTCAGAGTACTGTTAAAAGGTAGCATTTTGCAGTAATTCATTCTTTTATATTCCCTTTTCCTTTTTTTCTTTCTTAAAAGTAAAGTGTTCCTTGCCAGTGTTTACATTACCCGCACCACATAGATGCAGAATGAAAGGAATGTGACTGTGTTCATTCTAGTAGGTCTTACACAGGACCCCCAAATGCAAAAGGTAGTGTTTGTGGTGTTCTTGGTCTTGTACATGGTAACCCTCTCAGGCAACCTGCTCGTTGTGGTCACCATCACCACCAGCCAGGCTCTGAACTCCCCCATGTACTTCTTCCTGACCCACCTTTCCTTGATAGACACAATTTACTCTTCTTCTTTGGCTCCTAAGTTGATTGTGGACTCCCTTCATGAGCTCAAGACAATCTCCTTTCATGGCTGTATGGCTCAGGTCTATGCAGAACACGTTTTTGGTGCTGCTGAGATCATCCTGCTGACGGAGATGGCCTATGACCGCCACGTGGCCATCTGCAGGCCTCTGCGCTACACGGCCATCGTGAGCCGCAGGCTGTGCCTCCTCCTGCTGGGGTGGCCTGGACCGGAGGGTTTCTCCACGCAAGCGTTCAGACCCTCTTTACAGCCCGGCTGCCCTTCTGTGGCCCCAGTGTCATAGACCACTTCATGTGTGACCTGTACCCTTTGTTGCAGCTTGTCTGCGTGGACACCCACATCCTTGGCCTCTTTGTTGCTGCCAACAGTGGGTTCATCTGCCTGTTAAGCCTCCTTCTCCTGTTGGTCTCCTATGTGGTCATCTTGCGCTCCCTGAGGACTCACAGTTTGGAGGGGAGACGCAGAGCCCTTTCTACATGTGGCTCTCACATCACGGTGGTTGTGTTATTCTTCTGTGCCCTGCGTGTTTGTGTATCTTCGCCCAGCCACCACTCTGCCCATTGATAAATCTGCTGCTGTCTTTTACACTATGGTGGCCCCTATGTTAAATCCTTTAATCTATACCCTCAGAAATGCTGAGATTAAACGTGCTATGAAGAAACTCTGGAAGAAAAAAGTGATTTCATGTATTCCTCATCCCTATCCCCTCTCCCACCTCCCACTCCACACGACCCCTCTGGGTCTTCTCAGTAAATCCATGGCTGATTCATGTCAATGTATGGCAAAAACCACTACAATATTGTAAAGTAATTAGCCTCCAACTAATAAAAATAAATAGAAAGAAAAAAGAAAAAAGTGACTTCAGGTAATAGTTAAACAGAATCATTAAACATTACGGATAGAAGTAATAGAAGTACTCTAGTCCAAGCCTCTTGATGATATATTGAATCTAACAAGGGAATGAATAACACTTGCTGATTGCCACTTAAGCACAAGAACAAAAGCTTGGGTTGGAATCCAGACTTACTGTCTCCCATCTCACTCTCCTTATCACAACTTAATGAGCCTTAATCAATAAATACTTATCTATTAACAGGAAATCTGGAAATACCTTCAGAAGCTAATAAGTAAAAATTAAGAGTTTGAATTGGTCTTATTACGTAGCATGGAGATGTGTTGGTTACTACTGATTATTAAAGCATGCCTAATGATACTCCTTTACTTTGGACTCTGGCCTCAATATAGAATTTTTTGTGTGAATTTTCTTGTTCATTAAATCTTGGTTGTACAGTAAAAGAAATACTAATTATGACAGGCTTATAAGACTAGCATTGTATTACGTATTTTCCATATTGTATTAGGTGGGGTCCAGTCAGGGAACAGAACAGAGTGATTTTAACTGAAAAAGTTCACATGCAATCAGTAATTATGTCAGGGTTCTAACTAAAAAGGGTAATGAGCTCTCCAAAAAAAGCAGAAATGAGCACCCAAAGAAGGAATTCATTTAGAATGTGGACTTCCTTCCCAGGCCGGGATTTCAATCTTTTGGACAGAGTGTAGATTTTGCCCATGGATGAGGGATGGCATGTTTGACCAAACTTCAAGTTAGTGGTAGAGCTGAGATACCTACTGAGTTATTACTTTGTCCACATACTTTTTACTCATTAAACGCAACTGTAGTGTGTCTTTCCAGGCAGTTTGGACAGAAATGAGGTAATGAAACTGGTGATATTTATTAAAAGAAAACTTCACATGGTTTCCCATTGAGCCTGATCCGATGGTCCCAGAGATGATCATTCGTTCATCAGCTGTAACAGTGATCTCTACTCACATTGCACTTCATTGCTTGTGCCACTTTTACTTTTTTCTCTTGAAGTTCTGGTACGTATATCACAAGACAATTTTAATTATCCTTAAAGCAGTTAAAATACTGTTCTTTTATCAGTTCTAATTCTCTCTTCTTTTGCATCCATGTACCCGTGTTGCTCAGACCAGCCTGCTGCCACCACAAACTCATTCCCATATGTTTTCGTGCTGTGTTCTGTTGCTAATCACTGCTGTCAGCAGTTGCAATTATGCCAAACTACACTCACATTTATAATTTTTATGAACAGTTAGATTTGTGAAAATAATAATTGAAAACATTGGTATCTTTATGTTAAGGTACCAACAACATATTATATAATAATTACATCATAAAATTTGGCCTCTAATTTTTAAAATAAAAGCTTTTTCGTATGTGAGGAAACCTATATAACACTTTATTTTATTCATATTTAAAAATTAAACTGGGCACACACATTTCTACAGATCCTCACAGTTCTTTATTAAAATTAGCTTTAATCAGAGTATAGTTGCTCTACAATGTTGCGTTAGTTTCTTGGTGTACAGCAAAGTGAGTCAGTCATGCACATACGCATGTCCCCTCCTGTTTGGATTTCCTGTCCATTTAGGTCACCACTGAATAGAGTTCTCTGTGCTATACTGCGGGTTCTTATTGTTTGTTTGTTTCATGCATAGTAGAGTGTGTATGTCAGTCCCAATCTCCCAGCTCTTTCCACTCCCCCTTCTCCACTTGGTAACGGTGTTTGTTCTCTATTATGTGTGACTCTATTTTTGCTTTGCAAATAAGTTCATCTGTACCGTTTTTTAGATTACACATGTAAGTGATATTATTCAATGTTTGTTTTACTCTTTCTGACTTACTTCACTCTGTGTGAGAGTCTCTAGGTCCGTCCACATCTCCGTGAATGGCACGGTTTCATTTCTTAGGGCTGATTATATTCCATTGTGTATATGTACCACATATTCTTTATCCAGTCTCTGTTGATGGGCATTTAGGTTGCTTCTATGTCCTGGCTATTGTAAACAGTGCTGTAATGAACATTGGGGTGCATTCGTCCCTTCAAATTGTGGTTTTCTCTGGATATAGTCCTAGGAGTTGGATCACTGAATCATATCAGTTTTTTAAGGAACCTTGTACTGTTTTTGATAGTGACTGTACAAATTCCTATTCCCTACACATTTCATGGTGTCTTGTCCTTCCACTATTTTATAATTTATAACACCTTGTTGTAATTTTTTACTTCCTCTTGGGAATTTTTCAATGGAACTTAAGCTTTTTGAAGACAGAATTCAGGTCTCTCTCTGTCTCTCTCTCTCTTTTTTTTTTTTTTTTTTTTTACCATTGCAACCCCAGCAATTATGAACATCTGATATAGTGTGCTAAAAATGCTGTTAGTGAATTAAGACAAAAAAGAGTATAAGGAGTGCATTTATCTTGAAATTGCTTTGTATGTAGACAGAACCATGCATTTTTAAAAACAGCTTTTAACAATGAAATGTGACTGAAAAGTAAATAGATTAACTGAAGAATATAGCTTAAAGAGCTCATATTAATAAGATAGAAAATCTTGCTGAGAGCAGGGAGAATATTAAGATAAACTATTAGCTCATATGCTGAGAAATGTAGTTTAAATTTCTTTCTCATCCTCAGTTTAAACAGGAATAAAAGCAAATTGTAGTTCCCTCTGAGGTCAAGCCAGACTTTTCCTTGAAGTTCAACCAACTTAAAGGAGAAAGGAATTCCCTCGCCTCTAGCACTGCTTCTTTCATTTTAGTGACGTTAATTGTTCTCCTTTATATGTTCACCCACACATTCAGTATTTACCATGCATATGATACTGTGCTATCTCGTAGAAACTATTGCTATATAGCAGGCATGTACTTTACAGGACTTTACAGAGGGTGACTGTCTATGGGAAAAACAGAAATGCTTTTCTGACATCAGAATGTCCTTTTATCTGAGTCTTTACTCTTTCTGATGTGTGACCGGCAGAGCCTGGGTTATATGAGCAATGCCAAAGGATGCCGAAGGCTGCAAGGGAATTTGGAAATGGTGTAACATTCATTATCCACCCCTCGGAGGGAGACAGGGCCAGTGCGTTTATAGCATTAAATAGTTACATACTATAATATTGCAGGTACCATGTGACTATCAATGGTGATATATAAAAACAACCATAGTTATTAATGAAAAATTATTAGATTTTTAATGATAATGATCCAACGCATACTCTGTTAAGCAGAGGTTCTGGCTCAGTAAATGGTTAGCAGTATAATTATCTAAACATTCTGTCATCATTGCCTGGAAGTTCATTGAAGTTCAGTGCCTGACCTGGGAAATTAGTCAGTCTTGGTTACTGGCTTTCCAATACATCTGCTTTGATGCTTTTCTCTTTAGGACAGTTTTTGATCCTTTCCTTTTTCTGCTTCCCAGGTGGTGCCAGTGATAAAGAATCTGCCTGCCAATGCAGGAGAGTCAAGAGACAGAGTTTCAATCCCCCAGTTGGGAAGATTCCCCTGGAGTAGGAATGGCAACCCACTCCACTCTTCTTGTCTGGGAATCACAAGGACAGAGAGGGGCCTACAGTCCATGGGGTCACAAAGAATTGTACAGGATTGAGCATGCGTGTATGCACACATATCTCTATGCATACCTTCTTGGGTTATTTTAGAAATTATTTGTTATTGTTCAGTCACCCAGTTATGTCCGACTCTTTGCGAAGCCATGGACTGCAGCACGCCATGCCTCCCTGTCCCTCATCATCTCCCAGAGTTTGCCCAAGTTCATGTTTATTGCATCAGTGATGCCATCCAGCCATCTCATCCTCTGATGCTCTCTTCTCCTTCTGCCCTCAATCTTTCCCAGCACCAGGAACTTTTCCAATGAGTTGTCTGGAACTTCAGCTTCAGCATCAGTCCTTCCAGTGAATATTCAGGGTTGATCTCCCTTAAGATTGTCCAGTTTGATCTCCCTGCTGTCCAAGGGACACACAATTTGAAGATGTTCTGCCTTCTTTATGGTCCAGCTGTCAGAACAGTACGTGACCACTGGGAAGACCATAGCCTTGACTATCCAGAGCTTTGTTGGCAAATCATTGCCTTCCTGCCAAGAAGCATGATTTCATGGTTGCAGTCACCATCTGCAGTGATTTTGGAGCCCACTAAGAGGAAATCTGTTACTATTTCCACCTTTTCCCCTTATACTTGCCATGCAGTAATGGGGCCGGATGCTGTCATCTTAGTTTTTCTAATATTTAGTTTTAAGCTGGCTCTTTCACTTTCTTTCTTCATCAAGGGGCTATTTATCTCTTCCTCATCAAGAGGCTATTTAGCTTCTCTTTGCTTTCTGTCACTAGAGTGGTATCATCTGTATATCTGAGGTTGTGATGAATTATAGAAATTATTACTTGATGGCAATAAATTCCATTATTTCTTTAATTTGTTATTAGAAGAAAAACCTGTGAATTCATGTAACTGGTTGAAGCTAGTAAAACTAAACCCAAATCTGGTAGAATTTCATGCATATGGAAAGAGCAGTTATGGGTCATTTTTCTCTTTTCTTGCACTCATTTCTGATCTACCCAACGCAGAATTTGTGATTTGTAGCAGTTAATTTTTTTCTTTATCCCATAAGTATTCCTTGCTGAGATCATCCATGATGTCCTTCTGACCATTACCTCTATTGAATCAATGTTGTGTTCCAAGCACATTTATTTATCACCTAAAATTTCTTTCCTACTACACAATTTCCTAATGGCATTTTTCATCTGGGCATTTCTCAAAGTATAGATTAAGGGATTTAACATGGGTGTGATGATAGTGTAGAATAAAGCAACTGCTTTATCAATTGCTAAAGTAGCGGCAGGTCTCATGTACACAAATACACAAGGCACAAAGAATAAGATGACCACTGTGATGTGGGAGACACAGGTGGACAGAGCCTTGCGCCTCGCCTCTAAGCTATGTGTCCTTAAGGAACACAAGGTGACCACGTAGGAGACCATCAAAAGGAGGAAGTTTAATAGGCAGATGAAGCCACTGTTGGCAGCGACAAAGAGCCCTAGAGTGTGGGTATCAGTGCAGGCAACATTGAGCAAAGGGTTCAGGTCACACATAAAGTGGTCTATAACGTTAGGGCCACAGAAGGGCAAGCGGAAGATGAAGAGGATCTGTATGGTTGCGTGAAGAAAGCCTCCCACCCACACCACTCCCACTAGAAGTCCACACACTTGCCGATTCATGATGGTTGTATAGTGCAAGGGCTTGCAGATGGCCACGAAACGATCATAGGCCATCACAGTAAGAAGGATGCCCTCAGCTCCTCCAAAGAAATGTTCCCCAAAGATTTGGGTCATGCATCCATTGAATAGGATAGTTTTACTTTCATGGAGTGAATCTACGATCAACTTGGGAGTATTGACGGAAGAATAAGAGGCATCAATAAAGGAGAGATAAGATAGGAAAAAGTACATGGGGGATTCCAGTAACGAACTGGTAGTAATGGTGACCACGATGAGCATATTTCCTACCACAGTGATGATATAGATGACCAAAAAAGCAGCAAATATGACTTTCTGCATCTTTGGATTCGGTGTGAGCCCCAGTAGAACAAACTCTGTCACATTGTTCCTGTTCTCCATGTGTTTCCTGTGATGGGTAATTGCATTACCTGAAAAGAAAATATATTTTATTAATGCACCCTTGGGTTTATGAAACTTCTCATTCTAATATATAATAATTTTAGAAAATTCTATCAAGTATTGAATTCTTTTGATTCGTGTGTGTGTGCTTGTATTGAAAAGATGGTGAGTTCTTCATGAATAATCTCATTGCCTCCCAGGTGAAGTCCTTATTAAGATTGTAGAAATGAATAAATTTTGTAAACATATAGGCAGGAGACCTGCTGTGTACACTTTCTCATTCCAGGTTACTAAGAGTTTGACACAGTACATCACATACATAATAGCAATAAATCCTGAAAAGGAGGTAGAAGTTTGGTGTAAAGTCTATAAGTGAAAAGCTATAAAATTTTCATTTTAGTCTTTTGGAAATGGGGAATCATGAAAACTGAGACTATGGGTGAATTGGTGAACAGGAATATGAAGTGGAATCTTGGATGTTATTCTAGTAAAGATCTTTGTTTGTCTTGGATGAAATGGCCTGCAGTTAAGTAAGGGGGTGGAAGGCAGACACAAGAACCCAAGTTGTATTAATAGACTGCTGATAATGATTGCATAAGGAGCAGCAGAACACTGGTGATGGGAATCTAAGGAATGGATACCAGAGGAACTTAGAAGTAGTCGTAATGCATGCTTCCTAAGTCCAGTGACTTTACAACAGCTAATAATGCATACTTTAAAATAATTGATTTCTGTATGCCCAAGATAGTAGCCATTGTTTTGTACGTATCCCTTTTCATGTGATAACAACCTGTGTGGTTGGTAAAATATCACCCACTTTGCAGCTGAGGATGCAATCTCAGAAACTAGTGTTAGTAGTTGTAATAACAAGGATAATATTAACTAAAACCTATCCAACACTTGGTGCGTGCTAAATGATTTTGCAAACGTTTACTATTTTAACCCTTAGTGCAAACTTAAAGGTGGTTACTGCTATCATTCTATACCTATTTTTATACATTAGGAAATAAAAGCATAAAAAGTTAAGGATTCTTCTTAGGACCAAGTGTTAATAAAGGGGAGGACCAAGGTTAGATCAGATTACACTTGTTAATTTTTTTCTCTCTCCAAATTCTTAACCCATGCTCTGTTTCACTATGTTAAAATAAACAATGTTGAACTAGTAATCTTTTTTCTGAGATGACTGTAATGATTATAATCACATTAGTACTACTAATACACTAATATTTCAGAGGCAGGTTTGTATGGAGCAGTTTAATCAGTTCACACACACACACACACACACACACACACACACACACACACACACCATAATAACATACTGGGACCCCCAAATGTTAAGAGAAATGTGGTGCTTCTTTCATTGAACAGCCCTTTTATCTTGGCCTCTCTCAGCCCCAAATATTTCCTCCTTTATCTCCTTACAAAATATGAACTCACAGACACTTCTGAAAAATATCTAAAGTGATTATCCCAGTGGTTGAGTGTTTTTGTTTGAGAATTAGAAAAACCAGATTAGTTTCTGGTCCTTCTCTCTTCCCTTCCCTAACCTGGGTACATTACCTTAACACGTTATATTCTGTTTCTTCATCTGTGACCTGAGAATGAGATCCAGCTCACAGGCTGTTATAGGAATTATTTGAGGTGACATATATGACATCCTCATTATGGTGTTTGGAATACACATAGCTCTTCTATTAATTTTATCGCTGTGTGCACAACTAGGAGATAGAAAGTACTGACAGCTTGAGTAATAATATGACGTAACTATGCAGTGATCTCAGGAAGAATCATTACCAATTTTACCCTCAAGGAATCCCCCCAAACTCATATTATTCATAATAGTTGATCCCTGGAGAGGTTCTCTATGCTTGTGCTGGAACTAACAGCTGATGATTAATGTCATTTAATATTCATGAATGTCTTCCATGTGTGTAAAAGGTAGTCTAATTTGTTCTCATTTATGATTAGTCTTTCTTATTAAAGGAGATATCTAAGGCAAAAAGTTTGGTGCCTAGTATTAGGGAGCTGGGTCCTACAATTTGCTTGATTTCTATGAGTCTCAAATTTTTCAACCATCAAGTTAGATTAAGGATAACTATAAACCATCTCTTCAATAATTGGGATAAGGATGAAATACTTTATTACTGTATCTGAAAAGTGCTGAGAAATAATGAGTACAATACATGGTAAGTAACAATCTTTAATAAGCAGCAGCACTGTTTAAAAACTTACCTTAGTTTCTGAGATGGTCTTAATGACGTTTTGGGGTGTTTAGAAACAATCTTATTTCCAGACTGATTGCTTCTTGTAATAAGTAATTCTCAGTATAAAATATCTGTAACATCTGAGATGTCATAAATAGGGAGATCTTATTCAGGTAATTCACTATTAAATGAACAACTGTATACATTGAACGTGTTCAATTTTTTTTGTATGTCAGGTATACATCAATCAAATTGTTAAAAAAGGAAGCGATCTTATAAGACTAAATCTTTACATCTATCCTTAAACTTCAAAATTTCTTCACATAAATCCTGTTAAAATATGTTTTCTAGTTTTGACTTTAGAGTGGGTTCTCTTGAAATGCTATGGAGGAGTGACCTTAAATGAAGGACTCTGGTTCTTCAGGGCGAGGCAGAGTGCAGAGGTCAAATGGTAGTCTATCCATGATGAAGCTTGCAGTAGAGTGGTGAATGACAACAGAAACAATTTTTGCCTTCTCCCTGCTACATGTATTTAAAGAGGTTTCCATAAGGTTCAGGGAGCTTGTCTCATAGCTGCTGTTTTCTTTCCCAGGAATTAACTATCTCTTTTGAGGAAAAGGCTTTGTCTTACAAGCCAGTTTTCTGGTGAGACATGTTTGAGAATTATGCATTCTTGAATGGGGAAATTATTTCCTACACTTGGAACCTAAGCATGTGGGAATCCCCTTTCCCTATCTGGACTGTTAGAAAAATTAAATGTGATGTGAATATCAAGGTGGTAAATCTCCAGTATGTGGAAATGTGATGTAGTTTCCCCATTGACTTGTATCACAAAAAGAGCTTGTATTTTCCTATCGATATTAAAACTTTTCAGGAAAACCTCTATTGAAAGCTTGAAAGGTAGATCAGCAAGGGCATAAAATTAATGGTGGGCATTTATCTATTTCTGGGTCAGAAACTCAGATCACAATTACCTCTGGGATTCATGAGTGGTCATTATGAAGTACTAGGAAGCATTAAAAATGTGGCGAAATATCTGAAACATAAGAAATTACCCAGCAAGGGAAGGGGGCATGGGATGAATTGGGAGGTTGGGATTGACATTACTGGTGTGTGTGCGTGTGTGTGTACGCACCCCATTATATCCAACTCTTTGCAGCATCATAAACGGCAGCCTGCCAGTCCCCTCTGTCCATGGAATTTTCCAGGCAAGAATAATGGTGTGGGGTGCCATTTCCTACTCCAGGGGATCTTCCCAGCCCAAGGATCAAATCTGTGTTTTGCACCTCCTGCATTGGGAGGCAGGTCCTTTACCACTAGGCCCACATAACTAGCATGAAACCCGCTATACAGCTTGGGGGGCCCTATTCCGTGCTCTGTGATGACCCCAATAGGGAAGAAACCCGAAAAGAGGGGTGTATGTATGCGTATATCTGGTTCACTTTGTTGTAAAAACAGTACAGCGCAGGAAAGCAGCTATTTGTTGTTATCCAGCTGCCAGGAAGTGTCTGACTCTTTGCGACCCCATGGACTGCAGCATGCCAGCCCTCCCATCTCTCAGAAAATAAGACATCATTTTCAGAAAATAATGTAATAATAAATAATAAATGTATTTATTAATAAATACATAATAAATTTATTTTCAAAAAATAAATAAGAAAATAAGACGGTGTTTCTGTATCCCCATTATTTGGTAGTGTTGCTTTCTTTTTAGCCCTTATATGAGGACATGTAGACACCAGTTAGTATAGTTTTAATTTTTATCTCCATGATCATTAATGGAGGGAATCATTAATTCCCTTCTTTATTGGCTTTTTGTATTAATATATCTTATTTTGTGAAGTTTCTTTTCAAGTTCTTTGTAAATGCTAAAAATAGGAGCTCTGGGCTTTTTTATTGCTAAGTTGTAATTGTTCTTTATATACTGTAGACGCAGATCTTTAGTCACCTATATATAACATATATGCAAAATTTTCTCCAAATCTGTGGCTTGCATTTTCACTTTTAAGAATGGTATCATCTGATGAGTCAAAATTTTAAAATTTTGACTAAGTTTAACTTTTCATTTATCTTATGATTCAGGCTTATTGTGTCATACCTAAGAGACATTAGTTTACCCCAAGGTCACATTAGAATTTTTATTATTTTCATTACCTTTGATGCATTGACCTCTCATTCATTATGTGTTAATTTTTGTGTATGGTGTGAAGTAAGGGTGAGGTTTATTTTATTCCTTCTAGGTGTCCAAATGATTCAACATAGTTTGTTGAAACTATGTTCAACATAGGTTGTTGAAAAGTGCTTGTCTTCCCTATTGAATTACTTTGATATCTATTAAAATTTATATATTTGGTCCTATATCTGTACATTCTCTTGTATTTTACAGGTCTGCATGTTTATTCTTGTGCTAGTGCAATACACTCTTAATTTCTGTAGCTTTATATAAGTTTTGATATTAAGTAATTACTTCAATTCATTTTTTGCAAGTGATTTTTTTTACTAGATTCTTTTAAATTTCTACATCTTTATACATATTTTACAATAATCTTGTCAGTTTCTCCAAAAATTCTGTTGAAATTTTGATTGGAATTTCGTGAAATTTTTAGCATAGGTATGGTAAAAACAATGTTTCTAATCGATGATATATCTCAATGATTTGTGCATTTAATTTCTCTCAACAATGCTTTTTTCAGCATTCATAAACAGGTGTTGAATATTTCAAAAGTTAATTCTCATATTTCATTTTTAAAAACAGCTTGGATATTGTATTGTAGATGACATGATAAAGGCAGAAATCAGCAAGCTGTCTTCCAAAGTGGTTGCTGCATTTCCATTAGCAGTATATGAGTTGCTGTTGCTTCACATCTTCAGGAAACAGGTAATAGTTATAATAACAATGATAATATTCGCTAAAACTGAACACGTAGTGTATTTAGTCTTTGTGCAGACAGTTGGTATTTAATCCTCAGCAAATCTACTACTGGTTACTGCGATTATTTTTATACTTATTTTATACATTAGGAAATAGAAGCATGGAGAAGTTAAGAATTCTGTCCAAGACCAAGCAGCTAATAAAGAGCAAGGCCAAGTTAGGTCTCAGGTTATTCTTATTTAAATATTTTCCCCCAAATTCTTAACCTAAACCCAACATTGTTATGTTATGATAAATAATGTTGAACTAGTAATCTCCTTTTGAAATGATCATAATAATTCTACTTAATACCACTTCAGAGACAAGCTTTATTGAAAAAATTTCATCAGCTCACACACACACACACACACACACACACGTTTACACACACAGACACAATAACATTGAGGTCCCAAGTGGTAAGTAAAATTGGCCTGGTACTTTTAGATGTTCAATGAACACTGTTAAAAAAAGAATTGAGGTTCTGATTATAGCTTCAAGATTATCCACGTCACAATGATAAATTCTAACCCTTCTCATCCTCTGATCACAGGGATAGTAGAAAAAAGGTAGAAACATTTAATTGCCATTTTGGGAAAGCCTACTAAAATAAATCACTTTTCCCTTGAGGAAATAAACAGTGCTGGTTAATGTACTTGGAAAAAACTCATCTACGTTGTGAGAACTAAAGGAGCTGAGAAGGCAAGGCTGTGAGGATTTCTTGGGGAGCAAACTACAAAGGCAGCGCTTCTCCCCAACACCCTCTGTGGCTACACTTGGGGTTCTAGTGAAGTGAGTGGAGAGCAAGAGGAGCCCCACAGACCAGAACACACAGCTCCGCTCTGAGCACAGGTGCTCTGAATAAAAGCTCGGAAGAACTGGCTTTGGAAGATTTCTCATGCAGGGAACATTTACTAACTGCTATCTTGATAACCAGATTTGCTTTTCTACCTTAAAGAAAGAAACTCAGCGGTGTTCTTAAGCTCCTGTGGTAGTCAGTGGTCTTCAGAGAAACAGAACCGTGGAATACACTCATGCACATGCATACACACATACATGATTTAGTATAAGAAAATGGCTCATGTGATTACGAAGTCTAACACATTGCAAGACCGGCAACTGGCAAGCTAGAGACCCAGGAGACCTGATGGTACAATTCCCTTATGAATGCTGGCAGGGTGAGACTCAAGAAGAGCTAACATTTCAGTTAAAATCTGAAGGCAGGGAAAAATCTCAATGTCTCAACTCAAAGGAAGCCAGACAAACAGAATTTGATCTTTATTAGTCTTCTTGTTTTATTTAGGCACTTGATGAGATCCACCCACATTAGAGAGGAAGGATAACCTGCTTTACTCAATCTACTGATTCAGTTCAGTTCAGTCATTCAGTTGTGTCCGACTCTTTGTGACCCATGGACTACAACACGCCAGTCTCCCTGTCCATCACCAACTCCCGGAGTTTACTCAAGCTCATGTCCATTGAGTCAGTGATGCCATCCAGCCGTCTCATCCTCTGCCATCTCCTTCTCCTGCCGTCACTCTTTCCCAGCATCAGGATCTTTACCAGTGAGTCAGTTCTTTGCCTCAGGTGAGCAAAGTACTGGAGTTTCAGCTTCAGCATCAGTCCTTCCAATGAATATTAGGGGTTGATTTCCTGTAAGACTGACTAGTTCAATCTCCTTGCAGTCCTAGAGACTCTCAACACCACAGTTCAAAAGCATCAATTCTTCAGCTCTCAGCTTTCTTTACAGTCCAACTCTCACATCCATACATGATTACTGGAAAAATCATAGCTTTGACAAGATGGACTTTGTTGGCAAAGTAATGTCTCTGCTTTTTAATATGCTGTCTAGGTTTTTCATAGCTTTTCTTCCAAGGAGCAACCATCTTTTAATTTCATGGCTGCAATCACCATCTGCAGTGATTTTGGAGTCCAAGAAAATAAAGTCTTTCACTGTTCCCATTGTTTCCCCATCTATTTGCCATGGAGTGATGGGGCTGGATGCCATGATCTTAGTTTTCTGAATGATGAGCTTTAAGCTAACTTTTTCACTCTCCTCTTTCACTTTCATTTAGTTCTTCAATGCTTTCTGCAATAAGGGTGGTGTCATCTTCATATCTGAAGTTATTGATATTTTTCCTGACATTCTTGATTCCAGCTTGTGCTTCATCCAGCCCAGCTTTTCTCCTGATGTACTCTGCATATAAGTTAAATAAGCAAGGGTGATATACAGCCTTGACATACTCCTTTTCCTATTTGGAACCAGTGTTGTTCCATGTCCAGTTCTAACTGTTGCTTCCTGACCTGCATACAGATTTTCAAGAGGCAGGTCAGGGGTCTGGTATCCTCATCTCTTTCAGAATTTTCCAGTTTGTGGTGATCCACACAGTCAAAGGCTTTGTCATAGTCCAAAGTCTACTTCTGTCATAAAGCAGAAGTAGATGTTTTTTCTGGAGCTGTCTTGCTTTTTCAATAATCCAATGGATATTGGCAATTTGATCTCTGGTTCCTCTGCCTTTTCTAAATCCAGGTGGAACATTTGGAAGTTCACGGTTCACGTACTGTTGAAGCCTGGCTTGGAGAATTTTGAGCATTACTTCGCTAGCGTGTGAGATGAGTGCCATTATGTGGTAGTTTGAACTCCCATTTATCACCACCTGATTACTAGACCCATGAATCACAGCTATGGTATAAACAGACTGTACATTTGATGCTGATTGAGGGCATATTGGTGTTCTGGAAACCCTAGCTGTAGCTCTCTAAGGTGTTGTCACCTATCTGGGCATGTAAATGTCTTCAAAAGGCCATTCCACAATTTTATTAATCCAGTTTCTAGACTGCTGTCAAGTTTTTCTTTGCTGTTTATAACTTGCAAATAATTCTTGAACTCTATCCTCCCATGCTATTAATGCGCAGGGTTTCCTAAATGTAGATCCTAAAATGGAAATTTTACGGGAGTGATTTATAAGAAGGGATTGAGTGAAGTGACTATGGTAGGGGAGGAAAGGGTGTGGTCTAAACTAGAGTCTGGTTTCAGCCTGTTGTCATGGGACTACTGAACTGGTTCTATCTTGAGGCAAGAGGATCAGCTGGTGTTGTAATTTTCTGTTCTTTTTTGAGAGTTTTTCAGTCAGTCCTAAACTCTGAGAACACAGGGCTCTTATCTGTTTTTATTCACCATTGAACCTTCAACTATCAATGTTTTCTGATACTTTGTGTTTCAAAATTATTTACTGATTAATGAAGCAGAAAGAATGAATGGAGAATATCCTGAAATTGCTTTGTGTATAGATGAGATATTTTTAAAAAGCAGTTTTTATTTAATTTTTTTCTTTTTATATAGTTTTTATTGATATGCAATTCACACACAATAAAATGCACTCATTTTTGCACACAGTTTGACAAATTTTAACAAGTGAATACATCCATTATACCACCGATTACACAGTATAAGAACATATTTACTAACCTTTGTAGTTCATTCTCAACCCACTGATGCACCAAGTAATCACTGATTTACTTTCTGTCACCTACAGATTAGCTTTGCCTTTCTAGAACTTCATATAACTGTAATAATTCAGTATATTATCTTTTGCATCTGACTTCTTATTATTCAGTATAACATTTTTGAAAGAGATCCATGTTTTTGTTTGTAATTGGTTCATTTTTATGTGGAGTAATATTCTATAGTATGAATGTGCTATAATGGATTTACCTATTTACCTGTTAATGTGTATTCATGTTATTTCCAGTTGTTCACTGTTAAGAGTAAAAGCTGAAGAGCAGTTTTAATAATAAAATGCTACTGAAAAGTAAACTGATAACCAGAGAAATATAAATAGCTTTTATGTATAGGATAATTAAATCTTGCTGAGATGTGGAGAACATCAAGATAAACTATTTGCTCAAATGCCGATAATCTCAGTTCTGATTTTTTCCTCATCCTCTTAAGGAAAAAAATAAAAACACATGATTTTCCTAAAATTTTTTACTAGAATTTTTCATAGATTTCAATAAGACAGAAAAGAGTTCTCTAGATTTTAGTACTTTTTCCCATACATTTTATTGACATTTTACTTTACTTTATGCTTTTATTTATTCATTCAGTATTCACTGTGGCCAGAAATTGTGCTGCCTTATAAAAAATACATTATGTGGCAGGCAAGTTATTTATGGGGTATGACTGCAAATATTTAATAAATAGAAATTTATTGAACCTGTCTGATATTAAGATTTTGTTTTTATTTGAGTCACCCCCTTCTCTGATATTTTTTAGCCTAAGTTGACAGTATGAGCAATACTAAATATTCAGAAGTCCACAAGGAAATTAGGAATATGATGTAATCTTTATTATGTTGCTTCAGAAGTTCAATGGCCCATTACTTTTGGAGCTTTCAAATGGTTACACTCATTTGAGTTGTACACAATGAGTTGTATAAATGGTTATAACTCATGTTATAGGGAATATGTTACTATCAGCTATGACATATCAAAACGATCAGAGTATTAACAAAAATTTACTGAATTTAGTTAATGAACTACTACGTACAATCTGTCAATCACAGCTCCTGGCTCAGTAAATACTAGCTAGCAATTAGCATACCTTTTGATGATCATTGCTTTGCAGTTAAGGTTATGGTCTGAGAAATCAGTCAGATTCTGATTATTGACTTTTTTAAAGAATTAGTTATTTTCATTGGAGGCTAATTACTTTACAATATTGTTGTGGTTTTTGCTACATCAACATGAATCAGCCTTGGATGCACATATGTCCCCCCATGCTGAACCCCCTCCTACCTACCTCCCCACCCCACCCCTCTGGGTTGTCCCAGAGTACTGGCTTTGGGTGCCCTGCTTCATGCATCGAACTTGCACTGGTCATCCGTTTTACATATGGTAATATGCATGCTTCAATGCTCTTCTCTCAAATCGTCCCACCCTTGCCTTCTCCCACATAGTCCAGAAGTCTGTTCTTTATATCTGTGTCTCTCTTGCTGTCTTGCATATAGGATCATTGTTACCATCGTTCTATATTTCAACACACACACACACACACACACACACATATATATACATGCACTAATATACTATATTGGTGTTTCTGTTTCTGGCGTACTTCCCTTTGTATAAGAAGGGAAGTTTCATCCTCCTCATTGGAACTGACTCAAACGTGGTCTTTTCTATAGCTGAGTAATATTCCATGGTGTATATGTACCACAACTTCCTTATCCATTCATCTGCTGATGGGCATCTAGGTTGCTTCCATGTCCTAGCTACTGGAGACAGTACTACAATGAACATTGGGGTACATGTGTCTCTTTCAATTCTGGTTTCCTTGGTGTGTATGATTACTAACTTATTAATATATCTGTTTTGATACCTTCCTCTTTCTGTCAATTTCTTCCCTTGGGATAGTAACAATGCCTATCTCTTTAGATTGTTACAGAGATTACTGCTTAATACCAATCAATTAATATTTACCATTTCTGCCTTTTATTAGAAGGAAAGTCTATGAACCCATATTTGTAGTTGATGCTACTAAAATTAAACCCCAATTTGGGTAGAATTTTCTAACTATGAAAAGAGTGATGTTGGGTTAACTTTTTCCTCTTTTCTTGCAGCTTTTCTCCTCCTCTCAATGTAGAATCTACAATTTTTAACAGTTTATTTTTTTACCCATTAATCGGTACTTGCTTAGCTCATCCAAAGTGTCCTTTTGACATTTATGTCAATTGAATCAATATTGGGTTCCAGGTATATTCATTTGTCAGCTGGAATAACTTTCCTCCTGCATAAATTTCCTAATGGCATTTCTCAAGGTATAGATTAAGGGATTTAACATGGGTGCTATGATAGTATATAATACAGCAACTACTTTATCAATAGGTAATGTAGCTGCAGGTCTCATGTACACAAATGTGCAAGGTGCAAAGAATAAGACAACCATTGTGATGTGGGAGACACAGGTGGAGAGGACTATGCATCTTGCAGCGAAACTGAAGGTTCTTAGAGACCAAAGGATGGCCAAACGGGAGACTAACAGAAGAAGGAAGTTTGACAGACAGACTAAACCACTGTTGGCAGCAACAAAGTCCTAGAGTGTGGGTATCAGGGCAGACAGACTGAGTAAAGGGTTCAGGTCACACATAAAGTGATCTATGACATAAGGGCCACAGAGGGCAATTGGAAGATGAAAAGGATCTGTTTGAGTCCATGAAGAAAGCCTCCCACCCATGCCACTCCTACTAGCAGCCCACACACTCACCACTTCATGATGGTTGTATAGTGCAAGGGCTTGCAGATGGCCACATAGAAGTCAAAAGCCATCACAATGAGCAGGATTATCTCAGCATCTCCAAAGAAATGTTCCCCAAAGATTTGAGTCATACATCCATTGAATAGGATAACCTTCATTTCATAGAGTGAGTCTACAATCAATTTGGGGGGTACCTACAGAAGAGTAGCAGGAATCAGCAAAGGAGAGATGGGCCAGGAAAAAGTACATAGGGGACCCCAGGATGGGCTGGCCTTGATGGATATCATGAGCCCATTAGTTGTCATAGTTCTAAGTTTAGTTCAGCTCAGTTCAGTTGCTCAGCCATGTCCAACTCTTTGTGACCCCATGGATTGCAGCACGCTAGGCCTCCCTGTCCTTCACCAACTCTCGGAGTTTACTCAAACTCATGTCCATTGAGTCGGTGGTGCCATCCAACCATCTCATCCTCTGTCATCCCCTTCTCCTCCTGCCCCCAATCCCTCCCAGCATCAGGGTCTTTTCAAACAAGTCAGTTCTTAGCATCAGATGACCAAAGTATTGGGAGTTTAGGCTTCAACATCAGTCCTTTCAATGAATATTCAGGACTGATCTCCTTTAGGATGGACTGGTTGGATCTCCTTGCAGCCCAAGAGACTCTCAAAAGTCTTCTCCAACACCACAGTTCAAAGCATCAATTCTTCTGTGTTCAGCTTTCTTTATAGTCCAACTCTCGCATCCATACATGACTACTGGAAAAACCATAGCCTTGACCAGATGGACATTTGTTTGCAAAGTAATGTCTCTGCTTTTTAATATGCTGTCTAGTTTGGTCATAAATTTTCTTCCAAGGAGTAAGTGTCTTTTAATTTCATGGTTGCAGTCAACATCTGCAGTGATTCAGCCCCCCAAAATAAAGTCTGTCACTGTTCCCATTGGTTCCACATCTATTTGTAATGAAGTGATGGGACCAGATGCCATGATTTTCGTTTTTTGAATGTTGAGTTTTAAGCCAGTTTTTTCACTGTCCCCTTTCACTTTCATCAGGAGGCTCCTTAGTTCCTCTTCACTTTCTGCTATAAGGGTGGTGTCATCTGCATATCTGAGGTTATTGATATTTCTCGTGGCAATCTTGATTCCAGCTTGTGCTTCATCCAGTCCGGTATTTTGCATGATGTGATGTATTCTGCATATAAGTTAAATAAGCAGGGTGACAATATATAACCTTGACATACTCCTTTCCCAATTTGGAACCAGCCCCTTGTTCCATGTCCAGTTCTAACTGTTGCTTCATGACCTGCATACAGATTTCTCAGGATGCAGGTAAGCTGCTCTGGCATTCCCATCACTTGAAGAATTTTCCAGTTTGTTGTGATTCACAAAGTCAAAGGTCTTAGCATAGTCAAAGAAGCAGAAATAGATGTTCTTCTGGAACTCTCTTGCTTTTTCGATGATCCAGTGGTTGTTGGCAATTTGATCTCTGTTTCTTCTGCCTTTTCTAAATCCAGCTTGAACATCTGGAAGTTCTCAGTTCACGTACTGTTGAAGCCTAGCTTGGAGAATTTTGAGCATTACTTTGCTAGCATGTGAGATGAGTGCAATTGTGGGGTAGCTTGAACATTCTTTGGCATTACCTTTTGTTGGGATTGGAATGAAATCAGACATTTTCTAGTCTTGTGGCCACTGCTGAGTTTTCCAAATTTTCTGGCAACTTATATCCTTGTTTGGCATCTTATATCCTTTTTTTCTCAGTTATAAAATTATAATAATTATATCCATTTAATAGATCATTATGATAATTGATAGAGGAAATATGTACTACACAAAAGAACTTCCAATTGTTTTTGTGACTGTATATACTATGGGATAGGAAGAATTAACAGTTGGAGCAGCAATACAGAGAACTATTTAATCATGCAATAAGCTCCAGAAGAATCATCACCAATTTTACTCTCAAAGAAGCAAGAGAGACCCATTTTATCCATAGCGGTTTTTCCCAGATAGGGTCCTCATATTTGTGCTTGATGGAAAGACTGATGATTTATGTCATTAATGCTTGTAATTTCCCATTTTGTGTATGTGAAGTATTTTTAAATTTTTCTTTAATTGTCGTTGATAGTTTTCATTACTAAAGGAGGTGTCTATGGCAAAGCATTGTTCTTGGTATCAGAGAAGTGAGCTCTTACAGTTTGCTTAAATTTCTTAAGCCTCAAAATTGTCAACTTTCAAGTTAAGTGGATGATATTATTTTTTGGAAAATTAGAATGAAGATGGGATATTTTATTATTAATATTTTATCTGAAAAGTGTTGAAAATATGAGTACTATATATGGAAAGTGACAATCTATAATAAGCATCAGCATTATTGTTAAACTTACCTTAGCTCTGTTAAATGATCTTAGTGATGTTTGGGGAGAAACTTCTCATATTCAAAATGACCAATTCTTATTTTAAATAACTTTCAGTATAAAAAATGTCACATTTGGTAAGAGCTTAATCATATAGCTAGCTGTCAAATGAAGAGTTGTTAACAAAATTTGTACATTGAACTTGTGCACTTGTTTTGGGTAAATTGATTACATCTCAAAAAACCTGTTAATAAAGAAAGCCTTAGAAATCTAAATCTTTCCACCTAGTATAAAGTCTCAAAAATTCTTCACAGAAAACCTATGTATAACCTCTATTCTTGTTTGAATTTAGAATGGGTTCACTTGCAGCACAAAAGAGAAATAATCTTAAATAAATGTCTCTGATTCCACAGGGCGAGAGGCAGAGAGTGTGGAGGAAGTTTATTCAAATGGTTCACTCTGCTCACGATGAATCTTGCTTTGGAGAAGTGAATTACAAGACCGACCATTTCCACCTTGTCCTTTATTACTATTTAAAGAGGTTTCCATCGAGTCCAGGGACCTTGTCTTGCAGCTGCTGTTTCTCTCCCAGGAGTTAATCATCCCTACTTAATGGAAAGACTTTGTCCTGGAAGCAGATATTCTGGAGAAACATGTTTGCGAATCATCCATTCTTGAATGGGCAATTAAGTTCTGTATACTTGGAAACTTAGCATGTGGGAGTCCTCTTTGCATGAACCTGGCTTGTTAAGAAAACTGAATATCATATGAATAGTAAGGTGGCATAATTCCAGTGTGTGGACCTGTGATGTAGTTTCACCATTTAATCAAGTCATGGAAGAGTTCCTATTTTCTTATCAGGAATGTAGTCTGCTAATATCTTAAAGTGCAAGAGAAAGAACCAATCGGGTGAAGATGTGTTATTCACGAATGGCTTCTTCCAAGTATTTGCTTATAGGATAAATTTTTAAAAAAATAGTTAATTAAGATAATTAATTCCTGGGAGGATAAAACCTTAGATGGAAAGATTTGTCCTTTGATATTCTCATAATCCTCTCTAAATATTAAGGCTGAGGAAGAAGCTGTTTTCTCATTTTAACAACAGAATAAGAGGAGCTTATTAAGTATCAGAAATATTTGTGTTGCTTGTTCTGTAGCCATAGACTAGGAGCTCAATATCAGAAGATTTCTCTTAGTTCATAAGACTTTGGACTTCAATTCAACATAGTGTTTTCTTTTCCTTTGGCTTAACTTTCCAAGGGATTGGAGTTTTGAAATGCTTACTGAATCTATTTGAATAAATTTGTATCATCTTGACATTCTCTGCATCCTGTTGAACTGTCCAATCAGTGGGAACTTGAGAAATATACATGCTATGACGTTGCGTGCATTGGTTATTTCCTATTCCTGAATACCTTGGGCATTCTCCTTAACTATGTAGGCAACCACAGGAGGTGAACTAGAATTGCTGATTTATAAACCTACTTTCACATTCCCATGTTCTTCAAGGGTTTGCAATTAAAATCATTAAAACTTTATTTTCTGACATTTTATGGGAGGTTACTTTTTATATGGTTTAGGATATTTTACAGAAATATTTGTTCTCCTCACTGTATATTAACTCGGATGGTAAAAGGATCTGCCTGCCAATGCAGGAGACCTGGGTGTGATTCCTAGGTTGGGAAGATGCCCTGGAGAAGGGAATGGCTACCCACTCCAGTATTCTTGCCTGGAGAATTCCATGGACAGAGAAGCCCAGTGGGCTATAGTTCATGGGGTCGCAGAGTCAGATACAACTGAGTGACTAATTCACACACCACATACACACACACACACACCATTTTCCTGTTTTAAAGTTGATGTATAGTTGATTTATGACATCCTGTTAATTTTTGATGTAAGCAAAGTGATTCAGTTATATCATATTATTTTCCATTGTGATTTATTACAGGATATTAAATATAGTTCCCTGGGCAATACAGTAGGACCTTGTTTTCATCTATGTTATATATAGTAGTTTGTACCTTCTAATATCATTGTATCTGTTTTTATGTTTGTATCATACTGCTTGATTGCTATAGCTTTGTAGTATAGTTTGAAATCAGGAGTGTGCTACTTCCACTTTGCTCTTTCTCAAGACTGCTCTGGCTATTCAGGGTATTTATATTTTCATATAAATTTTAGAAATTTTTGTTCTAGTTCTGTTAAAAATAGCATTGGTATTTTGGCAGAGATTTAATTGAACCTGTAGATTGCCTTGAATACTATTGTGATTTTAATAATATTAATTCTTCCAATTCATGAACATGATATATATTTCCAATTGTTTGTATAGTCTTCAATTTCTTTCATCAGTTTATCAGAGTCCAGTTTATCAGAGCTTATCAAGTCCAGATGTTTACCTCCTTAATTAGATTTATTCCTCAGTATTATATTCTTTATCATGTGATTGTAAATTGGATTGCTCACTTAATTTCTATTTCTGATGGTTTGTTGCTAGTGTGTTGAAGAAATGCAACAGATTTCTGTATATTAATTTTGTATTCTGAAAGTTTACAAATTCAATGATGAGCTCTAGTAGCTTTTCAAAGATTTTCTATATATTTTGTATTTTCAGCTTCAGTGACAGTTTTACTTCTTCTTTTCTAATTTGGATTTCTTTTATTTCTTTTCTATGATTTCTATGGCTAGAACTTCCAATAAATAATAAATGTGGCAAGAATGAACATCCTTGTCTCTTTTCCTTATCTTAGAGGAAATACTTTCTGAGTATACACAGTATATAACATTATACACTGAGTATAATGTTAACTGTGAGATTATCATGAATGGCCTCTATTACATTGAGATATGTTTCCTCTCTGCCTACTTTCTGAAATGTTTTTGTCACAAATGGGTGAGGAGTTTTGTCAAAAGCTTTCTTTGCCTATACTAAGATGATTAAATAATTTTTATTCCTCAATTTGTTAACCTGGTATATCACATTGATTTCTTTATTGATATTGAACTATCCTTATATCTCTGGGATAAATCCTATTTGATCATGGTGCATGATCCTTTCAACTTATATTGAATTTAGTTGCTAATATTTTGTTGAAGAATTTTCCATCTAGGTTCATTGGTATATTGGACTATAATTTTCTCTTCTTTTGTGATATCTTTGTCTGGTTTTTGGTGATGCAGGCCTCACAGAATGAGTTCAGAACCATCCCTTTCTCTGTAAAATTTTTGAAATAGTTTCAGAAAGACAGGTGTTAACTCTTCATTAAATGTTTGGTAGAACTTACCTGTGAAGAAATCTGGTCCTTGACTTTTTGCTCCAAAATTTAAAGTGTGTGTTAGTTGCTCAGTCATGTTTAACTCTTTGTGACCCTATGGACTGTAGACTTCCAGGCTCCTCTGTCCGTGGAATTCTCCAGGCAAGAATACTGGAGTGGGTTGCCATTTTCTCCTCCAGGGGATCTTCCCAACTCAGTAATCGAACCCGTCTCCTGTACTGCAGGCAGATTCTTTACTGTCTACCACAGTAGCTTTATTTTTTCTAAATTATGGATTTAATTTAATTGCTTTTAATTTATATGATCATATTTCCTGTTTTTACTGGTTCAGTCTTGTAGGATTGTGCATGTCTGGGAATTTATCCATTTCTTCTAAGTTGTTTGTTTTATTGGTGTATAATTGTTTGTAGTAATTGTTTATGATCTTTTTTGCTTTCTGTGAGGTTTTTTGTAACTTCTCATTTAAAATTTTTTTGTTTTTATTGATTTGGGCCTTGATGAGTCTAGCTAAAGTTTTGTCAATTTTGCTTATTTTTTCAAAAAATCAGGTCTTAGTTTCATTTTTTAAAAAAAATTTTAGTCTCCTTTTCCATATATTTCACTCTGATCTTTATGATTTCTTTCCTTCTACTAACTTCGGGATTAGTCTATTTTCTTTTTCTATTTCTTTTAGGTGAATAGTTAGATAGTTATTTGAGATTTCTCCTCTTTCTTGATGTAGGCTTCTATTGCTCTAAACTTCCCTCTTAGAACTGCTTCTGCTACATCCTGTAGATACCTGGAGGAGGGCGTGGCACCCTGCTCAAGTCTTCTTGCCTGGAGAATCCCCATGAGCAGAGGATGGTAGGCTGTGGTCCACAGGGTCACACAGAGTCAGACATGACTGAAGTGACTTAGCATGCATGCGTAGATTCTAGGTCATTTCATTTTTGTCTTAATTTGTCTTCAAGCATTTTAAAATTTCTTCTTTCAGTGATTCATTGGTTGGTTAGTATCTGTTTTTTTTCCCCCTATAGTTGATTTCTAGTTTCATAGTGCTGTGGCCAGAAAAATTTCTTGACAGGATTATACTATTATTACTATTTTACCCAGTTCTCCATCCACTACATAGCCATACATTTAAATATAACAGCTGTATCGAGTCGTATAACATGTGACTTAAACCCTCTCTGCTAGGCTTCAGAGTATTTGCTAAAAATATGTGCTGCACTGTCCTGAAGATAATACATGTGAGCAAAATTTGAAAAAATCTGTTTGCCTAGGTAGATTTCTTTTATTGAATGACCAATAGAATTCCCAAAAGTCTAAAATAGTCAACAAGAAGGCATAAGATGATATCTTTCTGTATTTCTACACCAGAAGTATTGGTAGAATTTTAACCTCCATTTGTTCTCCAACTCTAGATATCACACTGATAGAAAATATATCAAGTCACAAGGATCCTATAGATAGCATTAGTCCTGATGCGTTTACAGTACAAGTGAGACGCTGACTCAGAATCTTACCCACTTCTGGTGACCTTAGCTAGTAAGGAAATGTTTTCAGAGGTATGTAACCTCGATGAAACCTCATGGAGTTGTTCGCATAGTGTTTACTATCTTTTATGTCTTGATTCATGATGCCCAATGGCTTATATGAGAGTTGCTTTCTCACCCAAATTTCCAACCAGGAATGAAAACTGTTACTACATTAGTTTAAAGTCCACAGAAAAGAACCAATGAGGTGAAGATGTATTGTTTGTGGACAAATTCTCCCCAATATCTGTTTCTAAGGCAAAAGTTAGGGGAAAAAAAAGAGATAATTAATTCCTAGGGGGACAAAGCCTTAGATATTAATAGAAAAATCAGTCCTTTAACATTCTCAGTATCATCTTTAAATATTAAGATTCAAGAAGAAGCGGTTTTCTTACTTTAAGAGCAGAATAAGAGGAGTTTATTAAGAAATGAAATATTTGTATTTCTTGTTGTGGAATCATGAATCTAAGTGCTAAAGATCCAAAGATTCTCCCTAGTACCTAGGAAGTTTGGTTTCAAATTTATCATAGCATTTTATTTTCCTTTGATGTGAATTTCCAAGGCACTGGAGCTCTGCAAATGTGTGTTGAAACTGTTTGAATAAATCTGTGCCGTCTTGACACTCTCTGCTTCCTGTAGAATCGTCCAGTCACTGGGAAGACTTGAGAAACATCCATTGCATGACATGATGCTTGAGCAGCTACAAATAATGATTGTTTCTTATTCCTGAATACATTGATCCTTCTTCTTAAGGACAGAGTCCACCATGGTAAGTTAACTAGCACTGTTGATTTTTAATCTGGTTTTTGCATTTCCATCTTATTCTAAGGGGGTTAAAGTTAAAATCATTAAAGTTTTCCTTTCTGATATTAATGGTTTTAGATGTTTTAGGATATTTTGCAGAAATATTTATTTTTCTCAGTTTATGGGCTTGACTATAATTAATAAGGGATAGGTTTATGAGTTATGGATTCCCATGGAGAATCCATGGGAGGGAAAAGGACAGCATTTGGATTCTGTTTTTTTGAAGAAAAAGCTCAGTTCAAAAACTGAGATCCAAAGAGAAAATTAATTAAAATATGTCATTAAAAATGTACCCTCTGCTGTGATTGGGAGTCTTTATTAAACTCCAAGGTCAAAGGCTATTTTATTCTAATTCTATTCAAACTTGGTGGATCTTGTTAGATCTTATTTCTGTTTCAGTGGATGTGGTCCCAGTAACATGATTGAATTTCTGTTTCCCTGAACTGGACTTCCCTGGTGGCTGAGTGGTAAAGAATCCGCTTGCCAAAGAAAGAGATGCAAGAGACGCAGGTTTGATCCCTGGGTTGGGAAGATCCTCTGAAGTAGGAAATGGCAGCCCACTCCAGTGTTCTTGCCTGAAAAATTCAATAGACAGAGGAGCCTGGCGGGCTGCAGTCCATGGGGTCACTAAGAATTGGACATGGCTGAACACACACACACACACGACCTTAGACTTACATCTTTTTCTCATAGAGTCAAAACAGGTATTGCTAAATATGAGAGATGAAAGCTAATTCTTGTTGTCACCTTGTAGTGATTTTTCCCCCCTTGTATACAGTCACCTTAAGGTGTCTGAACAGAGTAAAATGTGGTACTGTGGGGAAAAAAAGTACTGTTTAGGGCTTTAGAAGACTTAGATTCTTGTGTTCTACTGATCAGTTAGCTGTGTTTCTCTCTGGGTCTCAGTTTCCTCATCTTTAAAGAGGATCATGACATTTGGTCCCATCACGTCATTACAAATAGATGGGGAACCAATGGAAACAGTGACAGATTTTATTTTCTTGGGCTCCAAATAACTGAAGATGGTGACTATAGCCATGGAATTAAAAGACGCTTGCTCCTTGGAAGAAAAACTATGACTAACCTAGACAGCATATTAAAAAGTAGAGACACTACTTTGCCAACAAAGTTCTGTCTAGTCAAGCTATAGTTTTTCCAGTAGTTATGTATGGATGTGAGAATTGGAACATATTGCAGCACTGTTTACAATAGTCAGGACATGGAAGCAATCTAGATGTCCATTGGCAGATGAATGGATAAGAAAGCTGTGGTACATATGCACCATGGAATATTACTTAGCTATTTAAAGAATACATTGAATCAGCTCTAATGAGGTGGATGAAACTGGAGCATATTATACTGAGCAAAGTAAGTCAGCAAGAAAAACACAACAGTATATTAACTCATATATATGGAATTTAGAGACATGGTAACGATGGCCCTATATGTGAGATAGCAAAAAAGACACAGATGTAAAGAACAGACTTTTGACTCTGGGAGAAGGTAAGGGTGGGATGATTTGAGAGAATAACATTGAAACATGTATATTATCATATATGAAATGGATCGCCAGGCCAAGTTCGATGCATGAGACAGGGTGCTCAGGACTGGTGCACTGGGATGACCCTGAGGGATGGGATGGGAAGGCAGTTGGGAGGGAGGGTCAGGATGGGGAGCCCATGTACACCCATGGCGGATTCATGTGAATGTATGGCAGAAACCACCACAATATTGTAAAGTAATCTGCCTCCAATTAAAATTTAAAAAAAAGAAAAGAAACAGCCAGAGACAATATGTAACTGAATAAGCATGGCTGTGGTCCAGTAAAATTTTATTTTTGACTGAAAAAAAAAATAATATGCATGAAGTCTGAAAAAAAAAAAGAAAAAAAAAAGAGAGAGTTGGAACATAAAGAAAGCTGGGTGCAGAAGAACTGATGCTTTTGAATTGTGGTGTTGGAGAAGACTCTTGAGAGTGCCTTGGACTGCAAGGAGATCCAACCAGTCCATCCTAAAGGAAATAAGTCCTGAATGTTCATTGGATGATTTGATGCTGAAGCTGAAACTCCAATACTTTGACCACTTGATGCAAAGAACTGACTCATTTGAAAAGACTCTGATGCTGGGAAAGATTGAAGGCAGGAGGAGAAGGGGACAACAGTGGATTAGATAGTTGGATGGAATCACCGACTCGATGGACATGAATTTGAGCAAGCTGCAGAGTTGGTGATGGACAGGGAGGCCTGGCGCGCTGCATGCAGTCCATGGGGTCTTAAAGAGTCAGCCATGACTGAGCGACTGAACTGAACTGAACTGATGAGATGATAAAATGCAAAGTGCTGGGAGATTTTTTTGTTTACAAAATTCTAGGTCTTTTCCAATTGACCGTGGATCCCATTAACATCTTTCATGTATTTCGTAGGTTAGCAAAAGAACTGCCCTGGATTTCCTGTGGTCACCGGTGGCCATGTCTAAATTCTGGCATTGCTGATTCCCAGAAGTAAGCTGGATTCCTCCTGGAGAGGCACTCAGTGGTGAAGAGCTGGAGACAGGCGTCCTGGATTTGAGTGCAGTCTCCTCTATTAGGTTTTCCATCATCATTACTTTGGGTAAGTCATTTATCTTCTTGTAACCAGTTTCTTCTTTTTTATAATACAGACAACAGTACACCAAATCACAAGGATCATTTGACAGACCACGTACATGTAAATTATTTAGTATAATGCCTAGTATGTTGTGAAACTCAACAAAATTGACAGTTATTATAGAAATGCCATGGTGTAAAAAATAAATCTCTGCACTCTATAAAGATTGAGAAAAAACAGACATAGTAAACGTGCATTTCCCAATATTTGAGTATACTGAATGTAAGCAAGTAACAAAGATTTCCATGCTTAAGAAGTAATGTGCCTGCTGAAGTTCTTACCACTCAATTGCAGTCTGGGTGCCATTTTATGGAAGGTCAAGATTATTTTGCTGTCCATAACTTTTGTCCATTTCTCATTTTTCCAAAATTATGAGTATTAGAGAATATGAGTGGAAATAGGAACAGAATTGGTTGTTGGACTAAGACAAAAAAAAAAAAAAAATAAAAAACCTGAAAATTATCCTATGTGTGGATCTATCAATTAACAGAAGACATCAAAAATGTCCACTGAGCTGTTTTGTTTGTGAGTTGGTTATTGTGTTGTGTGGGATAAAAGGAGCTGATATAAATTGTAAAAGAGAACTATTTTAAAGCGAAATGCTTCAAAGTTTGCAAGAAGCTCTGGTAATAAGTGAAATAATGAGACCGAATGAGTTCGGGATTTTCTGTCTGATTTTGATCATGAAATCCAGCCTTTGATACAGACCATTGGGAAAGCATAAAAGTATACCAGTTGGTTCTTGGTTCTCCCAGGTGCCATCTTCTCTAGAGAAGAGATGGCAATTAGAAGTGCACACAGAGTTTCTTCTCAAGTGTTCTTGTCCCTGGAAGGATTCTCTGATGCCCTGGGCTATCCAGAAGGGAACCCACTATGGGGGCTTGGAACTCTAAAGATAGCTTTTCAACAAAGAGTTTGTGGGATCATCTGGAAGAGTTCCCTGGTACAGAGAATCTGGGGTTTCCCTGGTGGCTCAGATGGTAAAGCATCTGCCTGCGATGTGGGAGTCCTGGGTTCAATCCCTGGGTCTGGAAGATCCCAGGGAGAAGGGAATAGCAACCCACTCCAGTACTCTTGCCAGGAAAATTCCATGGACAGAGGAGCCTGGTAGGCTACAGTCCATGTGACCACAAAGATTCAAACAAGACTGAGTAACTTCATTGGAAGAGCTACCTCATTATGTACCTTGCCAACTTATAACATAGACAGTTCATTTTACCCTTCATTGCCTCTTTGCTTTAAAAATACATAAATATAAAGAGAATAATGAAATCTTAGTTATTGTAAAATGCAAAGATTAATAATGACAATACTTAGTTGTATGCATGTTGTTAAGTTACTCAGGCATGTCCGGCTCTTTGTGACCCTATGGACTGTTGCCCACCAGGCTCTTATGTCCATGAGATTCTCCAGACAAGCATTCTGGAGTGGGTTGCCATGCCCTTCTCCAGGGGATCTTCCCAACCCAGGGATCAAACCTGGGTCTTGATGTCTTTTAACGTCTTCTGCATTGGCATGCAGGTTCTTTACCATTGGTGCCATCTGGGAATCCCACTTGGCTATATATATTACCTTAACTATATACATATATATATATTACTATATGTGTTACCTTAACTTATTGACTTGAGTAATATATATATTCCTAATCAAGGAAATGAAAATAGACTTGGCATTAAAGTGATCTGGTTGATGACTGAGACTTGGCTTATTACCTGTTAGCATTAATGGCATATGTTAAAACTAGTGATCAATAATTTTTAGATGGTACACTAAAGACAGTATCTAGGATGACTAAATGTGGTCCATGGGGCAGCTCAGGCAGACTTACCCCTGCCCTGATCCTCTAAAGCTGTTGGAGTCAGCGAAACCCTCATTCTATGCTCATTTAGAGAACTGATAGCAACAACTTTATGAGTACATTAAAGCGATCTCCTCAAATATTAATATATTCAGATCATATATTTTGGGGTCCCACAATGTGCCACTACACAACTTCCTATGTTTCTTTTCCCATACATATACCATTCAATTAAAAAATTCATTGTTTCAACCTAAGGCCTCCAAGGGAAAAAAAATAACATGTAAGTTATATTTATTAAAATTAGTAATGTAAGCTCCAGAATTTTGAAAGCTATTAAAAAATGTAAAAAAAATCTAAGAGAGTCAATTAAGAGAAATTTTGGTGCATGGGTTCCTAGACAGTTTGGGGAAAAGAAGGAATCATTTGTGATATTGTCAGAGTACTGTTAAAAGGTAGTATTTTGTAGTAATTCATTCTTTTATATTCCCTTTTTCTTTCTTTCTTTTTTAAAGGTAAAGTGTTCCTTGCCAGTGTTTTTTATTAGTCATACCACATAGATGGAGCATGAAAGGAATGTGACTGTGTTCATTCTAGTAGGTCTTACACAGGACCCCCAAATGCAAAAGGTAGTGTTTGTGGTGTTTTTGGTCTTGTACATGGTAACCCTCTCAGGCAACCTGCTCGTTGTGGTCACCATCATCACCAGCCAGGCTCTGAACTCCCCCATGTACTTCTTCCTGAGCCACCTTTCCTTGATAGACACAATTTACTCTTCTTCTTCAGCTCCTAAGTTGATTGTGGACTCCCTTCATGAGTTCAAGACAATCTCCTTTCATGGGTGTATGGCTCAAGTCTATGCAGAACACGTTTTTGGTGCTGCTGAGATCATCCTGCTGACCGAGATGGCCTATGACCGCTACGTGGCCATCTGCAGACCTCTGCGCTACACGGCCATCGTGAGCCGCAGGCTCTGCCTCCTCCTGCTGGGGGTGGCCTGGACCGGAGGGTTTCTCCACGCAAGCGTTCAGATCCTCTTTACAGCCCGGCTGCCCTTCTGTGGCCCCAGTGTCATAGACCACTTCATGTGTGACCTGTACCCTTTGTTGCAGCTTGTCTGCGTGGACACCCACATCCTTGGTCTCTTTGTTGCTGCCAACAGTGGGTTCATCTGCCTGTTAAGCCTCCTTCTCCTGTTGGTCTCCTATGTGGTCATCTTGCGCTCCCTGAGGGCTCACAGTTTGGAGGGGAGACGCAGAGCCCTTTCTACATGTGGCTCTCACATCACAGTGGTTGTTTTGTCTTCTGTGCCCTGCGTGTTTGTATATCTTCGCCCAGTCACCACTCTGCCCATTGATAAAGCTGTTGCTGTCTTTTACACTATGGTGGCCCCTATGTTAAATCCTTTAATCTATACCCTCAGAAATGCTGAGGTTAAACGTGCTATGAAGAAACTCTGGAGAAAGAAAGTGATTGCAGCTGGTGATTAAAGAGATTCACTGAGGTTTATAGATAGGAGTAAAACATAACCTCATCCAATCCTCTTGATCTATAGATGAATACACTGACTCTAAAAGGGACTGAATAATAACTGCAGATAGCCCTGAATGACGGAATAACCTGGCATGCTGCAGTCCATGAGGTTGCAAAGTATTGGACTTAGGGACTGAACAACAACTTAAGCATAGGCCTTGTTTAGACTGGAATCCAGGTTTACTTTCTCCCATCCCAGACTCTCCTCATCACAACTTAATGCTTTTTAATCAATATTTATCTTTTATCTGATTATCTCAAATCTCTTCAGAAGTTACAAGCTAAGAACCCAGAATATTGGATTGGTATTCAAATTGTCTTATTATGTAACATGGAGATGTTGGTTACCACCAATTATTGAAAATAAAATGTTAAAAATATTCCTTTGTTTTGAACTCAATAAAAATTCTTTTGTGGAATATTCTTGTTCATTGAATCTTTGTTGTGCAGTGAAAAGAAATAGTATTTCTTAAATGCTTATAGGGCTGGCATTGTGTTTGTTATTTTACATAAGGTATCAGTTGAAGTCCAGCCAGGAGACAGACCACAGTGCAGTTTGAATAGAAAGACTTCACATACAATAAATGATTGTATCAGGGTATTAACTACAAAGGGCTTCCTTGGTGGCTGGGTGGTAAAAATTCTCTTCCCAGTGCAAGAGGCATGGATTCGACCCCTGGGTTGGGAAGATCCCCTGGAGAAGGAAAGGAAAACCCGCTCCAGTACACTTGCTTGGAAATCCCATTGACAGAATGGCTTGGTGGAATACAATCCACTGAGTTGCAAGAGAGTCAGATATGACTTAGTGACTAAATGAAAACAGCTATTAATTACAACAGGGTGTAATGAGCTCTCTAAAGAAGGACTTGGGGCTGAGAGATGAATTTACAAGGAAGTAACATATTTAAATGTTGGGATTCTAGTCTTATGGAGAAGGTGTAGTTGTTGCCCATTGAATGGTGGAAAAATTTAACTGGATTGCCTTGGGCAAGAAGTAATTCACCATGGCTGAAGAGAGGCTGGCAGGCATGAAATGTTTCTGGGGCTGGCGAGATGGAGCTTTTCACTGCAGTCCTGGTTGGCTGAGGCTCATGAACAAGGATCTATGACCTTGAGTGGCAAGCAGAAAAACCCATTTTGGGTGTAGGTGGAGCAAGGTTGGCAGAAAACACAACCCACTCCAGTATTCTTGCCTGGATAATTCCATGGACAGAGGAATTTGTGGGTTACAGCCCATGGGGTTGCAAAAAAGTCAGATAACACTGACCAACTGACCGAGTGATCACTGATCTCATTAACACTTTCAGTAAAGATGCACAAACAGAGATGAACAATCACTTGCAAGTGGTTATTTTAGAACAGATTTAAGCATCTTTGTTACTTAAACTTTTAGCTCTGTAACAGAATAAAAAAAATGAAAAGAGAATTTATCAGAATCTGTTGCATGCAGCTGAACCTGCTCAATGCAATGAAATAGAATGGGAAATTTTTAAAGGTATGAAAACAACTAATGGGAACTAGCATAAAACTTTGAAAATTTGAACAAAATCTGTACTTTAATTAATAATACTGTATCGCATGTTAATTTCCTGTTTTTTTTTTTTTTTTTACAACATAGTATTTCTCAGAATTGGATCAAAAGTTTCAAGTCTCATTAATTTTTTTTAATCACTAAGATAATACACTTTCTAGACTTTTAGTAGTAATAATAGATGGCAGAGTAAGTGGAACTATTATCAAAATTTTTAGTGAATTATTCTATTAGAAATATTTTCTAATTTTCCTTCTTATGGATTCTTAGATGGGCTTCCTAGTTGGCTCATCAGTAAATTATCCACCTACAATGCAGGAGACCCAGGTTCGACCCCTGGGTCAGGAAGATGCCCTGAAGAAGTAAATGGCAACTCATTTCAGTATTTTTGCCTAGGAAATGCCATGAACAGAGAAGCCTGGTGGGGTATAGTCCATGAAGTCACAAAAGACTCAGACATGACTTACAGATTATACAATAACAACAACGACTCCTTAGATCCCCCCATCATTTAAAGGTGAACATTCAGTTTCCAGAAACATGGGGTTTTAAAAGAAACTTTGATATTAATTTCTCGTGTAAATGCTTTCTTCTCTGCAATCACTCCCTGTGCTTTCTCAGCCTTTTAAGTTTCCTGAGGCTTTCAGTGGTTAAGTCAAAGATCTCCTGATGAATGTTACATTGCACTTGCAGTTATGTGGGTTATTGTCAAATATCTTTTAATATTGATTTCTAGCATAATTCAACACTGATAAGAGAACAGACAATATGATTTCAATTCTTTTATACCATGAAATTCTTGCACCTTGTTTTATGCCTCTGGATATGTTCCAGTGTCTTCTGGTTTATAGTCTATTGGAACTTGAACAGAATTTGTATTTCACTGTTGTGTGAAAATTGTATAAATCTTTATTATATTGAATTGCTTAATAGTGCTTTTCAGGTCTACTTTGTCCTTCTACTTTTCTGCCTATTAATTCTATTATTTTTTGAGAGTTTGGTGTTGAAACTCCAAATAAAAATCTAAATTTATCTGTCTAAAAATAATTGTAATATATAGTGGAACTGTATATAATTTTGCTCTGTATTTTCTAAGTCTCTTGTAAATGTGCTATCACACTTTCATAATTAAAAAAAAAGATAAAGACTAACTCTACCAAATGTTGTTGAGGATGTGAATTAACTGAACTTTTATATATTGCTTTAATGTATACATATAATGAAAATTGATACAGGCTCAAACAACTTTTAACTCTGAATTGTCATGGATCAGTAAACATGTGTGCGTGCTAAGTTGCTTCAGTCATGAATGCTCTTTGCTACCCTATGGGCGGTAGCCCACCAGGCTCTTCTGTCCATCAAATTTTCCAGGCAAGAATGTTGAAGTGAGTCGCGATTTCCTTCTCCAGGGGATTTTTCCTTACTCAGGGATCAAACCCACGTCTCTTACATCTCCTGCGTTGTGGGTGGATTCTTTACCAGTAATGCCACCTGGGAAGAAGTGTAACACTATTCAAAGTATAAATGAAGGGTCTAGTCTTTTCTCCATCATCAAAGAGCTTATAGAGTCAGAGTTTGGCATCAGGATAGGGGCAAGGATAACTAAAGAAGGTGAAGCTTTGGAAAGATTTGAAGTAGATAGTATCCAGGGACAAAACCGGTAATGATATCCAAAGGTGAATGAAATTTCAACATGGCAGAAAGGCAAAATCATACATAAGTCAACAAGATAGATAACAGACACCAAGCCACACAAGACACTTCAGAACAGTGGGAAAAAACTAGAACTTGGAGAATTTTATGGTGCAGAACTCTGTGGTGTTTTCCAACTCATTCTATAATTGTAAGGAAATTAATAATAATCCCAGTTGGTACAGGGACAAGGTCAGTGAAACTGGTGTTATTGGTTATAAACCTTCACGTAGATTCCCCCTGAGCATGATCAGATGGTCCCAGAGATTAGTTAAGCAGCCTTAATAAATGGTGTCTCTACTCAGCTGACTCAACGGACACGAGTTTGAGCAAACTCCAGGAGGTAGTGGAGGGCGGAGGAGACTGGTGTGCTGCAGTTCATAGGATGGCAAAGAGTTGGACACAGCTTAGTGGCTGAACAACAGTAATAACAAAAATCACGTTACGCTTTGTTGCTTTGGTTTAAAACACTTCATTGTCTATGTTAATCATTTTTTCTTTGTAATTCCATTTCTTATTTCACAGGGAAATTTTAATTCTCATGAAAAATATAAAAAGCTGTTATTTTATCAGATACATCTAATCTCCTTTGCATCTAAACATCCGCGTTCCTCAGGCCATCCTGTTTCCATCATTAACTCATTTCTGCATGTTTTTTGTACTTTGTCATATTGCTCATCATTGCCATCAACAGTCAGAGATAATGTCATTCATGTTTATGATTTTTATGAATGGTTTGGATTTATGAAGATAAAAGTCACAAATACTGGTACTCTAAATATAGACATTATATTATATAACAATTTAATCATAATTTTCTTCTAACATTTTAAAATGAAAATAAATTTTTATATGTGACAGTACATGTATAATATTTATTTTTTCATTAACCTAACTTGGAGGCACACGTTTCTACAAATCCTTGTAGTTCTCATAAGAACTATACCTTTGCATTAAGTTTTGAGATTGAAAGTATGAATCGTCCAACTTTATTCTTCACTTTTCAGATTTTTTTTTTGTTTTGATTATTTGGGATTTCTTGCAATTCTATATGAAACTTTACAATTTCACACAAATTTTAGTATTCGCATTTCCATTTTTGCATAAAATGGCTTTTGATAAAGATTGCATTAAATATGCTTTCTAGGGGATATCGTTATCTTAATTATATTAAGTCTACAAGGCTGTGAATACAGGATACGTTTATATTTACCTGTGCTCAGCCGCTTCATTTGTGTCTGACTCTATGCAGGCCCGTAGACTGTAGCCCACCAGGCTCCTTTGTCCAAGGGATTCTCCAGGCAAGAATACTGGAGTGGGTTGCCACTTCCTCCTCCAGGGAATTTTCCTGACCCAGGTATCAAACCTGTGTCTCCTGGGTCTCCTGCATTGCAGGCAGATTCTTTACCCACTGAGTCATCTTATGTCTTCTTTAATTTCTTTTAGTGATTTTTTTAGTTTTTAGTGTACAATTCTTCCACCACTTTGGTAAATTTATTCCTAAGTATTTTATTGTTTCTGATGGTACTGTCAACATACTTATTTTCTTAATTTTATTTTTAGACTATTAATTCCTAGTATATCTAAATATAGCTTATTTTGTATTAAAGCTAATAGTTTCTTCGTGTGTGTGAGGATCCCTCAGATTTTTTTTTTTCTACATAAGATCATGTCATTTGTTAGTATACTTTTACTTCTTCCTTTCCAATTTGTATGCTTTTTATTTCTATTTCTAGTATAATTTTTCTGACATTAATCTTCAGGAAAATATTAAATAGAAGTGATGAAAGGGAGAATGTTCTGATTTTATGAGGTAAGCTTTCAGCTTTTCACCATTAAGTATGAGTCTTAGTTATGGGTCAAACCTTCCAGATATGTCCAGGACTGGAAAAGGTCAGTTTTCATGCCAATCCCAAAGAAAGACAAGGTCAAAGAATGCTCAGACTACCGTATAGTTACACTCATCTCATATGCTAGCAAAGTAATGCTCAAAATTCTGCAAGCCAGGCTTCAGCTGTACATGAACCTTGAAATTCCAGATGTTAAAGCTGGATATAGAAAAGGCACAGGAACCAGAGATGAAAATGCCAACATCTGTTGGATCATTGAAAAAACCCGAGAGTTCCAGAAAAGCATCTACTTCTGCTTTATCAACTATGCCATAGCCTTTGTGTGAATCACAACAAACTGTGGAAAATTCTTAAAAAGATAGAAACACCAGACCACCTGACCAATTTCCTGAGAAATCTGTATGTAGGTCAAGAAACAACTGTTAGAACTGGACATGGAACAACAGACTGGTTCCAAATAGGGAAAGGAGTATGTCAAGGCTGCATATTGTCGCCCCTGCTTATTTAACATATATGCAGAGTACATCTTGAGAAATGCTGGGCTGGAGGAAGCACAAGCTAGAATCAAGATTGCCAAGAGAAATATCAATAATTTCAGATATGCAGATGACACCATCCTTATGGCAGAAAGTGAAGAAGAACTAAAGAGCCTCTTGATGAAAGTCAAAGAGGAGAGTGAAAAAGTTGGCTTAAAGTTCAACATTCAGAATACTAAGATCATGGCATCCGGTCCCATCACTTCATGGCAAATAGAAGGGGATACAGTGGAAATAGTGGCTGACTTTATTTTTCTGGGCTCCAAAATCACTACAGATTGTGATTGCAGCCATGAAGTTAAAAGATGTTTGCTCCTTGGAAGAAAAGTTATGACTAACCTAGACAGCATATTAAGAAGCAGAGACATTACTTTGCCAACAAAGGTCCATCTAGTCCAAGGCTATTGTTTTTCCAGTGGTCATGTATGGATGTGAGAGTTGGACTATAAAGAAAGCTGAGCACCGAAGAATTGATATTTTTGAACTGTGGTGTTGGAGAAGACTCTTGAAAGTCCCTTGGACTGCAAGGAGATCCAACCAGTCCATCCTAAAGGAGATTGGTCCTCCATGTTCATTGGAAGGACTGATGTTGAAGCTGAAACTCCAATACTTTGGCCACCTTCTACATAAGACTGGAATCCCAAGTTTGTCACAAAGAGTTGGACATGACTGAGTGACTAACACATACACACATGGTACATCTAGACTGAGTTGGAAGATTGATTACTGGGGTGCCTGTGCAATTTATTGGAAACTTCCTGTAGATGGGCCACTGAAACCCAACGGGAAAGTGTCTGTGGAAGTGTCAGTAAAAGAGGAAGGAAGCACCAGTGGATGCCATCCCTCCTGCCTCCCGCGATTATAACACACACAATGTTGAAAGCTACAGAGCCAGAACAAGATGAAAAAGAAGCATGCCTAATCCAGGAGATGTCTCTTTGAACACTTCTCCTGATCAAACTTAACATCATGTCAGGTCAAGGACAGCAAGAAATGCTTACAGGATCCATTTTCATTAATATGGAGTGGGCAATAATGGGTTTATGTGTAGCTCAGAGGCAATTAATTGATAAGAGGCATAAGAATTTTATCCTTAATTCTTTGAACCCATTTTCTATACACTGATGCTCAAATATATGGTGTAATATGACCAAGCCTTAAGTTAAAGTCAGAACTGAGATATGTAGTGGGATATGACTCTTTATCCTACATACTTTGTGCTTATTATACAGCTTTAAGTAAGACTTCCCTTTTTTGTTGGTAATAATTTTTGTTTCTGTAAAACCTAAAAATAAGCAAGCATCTAATTTGTTGGAAGATTGTGTATAACTAATTTTTTATAATTTCATATAATTTCACTATTAGTTATGCTCTGGTACCTCATTAATCCTTCACTGAACACAGGCAGAGATGAACAATCACTTGGAGGTGGTATAGTAGAATGGATTTAAACATCTTTGTTATTTAAATTTTTAACTCTGAATTTTCATGGCTCAGTAAGTATGCTGTTGAGTTGTTGTTTAGCCCCAAATTCGCGTCTGACTCTTCTGTGACCCTGTGGACTGCAGCCCTCCAGTCTCCTCTGTCCATGGGATTTCCCAGACAAGAATACTAGAGTGGGTAGCCATGCCCTCCTCCTGGGGATTCTTCCCAACCCAAGGATGGAACCCACTCAGATTCTTTACCACTGAGCCATGTGGAAAGCCCTTCTATTTACCTAGGTCTCCTTTAACTTCTTTTAGTGATGTTTTCAGTTTTTTGTGTACAATTTTCCACCACTTTGGTAAAATTTCTTCATAAGCATTTTATTCTTTCTGATAGTTCTGCCTACATAACTATTTTTTAATTTCTTTTAAATTGTTAATTCCAAGTATATTGAAGCATAGCTAGTTTTGTATTGATTCTAATAGTTTTCTTGTGTGTGTGGATTATTTAGATTTTTTTCTACATAAGATAATATCATTCGTTAGTATAGTTTTACTTCTTCCTTTCCACTTTGTATACCTTTTATTTCTATTTCTACTCTAAGTTTTCTGACATTACTCTTCAGGAAAATATTAAATAGAAGTGATGAAAGTGAACATGTTCTGATTTTATGAGGTGAGCCTTCAACCTTCCACCGTTAAGTATGTCTTCATCATAGGAGAATCCTCGGCATATATTTGTTGCTGACATAGAGCATGTCAGCCTTCAGGAGCACTTTGTCCCAGGTCTTACTGTAAACTGTCACCTATCTGGCCATGTAATTGTTTTCAAAAGGCCATTCCACAATGTTATTCACCAAGTTTCTATTAAGTTCTTTTGTCTATAATTTGCAAATATTTCTTGGACTCTCTCTCTTCATGTTACATGGTTTTCCTTGGATGCAGATCTTGAGATGGGATTTTATGGAAGAAGAAGGGATTTAATGAAGCTACTGTTGTAGGAGAAGAAAGGATGTAGTCTAAACTAGATTCTGAATTCAGCCTGTAGTCACAAGAACTCCAGAGTTTAATTATGGATCCTACACTCTGAGAAGGCAGGACCTAAATCTGTTTTTATTAGTCACTGAAGACCCAACAAATGTCCATTTGCCTGATTCATTATTTGAGCTCAAAAATATTTACTGATAAATAAATGGACAGAGGAATAATGCAAAACATTTATTATGAAATTGCTTTGTATGTAGATATAATCACAGATTAAAAAAAGTTTTTAATAATGAAATGTCGCCAAAAGGTAAAGATTAACAGAGAAATATAATATGAATAGCTCATATATATATAAGATAATGAAATCTTGCTGAGACAGGAAAAACATCAAGGTAAATTATTTGCTCATATTGCTGATAATTTCAGTTTTCCTTTCTTTCTTTCTCTCAAAAGAAAGAGTAAAAGAAATTGTGATTTCCCTACACAGTTCACCTAGAATTCTCAGAATCTGAATTAAATAAAGTTAAATAAAAGGTAGGAAAAAATTCTCCCAAATACAGTGCCTTTTTTTCCTCTTTATTTTTTTGAGATTTTATTTTGCTTTCACCTTTTATTTATTCATTCAATGTTTATTACTAAACAGAAATTGTGCTACTCTGAAGAAACTATCATAATATATCAGGCAAGTTCTTTATGTAATATGACTGCATATTTAACAGATAGAAATTCCTATCTGACATCAAGAGTTTCTTTTATTTGAGTCATCACACTTATGGATGGTTTTTCAACCTAGGATGGTGACATGAACAATTGTAAGTGCTATGAAACCTACTAGGAAATTTTAAAAGAAATCATGCAACCTCGATTCAACTATTATAAATGTTCAACGGACAATTTTATTATTAAATATATTTATGTTTAATTGGAGGATAATTGTTCTAATGTGTTCATCAAAACCCAGTATTGTGTTGGGTTTATAACAATAAAATAGTTACATGTTATAGCCAACAAATCACCATCAACTATAATATATAAAGTGAACAGTTGGCAATGAAATGTTATTGGGTTTTTAGTTACAGGAACAAAATGAAATGCACTATACACAGTTTGTCCAGCACAGTCTCTGTCTCAGTAAAAGGTAGTTAGTACTTATCTCCCCTTCCTATCGGTTCTTGGCTATCTATGAAGGCAGCTAGGATTCCGGTCAGGGAAATGGGTCCGATTCTGATTACTGACTCTTTGGTATCTGTGCTTTGATACCATCCCTTTTCCTTCAATTTCACCACTTACAAAACTGGAATAATAGCAGCATTATAGCAATCTCTTTGTGTTGTTAGAGAGATTACTGGTAAATACTAACCTACTTAGTACTTCTTTCATTTTATTAGATGAAAAATCTATGAATCCACATACAAGGTTGAAACTAGTAAAAATAAACCTCAATTTGGTAGAATTTTCTAAAGATGGAAAGAGTGGTTTTGATACATGTTTTTCTCTTTTTCTGGGAACTTATTTCTGCTCCCCTCAGTGCAGAATGTATAATTTGCAGTGAATAATTTACTTCTTTATTCTTCACATACTCCTTGTTGAGATCATCCAAAATACACTTTGACCTTTGTATCAGACGAATTAATGTTTGGCTCTAAAGCACATTTATAAGACACCTGAAGTAACTTTCCTACTACACAATTTCCTCATGGCATTTTCCATCTGGGCATTTCTCAAAGTATAGATTAAGGGATTTAACATGGGAGTTATCACAGTATAAAATACAGCAACTGCTTTATCAATAGGCAAGGTAGCTGCAGGCCTCATGTACACAAATATGCAGGGCACAAAGAATAAAATGACCACTGTGATGTGGGAGATGCAGGTGGAGAGGGCTTTTCGTCTTGCTTCCAAGCTGTAGGCCCTTAGGGAACGCAAGATGACCACATAGGAGACCAGCAGGAGAAGGAAGTTTAACAGACAGATGAAGCCACTGTTGGCAGCAACGAAGAGCCCGAGAGTGTGGGTATCAGTGCAGGCAAGACTGAGTAAAGGGGTCAGATCACACATAAAGTGGTCTACGACATTAGGGCCACAGAAGGGTAAGCGGAAGATGAAGAGGATCTGTATGAATCCATGAAGAAAGCCTCCCACCCATGACACTCCCACTAGCAGCCCACACACCCGCCAGTTCATGATGCTTGCATAGTGCAAGGGCTTGCAGATGGCCACATAGCGGTCATAGGCCATCACAGTGAGCAAGATGACTTCAGCACCTCTGAAGAAATGTTCCCCAAAGATTTGGGTCATACATCCATTAAATAAGATGGTTTTCTTCTCATGGAGTGAATCTACAATCATCTTAGGGGCACACACAGAGGAGTAGCAGGCATCAATAAAGGAGAGATAGGCCAGGAAAAAGTACATGGGGGACCCCAAAGATGGGCTTGCAGTGATGGTGACCATGATAAGCACATTTCCTACCACAGTGGTGATGTAGATGACAAAGAACACAGCAAATACAATTTTCTGCATCTTTGGATTCTCTGTGAGCCCCAGTAGAACAAACTCTGTCACATTCTTCCTGTTCTCCATGTGTTTCATGAAATGGCTTATTCCTGACCTAAAAGTGAGAGAGTTAATTCTTAGGTAGGTTGATAAGGAGTCTGGGGCCCTCAAAGAGAAAGGGTCCAAGGCCCTGGAGGTGGAGAAAGATATAACCATCTTTTTCTACATTGCTTTGTCTTAGTCACATAAAATGTTCTTTCTTAAACTGAGCTTTAGTGACAATAATCTTTAAAATTAACTTTGTTTAAGCCCATGTTTTTTTTCTTAAACTGAGTTTTCATGACAATAACTTTTAAAATGAACTTTCTTTAAGCCCAGAACTAATGATTACACAACAAGACAACTCGTCTTGCTCAAGGGTAGGTTTTTCATTAAGCTCCCTACTAATGATTATGTAACAACAATGGATCTTCCCAAGGACATGTTTCTCCTTAAGGGAACCTTCTGACTAGTCTTGTGAAGACCTATGTTGTGGGAGTGGGTCTGGTAAGACCTTTCTATTGTCAGGTCTAATCTTTTGAATTTAAGATGTATGTTTTGGGAGTGGGTCTGGTAAAAGTATATAAGGCCTTGATAAGACTTGCTAAGAGGCCCTCTCAGTCCCCCTTCTGATGTCTATGTTAGAAGCTTTTCTCTGTCCTTTTCATTGTAATAAAACTTCTGCCACACAAAGGCTCTGAGTGATCAAGCCTGGTCCCTGATTCTGAAGCTAATTGCTCTTCTTTGGAGATCACAAATCCATCATTCACTGTCCAAAGCTATCAAAAGAAAACATAATTTTAATTTATGCTTTCTTAAGCTTATTAAACTTCTTTATTCTAATAAGTAATAAATACCCAGACTTTACTGAGTGTGAATTCTTTCTTGTTTTTTTTTTTTTTAATGAAGAAAAGATTCTGAGTTCTTAAGATTTTTCCAATTACCTCCTAGGAGAAAAGTGTTTTAATAATGTAGATGTGAGGAACTTCTGTAAACCTATGGGCCAGAGACTTTAATCATCTGAAATGGTTCAGAGTCTAACTGGAAGTCATGTGTTTCCCAGATAATGGCAATTAAGTGTGAAAAGAGGTAAGGAATGGATGTAAAGCTTAGGAATTTTCCATTTACTCTCTAAGAAATGGGGGACCATGGAAGGTCACTGAAAATATGAGTGGAAGGATGAAAGAAATCTGATGAAGAGAGAATCTTGGATGTTATTCTACTAAAGATTTTGTGTGTCTTGGATGAAGTTGGCAGGTTTCAGTGAACGGGTGGAAGATGGAGATAGAAACCACAGTAGCAAAGTACTTAGAATAGCTGAAACAGGAGTAACACTGCAATGTGCATCTGCTAAGCTGCTTCAGTCCTGTCCATCTCTTTGTGGCCCCATGGACTCTAGCCCACCAGGCTCCTTCCTCCATGGGATTCTCCAGGCAAGAACACTGGAGTAGGTTGCCATGCCCTCCTCCAGGGTTCTTCCCAACAGGTTGCTCTTGTTGTTTAGTTGCTAAGTCACGTCCGACTCTTTCGTGACCCCCATGGACGGTAGCCGCTCCACACTCCTCTGCTCATGGGATTTTTCAAGCAAAAATACTGGAGCAGGTTTCTATTTCCTTCTATATGGGGATCTTCCTGACCTAGGGATCCAACCCATGTCTCCTGCATTGGCAAGTGGATTCTTTACCACTGAGTCACCAGGAAAGCCCAAAGAATGGGTACAAGAGCGAATTAAAGGTATTCATAATGCATGTTGACTAAGCCTAATTACTTTGCAATAGGTATAGCATGTACATTCCAATGATTTTTTGCTATGTTCATGGTATACTATCACATGCTTTCTTTTCCCAGCAATAACAATTTGCATGGTTGGTATTGTATCATTCGTTTTGCACATGAGGAAACAATCTCATAGACTAATGTTAATAATTTAATAAAAGTGCTAATATTAACTAAAACTGCACGCTGAGGGTGCTCTAAGTGTTAGGCAGACATTTGGTTTTAATCCTTGATACAAACTTATAAGATGGTTACTATCATCATTTTTATGCTTATTTTACACATTAGGAAAGAGAAACGTAGAGAAGTTAAGGATTCTGTTCAAGGCCAAGTAGCTAAAAATTTAGGCAAAGCTAAGATTAGTTCAGATTATGCATCTCTATTTTTTGCTCCAAATCGTAATCCATGCTGTATACTGTCATGTTATAATAAACAATGGAGAACTAGTAACCTCCTTTTGAAATGGCCATAATTATTATACTTTTGATTACTTTAATTCTACTTGAGAAGCAAATTTATACTGATAAATTTCATCTACTCACACACACATACGCACACTCACACACACATTGATATCTCTGAACTCCCAAAGTAGTAAGGAAACTGTGGTACTGAATTCATTGAATAGCCCTTTCATCTTGACTTCTTCCTCAGACCTAACTCTCCCTTCTCTGATACCACTTCAAAGAATAGGACCTCAGATTTTTCTGCAAAATGTTGAGAAAGTCTATGCTGCTGGTTAAATGGTTTGGTTTGAGAATCAGAAAACACCCAGTTTGAATCCTGGTTCTTCCAACTGCAAATTCTTTCATCTGAAGTACACTTCTTTGGCACCTTACATTCTTGTTTTATCAGCTATAAAGTTAGAATAATAATATCCACTTCATAGATCAATAGTTGCGTGATTATGTATGAACACACCCACCTGCCATGGACACAAAAAGAACTTTTAGCTACTTTTGTGACTGTGTATACAGCTGTGGGGTAGGGAGAATTAACATTTGGAGCAGTAATACAGAGAACTGTTTAACCATGCTTAAAGCTCCACAAGAACTACTACTAATTTTACTCTCAAAGAAACAATAGAGGCTGTTATTATCCATAGTGGGTTTCCCCAGAAAGGGTCTCCATATTTGTACTTGATGAGACTACTGGTGATTTATGCTACTGATATTTGTAATTTTCTGTTTCATGTATGTGAAGTATAATTAAATTTTGTTTTTATCCTCATTATTAGTCCTGATCATTAAAGAAGATATTTCATGGCCAAGCATGGTGCCTGCTGTCACAGAGCTGGGTTCCTCAATTTGCTTAACCTCTTCAAGTCTCAAAATTTTCAAGTGTCAAATTAAGTTAATATTTATGAATATCTTTTGAAAAATTGAAATGAGGATAAAATAATCTTTTACTATATTTGAAAAGGGTTGAAAAATAATGAGTTATACATATGAAGTAACAAATTAAAATGAGCACTAGCGTTATTGAAAAACTTACCTTAGCTTTTCATATGATTTTAGTGATGTTTGAATGTGTTCAGGAGCAGTTCCATGTTCAAAATAACTTACAGCAAGTAACTTTCAGTATAAAAGGTGCAACACTTGAGAAGAGCTTGTTAACTCTGAAATGAACAGTTGTTAAGAAATTTTATACAGTGAATATATATAAGTTCTTAGTATATCAATTATATCTCATAAAACCTGCTTTAAAAGATAAAAGGGTTCTTAGAAGTCTAAATCTTTCCATCTAGCTTCTAAAGCCTCAAGTGGTCTTCACAGAAAACTTGCTTTCTGATTTTGAATTGAGAATGGGTTCATTGGAAATACTATGGAGCAGTGATTTTGAATAAATGTCAGTGGTTCTGCAGCACAAGAAACAGGGTGTGAAGGAAGCATATTCAAATGGTTCACTCTGCCCATGATGAATCTTGTTCTAGAAAGGTGAACAGCAACACAAATCACTTCCACCTTGCTCTTGTATACTCATAGATATACAGAGGCTTTGATAAGGTCCAGGGACCATGTCTTATAGCTGCTGCTTTCTCTCCTAGGAATTAATTATCTCATTTGATGGAAAGGCTCTGTTTAGAAGCAAGTATTCTGGAATGACAGTGCGGAGAAACACTCACTGTGAAGTGGGGAATAGTTTTTCCTTCGCGTGTGCATGGGAGTTCAGATGTGTTTGACTGTGATCCCATGAAGTCTGCCAGGCTTCTCTGTCTATGGAATTTTCCAGATGAGATTACATGAGTGGGTTGCCATTTCCTTCTCCAGGGGGTCTTCCTGACCCAGGGATCAAACCCACGTCTCTCGTGTCTCCTGCATCCGCAGGCGGGTTCTTTACGAGCTGAGCCAGTGGAGAAGCTCAGTATTCCCTTCACCTGGAAACTAAATCTGTGAGAGCCCCTCTTTTCTACCAGCACCTGGATTGTTAAGAAAACTGAATGTCTTGTCAATAGCAAAGTGGCATAATTCCTGTGTGTGACATGTGATGTAGAATCCCCGTTGACTCCTGTGATAGGAGAATTTGTATTTTCTTATCAATTATTAAAACATTTTTGGAAACCATTATTGATTGCTTGAGAGCTAGATCACTGAAGACACACAATTAATGGCAGCCTTTCAAAAGTTCTTGAGTCTAAAAGCTGTTTTTCTTTCTCCCTTCCACCTCCTCCTCCAGATTTAGAGATATATCACAGACAAATAAAATTTTGTTTTTAGGATGTATAACAGCATTTAGATATAAGTATATGTTGTGAAATAGTCACCACAATCAAGCTATTAACATATTTATCAATCATGTGGTGATAACACAATCCATCCTCTTAGCAAATTCTGAGTGTACAATGCAGTATTGTTAACTATAATCACATCTCTGTGTAGCATACGTCCAGAAATTATTCATCCTTACATAACTGAAATTTGTTTTCCCTTTTTCTGTCTCTGCTCATTTCTCCCTCCCTGGCATTCTACTCTTTGCATCTATAGGTTTGACTATTTAAGATTTCATATATAAGTAATGGAGCTTCCCAGATGGTGTTAGTGATAAAGAACCCACCTGCCAATGCAGGTGACGTGAGAGACAGGGGTTTGATCCCTGTGTAGGGAAGATGCTCTGAAGGATGTCATGACAACCCACTCCAGGATCCTTGCTTGGAGAATCCCATGGACAGAGGAGCCTGGCAGGCTACATTCCATAAGGTTGCAAAGAGTTGGACACAACTGAAGTGACAACAGTCACACACACACATAAGTAATATCATGCAGCATTTCTCTTGTCTACATGGCTTATTGTACTTACCGTAATGTCTCCAGATTCATTTCATGCTCTTGCAAATGAAGTTTCCTTTTAAGGAAAAAACTATATAATATTCTACTATATATATGTGCTTCGTATCCTGGAGAAGGAAATGGCAACCCACTCCAGTATTCTTGCCTGAGAAATCCCATGGACAGAAGAGCCTAGTGGGCTACAGTCCATGAGGTCACAAAAGGGCTGACACGACATAGCAATTAAACACACACACCCGCCACATGGTCTACCCATATATCTGACATATGTATTATTTCCGTATTCCAGTTATTGTGTATGAGCATGAGTCCAGATATCTCTTCAGCGTAATTGATTTTAATTCCTTTGTGTATATACCCAGAAGTGAGAGTGCTGAGTCAGAAGTAGTTCTAGTTTTAATTTTTGGAGAAATCTCCATTCTATGTTCTATAATTGCTTTGTCAGTTTACAAGGGTTTCCTTTTTTTCACATCTTTACCAACGCTTGTTATTTTTGTGTTTTTTGTAATTACCAGATAACTGTGACACCTCACTGCTGTTTTGATTTGCATTTTCCTGATGACTAGTGACATTTAACACTTTCATTTACCTATTGGCCATGGTAAGTATTCTTTTGAGAAATTTCCTATGCCCATTTTAAAATTAGGTTAATTGTTTTTTCACTATTGATTTTTGCAAGTTCCTTACATATACGGGATATTAGCCCAGTATCAGACATGTGGCTGTTGCTGCAAATATTTTCTCAATTCACGGTTACCTTTTTATTCCAGATCCTTCCTTTGCTGTGCAGGGTTTTTTTTTTTTTTTTTTTTTTTAAATGCAGCCCCACTTTTCTGCTTTTACTTTTGGTGTCATATTTAAGAAATCGTTACCTAGACCAATGTCAAGATTTTCTGAGTTGTCTTCAAGTACTTTTTGTTTGCTTGTTTCCTGTCTTGTATTTAAGTCTAATCCATCTTGAGTTTTATTTTTTATATACTCTGAGATAAGGATCTGATTTTCTTCTTCTGCATGTGGTGATCCAGAGTACACAAGCCATTACTGAAGGAACCATTCTTTTTCTGGGCACCCTTGTGAAAGTTCAGTTGACTATGTATGTGGATGGCTTGTTCCTGATTTAGAAACCAGGATTGGGTGGTCTACAGTTCTATTCTTCTTGCTCAAGGTAACTTGGGATATATGTATTTGTGATCTGTATGAGTTTTTGCACAAATGCTGTTGTTCACTTCTCAGAGGGCTAAGTAGCCACAAAACCCAGAAGGCTCCATCTTACAGTACTTTTCTTTCTTTGTATGTATGCGTTTGTCAGTGTGAAATATTAGCAGTAAAAATGAGAACATAAATCTAAACACAAGAGAGTTCCAATTGTTCTACATTCTTTTCATTTGAAGTTATGTTCCTTTGGATCTTGGTATTTTATTGTGGTTTTAATTTCTTGCTTCTCTATTGCTAATTTTGTAGAGCACTGTTTTTCATGCTCTTATTTACCATTTATATATTTTCTTTTGTGATATTGCTGTTCATGTCTTTTGCACATTTAAAAATAGTTTTAAAATTATATAATACACATATAAAATGTATACATATATATATCAGTTCAGTTCAGTTGTTCACTCGTGTCTGACTTTTTGCGACACTATAAACCGCAGCATGCCGGGTCTCCCTACCATCACCAGCTCCCAGAGTCCACCCAAACCCATGTCCATTGAGTCACTGATGCCATCCAACCATCTCATCCTCTGTCATTCCCTTCTCCTCCGGCCCTCAACCTTTCCCAGGATCGGGGTCTTTTCTAATGAGTCAGCTCTTCGCATCAGGTGGCCAAGGTATTGGAGTTTGAGTTTCAATATCAGTCCTTCCAATGAACACCCAGGACTGATCTTTAGGATGGACTGGTTGGATCTCATTGCAGTCCAAGGGACTCTCAAGAGTCTTCTCCAACACCACAGTTCAAAAGCATCAATTCTTCAGTGCTCAACTTTCTTTATAGTCCAATTCTCTCATCCGTACCTGACCACTGGAAAAACCATAGCCTTGACTAGATGGACCTTTGTGGACAAAGTAATGTCTCTGCTTTTTAATATGCTGTCTAGGTTGATCATAACTTTCCTTCCAAGGGTTAAGCATCTTTTAATTTCATGGCTGTAATCACCATCTACAGTGATTTTGGAGCCCAGAAAAATAAAGTCAGCCACTGTTTCCCCATCTATTTGCCATGAAGTGACGGGACCAGATGTCATGATCTTAGTTTTCTGAATGTTGAGCTTTAAGCCAACTTTTTCACTCTCTGCTTTCACTTTCATCAAGAGGCTCTTTAGTTCTTCTTCACTTTCTGCCATAAAGGTGGTGTCATCTCCATATCGGAGGTTATTGATATTTCTCCCAGCAATCTTGATTTCAGCTTGTGCTTCATCCAGCCCAGCGTTTCTCATGATGTACTCTGCATATAAGTTAAATAAGCAGGGTAACAATATACAGCCTTGAGGTACTCCTTTCCCTATTTGGAACCAGTCTGTTGTTCCATGTCCAGTTCTAACTGTTGCTTCCTGACCTGCATACAGGTTTCTCAAGAGTCAAGTCAGTTGGTCTGGTATTCCCATCTCCTTCAGAATTTTCCACAGGTAATTGTGATCCACACAGTCGAAGGCTTTGGCATAGTCATAAAAGCAGAAATAGATGTTTTTCTGGAACTCTCTTGCCTTTTCGATGATCCAGCAGATGTTGGCAATTTGATCTCTGGTTCCTCTGCCTTTTCTAAAACCACCTTGAACGTCTGGAAGTTCATGGTTCACGTATTGCTGAAGCCTGGCTTGGAGAATTTTGAGCATTACTTTACTAGCGTGTGAGATGAGTGCAATTGTGCGGTAGTCTGAGCATTCTTTGGCCTTGTCTTTCTTTGGGATTGGAATGAAAACTGACATTTTCCAGTCCTGTGGCCACTGCTGAGTTTTCCAAATTTGCTGGCATATTGAGTGCAGCACTTTCACAGCATCATCTTTTAGGATTTGAAATAGCTCAACTGGAATTCCATCACCTCCAAGCTTTGTTTGTAGTGATGCTTCCTAAGGCCCACTTGAATTCACATTCCAGGATGTCTGACTCTGGGTGAGTGATCACACCATTGTGATGATCTGGGTCGTGAAGATCTTTTTTATGCAGTTCTTCTGTGTATTCTTGCCACCTCTTCTTAATATCTTCTTCTGTTAGGTCCATACCATTTCTGTCCTTTATTGTGCCCATCTTTGCAAGAAATGTTCCCTTGGTATTTCTAATTTTCTTGAAGAGATCTCTAGGCTTTCCCTTTCTATTGTTTTCCTCTATCTCTTTGCGTTCATAAGAAGTATTCATGTACAGTTGGAATGATTTGTTCCTTGAAAGCTTCATAAAATGACCTGTAAAACCAAACCAAACCACCTATCCATCCTTTTCAGTGTTTCCTAGTGTTCTTCCCCAGAGTAGTCATAAGTCTGTTTCTTAAGATTATTCAAGTATTTTTACAAAAAAGGCATATTTATCTATGTTTATGTGTACAAATGTCTGCAATAAATATTTACATTTTATTATTGAACACAGTGAGGATCTTTCCATAACAGTCTATATATATCTCATTCTCAGTTATTCTTATAATATGTGATTTTCCCTTATAAGATTCCTGAATTAGTGTATCCAGTACTTTTCATGTCATTTCCAATCTTTCCCTGTGATGTGTAATTCTGCGATAAATATGTAACTTCTTGATTATGTGCTCTTAGAAATGTTAGTTTCCAGAAGTAGAGATTTTGGGTCACAGGGAATATATGTTTAAAATGTTGATATTCACAGTTATTTTCAAAATGATTCATGAGGTTATACCTACACTTCTGCCCACAGTCTGAGGATATCCTGTTTACCTTCTTAACAACCAGTGATCAGTTTTTGGGGATGTGACAATATTGTTCATTCATTAAAGAATTTATAATTCGTTTGTGTACTTTAATTGAAATTCTTTAAATATAATTGACTTAAGCATCTTTTCACATGTTTAAGTTGTATATATTTATCTTTAAATTGTCTATTAATATTTTTGGTTATTTTCTTTGTCATACTTCTATGAGCAATTATATACTAAGGAAAGAATCTTTTGAAAAAATCGTTATGTATGTACTTAATTTTCTGGCTTGTTATTTGATTTTGAATTTGTTTTGCTATGTAGATATTTTTGGTTATATACTTGGTCAGATTTATGAATACATTATGTGTTTTTTGTTTCATCATTAAAAGTTTTGCTCATTTCTGCCTAAATATAATATTATTCCTTATTTTTTAGACATTAATGTTTTTGCACTTTTGTGGTTTTGTATTTTATATGAAATGTTTTATCCATCAGATATTTATTTTGATTATAAGGAGTTAAATAGGAATTGTATGTTATTGTTTTCTAAATGAACATTTTTAGTAGTTGCATAATTATCTTTCACCACTGATTTGAAATCCTAACTATACTGTGTTCTAAAGTTCCACATCTATGCGGATGCAATTCTGGACTTTATTTTGTTCCACTGATTTTTTTCAGTCATGAACTATTTAATGTATGATACAACAATTCATCTATAGAACATTTGGAAATCCAATAAGCCCAGAACTCCTTCATTACTCTTCTTTTTCAGAATTATGTCTGTTCCTGCATATGTATGTTGTCAAATTAAATTTATAATAAAGGGCCAGTCACAGAAATTCTGTGTCAATTTTTGACTTATAAAGAATAGTTTAGGAAGGGTTCATATCTTTAGAGATTTGAGAATGCCTGTCCATGAAGAGAGTAGGTGTTTTCATTGTCTTTTTCATCCTCCTTGTTAGAGCTTTACATATTCTGTGTTTTTTAATCCCTTATAGATAGCTGCTGTTCTTACTCCCTGATCTCTTAAATGTCAGCTGACATTATTGCCGCAAGAAAAACCATCTCTTTTAGGAAATCCATGACTTAAAACTTTGCTGGCCATCAATTGATGTGGCTGAGATCATTCTACTGATGGGTCTGACCTATGACTACTATGCATCCATCACCATCTAAGTTTACATAGGTGTGGCCATATCTGGGAGTTACCTCGATTAAAAGATTTATTCATGCAACGCTGTGGATCTTTACAGTCTGGCTGCCGTTTTTTGGCCCCAGTGACATAGAATTCATGTGTATCATGAACTCTGTCGAAAGCTGTTTACCTGAATACGTATACACTTTATTGCTGCCAACGGAGAGTGTGTCTGCCTGTTAAACTGAACGCCTTTTGATGCCCCCTGTGCTGTGGTCCTTCACACTTTGAAATCTCACGGCTTGAACGGCAGGTGCAAAGCCCTCTGCATCTGAGTCTCGCGCATCTCTCTGGTTATTTTATTCTCCGTGCCCTGCATATCTGCATATCTGCCTCAGACTATGACCTTTCTATCAATGAAGCCATGCCTATGTTTTATGCTAACTCTTACCTTATATTCTTTATCCTACATCCTCAGAAATGCAGAGGTAAAAACTGCTGTGAAGAAGTCCCGAGTCAAAAGATGCCTTCAGAGGGGAAGTAATGAAAACAGCATAAAATAATTTTAACTTTTTATCCTGTAAGTGCTAGGGCTATTTTGTGTTGTTTTCACAATTTCCCCTCTGAAGTCATCTTTTGAGTCAGAACTTCCTCACAGAATTGTTTACCTTTGCATTTCTGAGGGTACAGAATAAAGAGTTGGGTTTCCCTGGTGATCTAGTGGCTAGGACTTGCGCTCCCAATGCAGGGTGCCAGGGTCAATTCCTGGTCAGGAAGCTAAATCCCACATACAGCAACTAAGAGTTCCCACACTGCAACTAAATAAAGACCCCACATGCCACAACTAACACCTGGTGCAGTCAAATAAATAAATATATTTTTTAACTTTTTATTTTATATTGGAGTATAGCTGATCAGTGATGTTGGACAGCAAAGGGACTCAGCCATGCATACACATGCATCCATTCTCCCCCAAACTTCCCTCCCATCCAGGGTGCCACGTAACACTGAGCAGAGATCCCCGTGCTCTACAGTAAAATAAGTGAACTCTATATTTACAGAAATGGTGAAGAATTAATTTCTATTTTTAGGACCAAGGGAACACTGTTTGTCAGAGGTATACTGATGTTGACATTCGGAAATCTGAAGAGAGGCCCTAATAGGAACTCATCATTACAAAAATATTCATTTTAGATATATTTATCACCCATTTCTTGGTCACATGTTGGAGTACTGTCAGAACCAGTTTGGTTTCTTGTTAAAATGCAATTGTTCACTGCCCATGAAATTTCAAAACAAAAGAAAGCATTTGGGGAAAATAGGAATCCTAGAGTATTTATTTTCCAGTTTCTCTTTCCACAACTTTCTAATACGCTGGCTCATCTTTTCTGATTCTCTATTTTTTTCTATACCTTCCTGAAAAAGAAAAAAGTTTGCCATCTATTATTACTGTATTATTAAAATAAAAATTCACTGCTATTATAATCTTAACTATGTTGTGTTGGTCAGTCGCTAAGTTGGATCTGACTTTTTGTGACCCAATGGACTGTAGCACCCCAGGTTTCTCTGTTCTTCACTATCTCCTGGAGTTTGCTCAAATTCATGTCCATTGAGTCTGTGATACCATTCAACCATCTCATCCTCTGTTGCTCCCTTCTCTGCCTGCCCTCAACCTTTCCCAGTATTAGGGTATTTTCCAAAGGGTTGACTTTTTTGCCAAAGAGTTGGCTCTTTGCATTAGGTGGCCAAAGTATTGCAGCTTTAGTGTCAGTCCTTCCAATGAAAGTTCAAGGTTGATTTTCTTTAGGATTGACTGGTTTAATCTCCTCACAGTAAAAGAGACTCTCAAGAGTCTTCTCCAACACCAGAATATATATGTGCATGTTTATATATATATGGGTGCATAAATATATATATACTTATATACATGTATATATGGGCTTCCCATGTGGCTCAGTGCTTCCGTGGTGGCTCAGATGGTAAAGAATCTGCCTGCAATGCAGGAGACCTGGGCTCGATCCTTGGGCAGGGAAGATCCCCTGGAGGGGTACCCACTCCAGTCTTCTGGCCTGAAGAATTCCACGGACAGAGGAGCCTGGTGGGCTACAGTCCATGAGGTCACAAAGAGCTGGACATGACTGAGGGACTAACACAGGTGGCATGGTGATAAAGAATCTGCCCGCCAATACAGGAGACGTGGGTTCTATCCCTGAGTCTGAAAGATCCCCTGAGAAGGAGAAGGAAACGGAAACCCACTCCAGTGTTCTTGCCTGGAAAATCCCATGGACAGAGGAGGCTGGTGGGCTGCAGTCCCTGGGGTTGCAAAAGAGTTGGACAGGATTTAACATCTAAAACAAAACAATTTAGTATTTAGTATATGCAAATAAATGACTTAAAGATCTCTAGAAGGACTTGGGCCATAGATTCTAATCTGAGTGAAAATTACCAACTTGCAGAAGCACATCTGGACTGGACAGGGATGCGTAGGGAGATGCCATCCTATTGATGCCGATCATGCTATCACTGGCTAAACTGCAAAAGTGCCACCACTCTCTTGACCTCAGAATCAATATGATTCTCAGAATTGCTTAGCCCAGATAACTAGTATCCACCCAAAGCCTTGCACAAATGCTCCTGTTTGTCAGATTTTAAGTCAAATATTTTCATCCACTTTGCAGGAGGACATGGTAATGTAGCTCTCTGGATTTTATTTAGGGAAAACGGGTTTACACTTTGGAAACTAACAACTTACGAATGCTGCCCTGGAAAGAGTTTTGGGTAATCACACACTCCCAATGTTCACTACAGTTGGGGATGGGGTCTCATAAAATGGGCTTCATTTATCTCATAGAAAGTTGTTCTTTCCTAGAAAAATTCAAACGTTTGTGTCTCTACCTTACAGGCAGAAAGAAAAGCAGAAACAGAGGACCACAAGGAATCTAGAGAAAAAATTTTAGGCTACTATAGTCATTTTTTCTTTCTTTCTTTTTTCTTTTTTACTGAATTCCTGCGTTGTTGTTGTTCAGCCGTGTCAGACCCTTTGCGACCCCATGGACTGCAGCACATCCCGCTTCCATGTCCTTCACCATTTCCTGGAGCTTGCTCAGACTCATGTCTGTTGTAGTAACTGTGTCTGGGCTTCCCCGGTGGCGCTAGTGGTAAAGAACCTGCCTGCCAGTGCAGGAGATAGAGGGACGCGGGTTTGCTCCATGGGTGGGGAAGGTCCCCTGGGGAAGGGAGTGGCTACCGACTCCAGTAATCTTGCCTGGGAAAGCCCACAGACAGGGAAGCCTGGTGGGTTCCATGGGGTTACAAAGAATCAGACACCACAGAGCGACCAACACTTTAGTTTTCACTTCAGAAGCACAAATGGATAGAGTCGTTCTTTCTATGTATATCCTGGCACTATCGCACTGTAGCATAGCATTTGGTAGCACCTCTCAAGAGGCTCTGCCTCCTTAATTTTTCAGATATTTATGAGATGGATGCTTCCCTTAACTAAAAGATTGCTTATCTTACTTTGCACGTGTGCTTAGTCACTCAGTCGTGTCTGACTCTTTGCGACCCCATGGACTGGAGCTCACCAGACTTATCTGTCCATGGAATTCTTCAGGCAATAACTCTGGAGTGGGTAGCTATTCTCTTCTCCAGGGAATCTTTCTGACCCAGGGATCGGACCCAGGTCTCTTGCATTGCAGGCAGATTTTTGCTGCCTGAGCCACCAGGAAGCTCACTTTAATTTTAAAGAAGCATTAAGCTAAATCCAAATTCCTAACCAAGATCTGTGCTGCTCTTCAGGACTCTTGTCCTGTCTCCCTCTTCAGCCTCAATCTGTTCTGTCCGCTCCTTCCCTATTTCACTTCGGGCACAATGACATTTCAGGGTCTTCAACTCTCTTGGTTACTTCCAACATCGGAGCTTAGGACATGCAACGCTGTTGTAGTTGCTTCTCAGCTGCTGGATTCCAGCTAGAATTATTACCCTTTCTAAAGACCTTTCATTATTGTCTGCTGTGCACTCTCCCTCTTACTTTCTGTCACAGTTCCCTGTGTTTTGTTTTACTAGCGTGGATCACAGATCATCATTACCTTATTGTGTGTGTACAAGTCACTTCAGTCGTGTCTGACTGTTTGTGACCCTATGGACGTAGCCCGTCAGGCTCCTCTAGCTGTTGGATTCTCCAGGCAAGAATACTGGAGTGGTTGCCATTTCCTTCTCCAGGGGATCTTCCCGACCCAGGGATCGATCTTTACCACTAGCACCACCTGGGAAGTTGTTCAATTTTTAAGTGACTGGCTGTATTATATACAAGGTGAATGCAGTAGCACTTTTATCCTGATTTTTTTCCCCTCTTTACTGATGCTTCATTCTCTGGCTCACAGGATAAAGCCTGCCACAAAGTAGGCCCTCAATAAAACTTAAAAAAAAAAATAGATTGGATAAATAATGCTATTGCATCTAAACTGGAGATAAAATTTTATCATACCCAGCCCCACACTTACAGGCAGAACATATTAAGAACTAGATAAAAAGAAAGAAAATCTTCCTATGGATAAATGGGGAAATAAGTGATAAATTCATTTGTCTTGCAGCAAAATGAGAGGGTTAATATTTTATTCGCTACTGGCAAAATTTCCATAATGGTTCTGAAGCTATGTTTTTCTCCTTGTTACATCTTCTTGACCCCAGTTATGTCACTGGTCTAACAGTATCTTTATAAAGAGATGTTCTGTTAAGATTTGGTGGAAAATCACATGGAATATAATTAAGCAAGAGTCTGTCTTGGATAGGAGAAGGCAATGGCAACCCACTCCAGTACTCTTGCCTGGAGAACCTCAGGGACGGGGGAGCCTGGTGGGCTGCCGTCTCTGGGGTCGCACAGAGTCGGACACGACTGAAGCGACTTTGCAGCAGCAGCTGCAGCAGTCTTGGATACTCTCCAAATTCACGACTTGATAAATCTGATTAGAAGGTATAAGATCCCATGATCTTTGCCTCTGTCAGGGAGATGATGCTATCCTCTTTAGAACTATATACCTTTTTCAGGAGTTGCAATTACTATTTCCATAATGAGCTCTCAAAATCTCAGTAGTTTCTTTTGCTATACTAATACAATAGAAAGAGGTAGGGGAAAAAAGCTGCATAGTATATTTTCTTTATTGAAGTTACTGGAAAACAGTTTAGTTACTAGAGCAATTTCCTTTTCAAAGTAGTTGTTAACTTATATGACATAGATTTGTCTGCTGTTTTAATTACCTTAAGCTGGAAAAAATATTTTTTCTGTTTGTAATATGGAATTTTGGGGGAATTTTTTAAAAACATTTCTACAAGGTGAGTAATAACAATTTTCTGAAATATTTAGAAAATTCTATTAAGAAAAGGGGCTGACATAGTAATGTGAAATCAAATATATTTTTAGGAATAATGCAGGTTTTTGTTCTTGGTGTTCACACTGGATTGAAGACATTTCTATGTCTTTACGAGATAGTTGAAAAGGCTTCTTGCTGACTGTGAACTGGAATCCAAAAGGTAAATTTATAACAGTTAGTAGTAGATGCTGGATTTTTCAGTTGTGTAGATTTATTTACTATGTAGGAAATTGCAAACTTGGATTTATAAGAATTGAAAATTTGGAAACCTTTTCCTGAAATCACAAGATTTTTGAAGTGAGCTAGTTTAAAATTCAATTTCTTTCACTGAGAAATGTATGATTTTTAGAAAATTAAATATTATAAGCCTGTGTCTTTAAAAAGTGAAGTTAACAATATTTCTTACAGTGAAGACTAAATTTGATACATTAAATGTGATTTTATAAGTGCACAGAGTACATGCACTTAAACATATACATACGGAGATATAAAACATCAGTGTAAGCATGGAGATTTGTTTATCCCTAAGTCATATCCAAATCTTTGCCACCCCATGGACTGTAGCCCACCAGGCTCCTCTGTCCGTTGGATTTCCCAGGCATGAATATTGGGGTGGGTTGCCCTTCCCTTCTCCAAAGGATCTTCCCAACCCAGGAGTTGAACCCCTGTCTCCTGCTTGGATGGAGATTCTTTACCACTGAGCCATCTGAGAAGTCCAAGAAGAGATAACATCTAACATATAGTTTGGCATTAAAATGATAGATATTCTTACAATGTTAATATTTCCTTTTATTAAACTATTCTCTACCACAAAATGAGATGGAGTACATTTAGGAAGGAATAGGTTAATTGTGGAATATTGAAAATGTATTTAATAAATTTAATAAATATGATTAAAAATTATTTTAATAAATATTAAATTGATATCTGTTTGAATATGTCAATTAGATAGTTGCATACACATATTTATTCCTAAATTTGTTCTCCCCACTTTGAATGTGTAAGTTACCTTAAATGATTCTTTACTTAAATATTTCACTTTTGTGATTTTGTACTTGGTTCATCTTTTCATGGAATTCCCTATTTATCCACTCTTATTATTTCACTTTTCCTATAAAACTCAGCTGAAGTATTGTTTTCTTTGAGAAACCTTCCCAGATCCAGAGTTGATTATAGACGTTCTGGAAATGTTAACCCTTATCCATATGAACCTATTTATAGTGACACTTATAAAATTGGTTGTTATGGTCTGACCCCTCATTATACATCTAATCACTGAGAATAGGGAAACATTCTTATCTGACTTTATGATCCTAATGTCAGGTTTAACACATTGGGTGAATAAAGTACATTAAGCTTATAATCCATGTAAAGGTGTTTTTAATTTTTTGACTTGATTCATAGGTAAACTGCTCCTCATATGTGAAGCCAGCACCTGTGAGGAATAGATGGAACCAAGAAGCAATGTGACTCACTTTGTCCTCCTGGGCCTCACTCAGGATCCAAAGGAGCAGAAAGTCCTTTTTCTTATGTTTTTGTTCTTCTACATTTTGACCACGTTGGGCAACATGCTTATTGTGGTGACTGTAACGTTTAGTAAGATCCTGAATTCGCCGATGTACTTTTTTCTTGCTAGTTTATCATTTATGGATGTCATTTATTCCTCATCTATTTCTCCCAAATTGATTTCAAGCTTGTTCTTAGGGAAAAATACCATATCCTTCCAATCCTGTATGACCCAGCTGTTTACAGAGCACTTTTTTGGTGGGTCAGAGGTCTTCCTTCTGCTGGTGATGGCCTATGACCGCTACGTGGCCATCTGTCAGCCCTTGCACTATCTGGTGATCATGAGGCAGAGGGTGTGTGTTGCACTGCTGGTGCTGTCCTGGGTTGGAGGTTTTCTGCACTCAATTATTCAGCTTAGCACTATTTTCGGGCTCCCGTTCTGTGGCCCCAATGTCATTGATCATTTTTTCTGTGACATGTACCCTCTATTGAAACTGGTCTGTACTGACACCTATATCATTGGCCTCTTAGTAGCAGCAAATGGAGGACTGATCTGCACTGTTGTGTTTCTGCTCTTACTCGCCTCCTACGGAGTCATCCTGCACTCTCTGAAGGACCTGAGTCAGGAAGGGAGGCGGAAAGCCCTCCAGACCTGTGGCTCCCACATCACCGTGGTTGTCTGCTTCTTTGTTCCCTGCATTTTCATGTATGTGAGACCTGCAAAGACCTTCCCCATTGACAAATCATTGAGTGTGTTTTATACAGTCATAACCCCCATGCTGAACCCAATAATCTACACTCTGAGAAACTCAGAGATGACAAATGCCATGAATAAGCTTTGGAGAAGGAACATGGTATTTTATGGTAAAAAAAATGCATCATCTACCATGAAGGGGGTCATTTGACATCAGAGACCACTTCCTTGGAATTCAGTAGCTTTCTCAAATCTGATGCTGGTTTCTTTTTCTTCTAGGAATTTATAATTATAATATGAAAAGTTGTACTATAACTATGCAACTGTGCTGTTAATAACATGGATAGTTCCTCTCCATGGTAGAATGCAAGGTCTGTAATATTTTCCTTATCACTGTACCTAGAAAAATGTAAGAAAGATTGAAGGAGCCAATATCATGTAACAGATTAGGGAAGGAAATTTTATATAGTTACACTGATTTTTATCAATTTATGCGTTTTTTTGTTTTAATTTTTTCCAGACAGTATTTATTTTTAGTTAGATTCTTGTCTTTTAAGTTATTCTTTTTATTATGCTATTTAAAGTATTTAATGCTATATACTCGGTGTTTTTTTATAAAATTTCAGTTGCATTATACACAAAACTTTTCATGTAACCCTAATTTTTTTGAACAGCTGAAGTGAAATAGATAATAATAAATAGTAAAAATTCAAATCATACAAAATGGGAGAAAGTGTAGAATACATTTCCTATTTATCTTTCAATATATTTTCTAGTCCACTTCTGCAGGGGCACTCTATTTCTTAAGATCCATCTGGTAATAATCTATGTAAAAGCAATTGTATTTAAATATATGTTTTTTTTTTTTTTCCTGTGTAGGTAAACTTTACTTTTGTAGGAACATCTGTGAAGTATTTTCATAGCAGTCCATTTAGAGCTAAACCTTAATTTTTCTCATACTGCATCATACTCCTTTATAGAGACATACTGAAATTAATGTTTCCATTCTTTTTCATGTTGTTCCTAAAAGTTTTCTATGAAAAGTAATTTTGCAATGGAAATATATTTTTGAATGTGTGTAGGAATGAGCTTCTGGAAGTGAAGCTGTTGGTAAATGTGTTGTGTTTGGATCAATGCTCGGGTGATCCATGCGTTTGAAATGTTGGTGGTCATAGCTGTTGCCGTCTGTGAAGTTGTACAAGCAGCCACACTCCTGTTCACAGTTTGTGAGAATGTTTTTGTCCACATTCTCAAAATCAACCCTGATAAATACTGATGGCCTATGATAATCAGATTAAATTTGTTTTAAATTTGGTTTTATAATTCACCACAAATCCTTTTGATATAATTGGGTTTGGACATCTTTACACTTGTTTGATATAATTTGTACTTTTTCCCTAGAATTGTCTGTTAATCTCTTTTATCTATTCATTTAATTGTTGATCCTTTCCATGCTGATTTTTAGGAAATAATTGTCTAATAAAGAAACGACACTTTTGCTATTGTACACAAATTGACATCTTTCTAGCCAGTCACCACACAGGGGGTCCTGGAGCTGGTGTCGTCTTGCTGGTTGGCAGAACGGTCAGGCCAGGCTGTCCTGGGTGGTGCTGGCCTGCTGTGAGTGGGCTGGGACAGACTGGGCTGGCACCAGGGCCACGGGCTGGTGGGTGCGGCTTTGGCCCAGCGGTCCTGGGGCTGATGCCTGCCCACTGGTGGGTGAGACCAGGACCTGGGGCTAGGGCCAGCCCCCTGGTGGTGGAGCCGAGTCCCAGGGCCCCTGGCTGCGGGGCCAGGGGCCCCAGCACTTGGGTTGTCTGAGTGGTTGCAGGTTCCAGAGGGTTCTGGGCTGCTGTCCTTGTTACTACCCAGGGTTCTTCACCTCCTTAATCAATAGAAATTGATTAGAGACCAGACAAGAAATTCAGGCAAGGCTCTACTGGGGCCCCCGCTGCAGCAGGGGGTAGAAGGACAAGCAGCTCCTTAGGTGGCATCGTGTGCAGGGGCACGCACACTGCCCTGCTTTTCTCCAGGTTCTGCTTTTTGCTCCAGGCTCTGCTTTTTGCTCCAGGCTCTTCAAAAGCGGTGTGTGCTCATGCCAAGTCTCTGCAGTCTAGTCCGACTCTGCAGCCTTGTGGACAGTTGCCCACCAGCTCTTCTGCCCATGGGATTCTCCAGGCAAGAATACTGACGTGGGTTGCCATGTCCTCCGCCAGGGGATCTTCCCAACCCAGAAACTGAACCCATGTCTCCTGAGTCTCCTGCATTTCGGGCAGATTCTTTATCACTGAGCCACCAGGAAAGCTCCTATTACCTTAGTTCTTAAACTTATTTTAAAAATTGTGGTCAAATATACATAACAAAATTTTAAATTTTAATCATATTAAAGTGGCATTAATTCACCCTGTTATGCAAACAATACCACTGTCTATAATTGGCAGAACATTTCCAGCTTCCCAAACTGAAATTCCACAGCTAGTAAATAAAATTTCCCACTTCCACTCAGTGAGCCCCAGGCAATCACCATTCTTTCTGTGAGCTTGACTACTTTAAGTGCCTCATGTAAAGTGGAATCATTTATTAATATTTTGATTGCCTTTTTCCACTCAGTGTAACATCCTTTCCCCATTAAATGCTGTTGGCGCCCTTGTGGAAAATTATCTAAGCACTTACAAAAGGTTTATTTCTAGACTCTCTTAATTCCTTTAGTTTGTTGTCTGTCTTTATTCCAAAACTGGCGCTGTGACTACCATTGTTTAGTGTAATGTTGTAGAATCAGGAAATATTAGACTGACCACTTTCTCTTTCCTTTTCAAGATTGTCTTGGAAAAAATTGGAGTCCTTGAGATTCCATATGAGTCTTGGCATGAATTTTTCTATTTCTGCCAAAAACGTTTTTGGGGTTTTGATAAGGATTGCACTGAATCTGTTGGTCACTTATAGTCATATTAACATCTTAATGCTAATTAATAACCCGATTCATAAATTTCTTTCCATATATGGGTGTGTATTCTCTGAGTAACATTTTGCAGTTTTCAGTTTACAAGATTTTTGTCTCTTTGGTTATGTTTTTTCTTAACTATTTTATTCTTTATGATGTGCTTGTAGGTGGAATTATTTTCTTTGTTTCTCCTTTGTTTCTCCTGTTTGGTTATTCACAATGGTATAGAAATTCAACTCCATTTCACATAAAATCTCAACAAATTGGAAGTAGAAAGAGTGTACCTTGACATAATAAAGTTCATATATTTACAGATCACAGCTAACATCATCCTCAACTTTGAAAGATTGAAAACTTCCCCATTAAAATATGGATGAAGAGGGCACACTCTCACAAGCCCTTTTTAACATAGTATTGCCATAAAAATTCTTATGAAAATTTTAGAGTTTTCTAAGTATAACTCCTGTCAACTCTGAAAGTGAGATAATTTTATTCATTATCTCATTTTTAAAATTTAGTTTTACTTTCTGTAATAGAGATTCTTTAAAACCTTTTTATTTTATTCAGAGTATAGCCAATTAATGAGTGTCACCAGTGGCTCAGTGGTAAAGAATCCACCTGCAATGCAGGAGACTCAGAAGACAAGGGTTCAATTCCTGGGTTAGGATTGTTCTCTGAGGACATGGCAACCCACTCTAGTATTCTTCCCTGGATAATGCTGTGGACAGAGGAGCCTGGTGGGCTATAGTCCATGGTTCTCAAGGAACTAGACATGACTGAGTGACTGAAAATGAAGGCACAGTCATTAACAATGTGGTGATAGTTTCAGGTGGAGAGCAAAGGGACCCAGTCACGGATACACGTATCCATTCTCCCCAAACTCCCTTCCCATTCCGGCTGCCACATGACACTGACAGAGCTTCCTGTTCTGTACATGAGGCCTTGTTGGTTATCCACTTTAAATGAAGTGGTTTGAACGTGTAGATCTCAGCCTTCCTAATTCTCCCCCACATTGTCCTCCACTGACAACCATAAGTGTGCTCTCTGAGTCTCCGAATCTGTTCTGCTTTGCTCATTGGTATCATTTCTGTAACAGTGCTTCTGATGGTATTCATTTTCTGTCCTTTCAATCTCATCTTAAACATATCCTTTTAAGAAAGATCATCTCTCCTTACATTATCCATAATAGAATTTTCCTTCTTATTTTCTGTCACACTACCTTATTTCTTAACTTATAAGTAGTGTAAAGAATAAAACTACTTTATTAAATTGTTTTTTTTTCCTTTATTGCCTGAATCATAAATAACATCCATGCAGGAGGAAAATTTTGCATGATTTTCCAACCAATTTTAGAAATTGCTGAACCCTCATTCAACGTACAATTGCTGGCATAACTGCATAACACAGGTGTCCTGACCTTTTAAAAATTAATTGGATAAATAATTAGCTGTTATCTCTAAAATGTTAACATATTTAGTTGTGTTTTCTGATATAATTTTATATCTCTAACAAAATTTTAAGCTGAGAATAAGTTCAGTTCAGTTCAGTCATTTAGTCAAGTCCAGCTCATTGCCACCCCATGGACTGTAGCAATCCAGCCTTCCTTGTCCATCAACATATTCCATAGCTCACTCAAACTCATGTCCATCTAGTCGGTGATGCCATCCAACCATCTCATCCTCTGTTGTCCCCTTCTCCTCTCGCCTTCAATATTTCCCAGCATCAGGGTCATTTCAAATGAGTCAGTTCTTCACATTAGGTGGCCAAAGTATTGGAGCTTCAGCATCAGTCCTTCCAATGAATATTCAAGACTGATCTCCTTTAGGATGGACTGGTTGGATCTCCTTGCAGTCCAAGGGACTCTCAAGAGTCTTCTCCAGCACCACAGCTCAAAGGCATCAATTCTTCGGTGCTCAGCTTTCTTTATAGTCTGACTCTCACATCCATACATGACTACTGGAAAAACCATAGCTTTGACTAGATGGGCCTTTGTCTGCAAACTAATGTTTTTGTTTTTTAATACGCTGTCTAGGTTTGTCATAGTTTTTCTTCCAAGCAACAAGTGTCTTTTGATGTCATGGCTGCAGTCACCATTTGCATTGATTTTGGAGTCTAAGAAAATAAAATCTGTCACTGTTTCCATTGTTTCCCAATATATTTGCCATTAAGTGATGGGACCAAATGCCATGAACTTTGTTTTTTTGAATGTTGAGCTATAGCCAGCTTTTCCCCTTTTCTCTTTCCCTATTATCAAGAGGCTTTTTAGTTCCTCTTCACTCTCTGCCATAAGGGTGGTGTCATCTGCATATCTGAGGTTATTGATATTTCTCCCGACAATCTTGATCCCAGCTTGTGCTCCATCCAGCCCAGCATTTCACATGATGTACTCTGCATTTAAGTTAAATAAACAGAGTGACAACATACAACCTTGACTCACTCCTTTTGCAATTTGACCCAGTCCATTGTTCCATGTCCGGTTCCAACTGTTACTTCTTGACCTGCATATAGATTTCTCAGGAGACCCGTAAGGTGGTCTGGTGTTTCCATCTGTTAAGAGTTTTCCAGTTTGTTGTGATCCACACAGTCAAAGGCTTTGGCGTGGTCAATAAAGCAGAAGAAGATATTTTTCTGGAACTCTCTTGCTTTTTTGATGATTCAATCCATGTTGGCAATTTGATCTCTTGCTCCTCTGCCTTTCCTAAATCAAGTTTGAATATCTGGAAGTTCTCATTTCACATACTGTTGAAGCCTGGCCTGGAGAATTTTGGGCATGACTTTGCTAGCATGTGAGATGAGTGAGATTGGGCGGTAGTTTGAATATTCTTTGGCATTGCCTTTCCTTGGGATTTGAATGAAAACTGACATTTTTCCAGTCCTGCGACTACTGCTGAGTAGTCCAAATAGCTGGCATATGAGTGCAGCACTTAACAGAGTCATCTTTTTGGATTTAAAATAGCTCAGCTGGAATTCCATCACCTCCACTAGCTTTGTTTGTAGTGATGCTTCCTAAGGCCCACTTGACTTCGCATTCCAGGATGTCTGGCTCTAGGTGAGTGATCGCACCATTGTGGTTATCTGGGTCATGAAGATCGTTTTTGTATAGTTCTTCTGTGTATTCTTGCCACCTATTCTTAATATCTTCTGACTCTGTTAGGTCCATACCATTTCTGCCCTTTATTGTGCCCATCTTTGCATGAAATATTCCCTTGGTATCTCTGATTTTCTTGAAGAGATCTCTAGTCTTTCCCATTCTATTGTTTTCCTCTATTTCTTTGCATTGATCGCTGAGGAAGGCTTTCTTATCTCTCCTTGCTATCATTTGGAACTCTGCATTCAAACGGGTATATCTTTCCTTTTCTCTTTTGCCTTTAGCTTCTCTTCTTTACTCAGTTATTTGTAAGGCCTCCTTAGACAATCATTTTGCCTTCTTTTTTGCATTTCTTTTTCTTGGGGATACTCTTGATAACTGCCTCCTGTACAATATCATGAACCTCTGTCCATAATTCTTCACGCACTCTATTAGATCTAATCCTTTGAATCTATTTGTCCATTTGTCACTTCCACTGTATAATCATAAGGGATTTGATTTAGGTCATAACTGAATGATGCTGTGGTTTTTCCCTACTTTCTTCTATTTAAGAATTTTTTTAAATAAAAATAAAAATTTAATTTAAATTTAAAATTTAAGATTTTTTTTTTTTTTTTTTTTTTGCTCTCTACAGTCAGCAAAAGCAAGACTGGGAGCTTACTGTGGCTCAGATCATGAACTGCTTATTGCCAAACTGAGGATATTGTGTAGTAAATAAAAGAATGGAAAATCTTCCTATGCCAGGTGTGGGAAATATATAACAAATAAGTTCACTGGGACAAAATGATTGGGTTGATTTTATTCTTGATTGGCAGTAGTCTCATAATGATTCTAAAGTTATTTTTCCATGTTGCACCATTATGATATTTGATATGAACTTTGGTCTAATAATATCTTTACCTATAGATGTTCTTTAACAACTTTGTGGAAAATTCCAGTGTATTAATTAAAGCAAGAATCAGTCTTGGACACATTCCAATTCCGAGACTCCATGATAAATTCAGCTGGAAGGGATGAAATATTCCACAATCTCACCCTTAACAGGGAGAAGATGCTATCCACTCAGTGACTGTCATATATTTTTCAGAAGGTCATTTCTTACACTTAAAATTTGACAAAAAAATCACAGCAAAGTCTTTGGAAATCTGAAGTCAACTAGTCTGCCCATGTTAACGTGAGTGTTAGAAGAGCTAAACATTCAAACGCTATTTTTCATTTTAATGTTAGTAGGAAATAAGTTGTGAAAAAATTCCCTAGGAAATGGCTGGTTGATATCTATGTTTTCTATGAATATGGAGGATTTAATGGTCATTTTGATACATTTCCTGATGTGATAAACTTTGTTCTGTGTGCCATGGAACTCCCTTCAAATAATCTGTATTTTATGTAAAAATGAACTTCTGAATAGTCAGAAGACTCAGTGGAGAAAAAGGACAGACTGCCAAATGAAATAAACTCAATTAATAAGGCAGCATTTGGCCTCTGTCATCAAACTGGATGAAAAAGAATTTCAAGTGTTTATGAATAACTTCAAATCATCCTTAGATTCTGAACAAACCTCCACAAGGTAAGACTAGCAGAAAATAATGAGAACCATGCTCACAGTTGTATGATTTTCTTTATGTAAGAAGCTAAATTACTTTGAAGTCAAACAAATGTAAATTCAATTCTAGATATATCACTTAGAAGCGTGTGATTTTGGGAAAATAAATGATATATCCTGAGTATTAGATTCTTCAATTATAAAATGGCAATTGCATTTCTTGTTATTATAAATATTAAATATGATACATTAGACTATGAGTGCATGATTGGAATATACTGTAGCAGTTCTGAGCAATAGAGTGATATCATCAGAATAAAACTGAAAAAGACAGTTTGAGCTGCTTTAGGAGAACCAATTTTTGGAGAATAAACACAAAAAAACTTGGTAGGAGGATACCGCAGCAGATCAGGAAGAAATTAAGAAGGGAATGAAAAATTTTTTTGTCAGGACAATAGCATGGAAAATGATAGTATTTAATGAGATAAATAGGGTACGCCTCTTTAAATTTTGTATAGGAACTGTTTATGTTTTTCATGGAAAATTTAAAAGCTAGTTTTAAAAATACTAAATTGCCAATCAACTTGATGTCAAAAATTAGAGATGTTGCATATATAAATTTGAAAATTAAGGGAGAGAGTGGTGCTGGAGACACAAAATTAGACTGCTGAAGCATTTATTGGTCAGGAAAAGGGAAATATTCCCCTGAAGAGCTAAGATGGATCAATGAGGTCTGAGACAATTCAAGACAGGGATCTTCTATTCATAGTTAGTCTACTCACATTGATTATGTAAATTACCTTAAGAGAGTCACAGGTGTTACACATTTGTAACTTCATAAATGGTGCTCCTTTCATGGAATTCTCTTCCCATCTTTTTTATTAAAACGAAGTAAAACAAAACTCAGCTGAAGCACTGACTCCTTTGGGAGGTCGTCTCTGATTCTAGTTTGATATATACACCTATGCCGTAACTCTTAGCACTGTGTGATGGCTGCAATTGCCTGATTCCTTATCATGTGTCACATCACTGAGGGTAGGGTTCTATGGCTTTTTCAAGATGATAATTAGAATGTCCTTAACACATTGGACCCAAAATATATGCCATTCACATTCTTCTAATGAATGGATAAATAAAAAATTAAACATTTAATTCTTTCCCCCCTTGTTTTATAGGTAAACTGCATCTAATACACAAACTCAGCTCCTGTAAGAACTAGATGGAACCAAGGAACAATAATATATCTTACTTTGTCCTCTTGGGCCTCACAAAGAATCCAAAGGAGCAAAAAGTCCTTTTTGTTATGTTCTTGATCTTTTACATTTTGACTGTACTGGGCAACTTTCTCATTATCATTACTGTAACTATCAGTAAGACTTTGAACTCACCGATGTACTTTTTTCTTGCTAGCTTATCATTTATGGATGTCACTTATTCTTCTTCTATTACCCCCAGATTGATTTCAGACTTGTTCTTTGGGGAAAAAAACGTATCCTTTGAATCTTGCATGACTCAGCTGTTTGCAGAGCACCTTTTTGCTGGATCCGGGGTCTTCCTTCTGCTGGTGATGGCCTATGACCGCTATGTGGCCATCTGTAAGCCCTTGCATTATCTAGTGATCATGAGGCAGAGGGTTTGCGTTGTGCTGCTGGTGGTGTCCTGGGTTGGAGGTTTTCTGCACTCAGTGATTCAACTTAGCACTGTTTATGGGCTCCCATTCTGTGGCCCCAATGTCATTGATCACTATATGTGTGACATGTACCCCTTATTGAAACTTGTCTGTACTGACACCTATGTCACTGACCTCTTAGTTGCATCCAATGGGGGGCTGATCTGCCCTATTGTGTTTCTGCTCTTACTTGTCTCCTATGTAGTCATCCTGCACTCTCTGAAGAACCTGAGTCAGGAAGGGAGGCGGAAAGCCCTCCAGACCTGTGGTTCCCACATCACCGTGGTTGTCTGCTTCTTTGTTCCCTGTATTTTCATAAATGCAAGGCCTGCTAAGACCTTCCCCATTGACAAATCTGTGAGTGTGTTCTATACAGTCATAACTCCCATGCTGAACCCACTAATCTACAGTCTAAGAAATTCTGAGTTGACTAATGCTATGAAGAAGCTCTGGAAAAGGAACATCATATCTCATAGTAAAAAAGTGCATCACCCAACATGAAGAGAGTCATTTGACATCAGGGTTCATTTACTTAGAATGCAAAAGTCATTTAAAATTTGATTCTTATTTCTGTTTCTTCAGAGACTTTATGATAATTACATGAATGTTTGCAATTAATACAGCTATGCTATTAATAACAGTTTACCTACCTACTAGAATATAAGGTCTATAATTACTGGTTTATTACTGTACCTAGAAAGAGGTAATGCTTATATATCTAGGAATTAGTAATATATATTAAAAAATAGAGATTCAATTTGCCAACAAAAGTCCATAGGTCAATGCATAGTTTTTCCAGTAGTCATATATGGATGTGAGACGTGGACCATACAGAAGGCTGAACACTGAAGAATTAATGCTTTTAAACTGTGGTGCTGCAGAAGACTCTTGAGAGTCCTTTGAAATGTGAGGAGGTCATACTAGTCAATCCTAAGAGAAGTCAACCCTGACTATTCATTGGAATGACTGATGCTAAAACTGAAACTCCAATACTTTGGCCACCTGATGGGAAGAATTGACTCATTGGAAAAATCTCTGGTGCTGGGAAAGATTGAGCACAGGTGGAGAAGAGGGTGACAGAGGGTGAAATGGTTGGATCGCATCACCAACTCAATGGCCATGAATTCGAGCGAAGTCTGGGAGACAGTGAAGGACAAGGAAGCTTGGTGCACTGCAGTCCATGGGTTCACGAAGGGTTGGATATGACTAAATATCAAGAACAGGAATTTAAAATAATCAAGAAATTATTATGAGTTTCACTGATATTTAGCTTTATATATAGTTAACTTTTAAAGTTTTTATATAGAATTTTAACTATTATATAGTTACCCTGAAAATTAATCAAGTCATGTATTTATCTTTTTTACTTTCTTTCAGAGACAGGATACTTTTTATTTAGATTTGTGTCATTTAATTGGAACATTTTTTTGTATACAATTTTACATATTTAATTCTATGTAATTTGCTTTCTTTACTATAGTTAAGTTGCATTATTCACAAAATGTTTAACTTAATGCTTTAACTTTATAAGAAACATTGAAATCAAAAAAGATATTAATAAATAGTATAAAGAAAAACCAAATAAATTGGGATGCAATGTCAAATAAATTTCCTATTTTTATCTCAGTATTTTCTAGTCCTCATGCTCAGAATTTAGCCCTAAATTTGTTTCTTAATTGATGACTTAATTGGCGGCTCAGTCATTAAAGAACCTGCCTGCAATGTAGGAGACCCGGTTTCGATCCCTGATTCAAGAAGATCTCCTGGAGAAGGAAATGGCAACCCACTCCAGTATTCTTGCTTGGGAAATCATACGGACAGAGGAACCTGGTGGGTTATAGTTCATGGGGATGCACAGAGTCAGATAAGACTTGGCAACTAAACCACTCCCACCAACAATCTTTGAAACACAATATATTAGCCAAATGTACATTTGCTTCTTTCTATGTATATAACACTTGCTTTTGGTATCTGACATATTAAAAATATTTCTATTATCAATCCATAATATCTCTAAACTATTCTTAAGGTACACAATACTCTATAAATTTATACTAAAACTGACATGTCCATTCCTCTTCATTTGGTTCCTAAACTTCTCTATGAAAAATAATTTTCCAATAAATATGCTTTTGAATTGTGCAATTATGAGTTCCTAGGCTTAGAATTTTTGATATGATATTTGAATCAGTGTTCAAGTAGTATATTCATTTAAAATGTTGATACTGATAGTTATTGCTAAACTACGATTCTTGAGGTCAGTGTAACAGCTATAGTCCTGTCCACAGTCTGTGAATTTTTTTGACCACATTGTCAATGACCAATCCCTGAAAGGTATTTATGACATCTGGTTAATGTTATTTTTATATTTTAACCACCACCCTTCTCATGTAATTGAATTTGGGCATCTTTCCACATACTTAATTTATCTGTATTTATTTTCCTCTGGATTATATATATATACATATATATATATGTATATATATATGTGTGTGTGTATATATATATAAATATATATATAACCTATTTTTTGTTTTTCTTTTTATGAGATAATGATATACTAAAAATTGGTATCTTTTACATTATATGTATATTTAATATTTTCTGGTTATATGCTTTTAACATTTTATCATATGTAGAATGCTTTTTCCTTGTAATTTATTTTATGCTTTATATTCAATTTTTAGAATTTTTTGTATCTTCTTTACGAAGAATTTTCCCAGTTCACTTGTACCAAACGTCCTTCAATTCATTTTTAGGATTTAATTTTTAAAGCATTGTGATATCTTGTTTATTATATTAAAACTCCTGATTCATCTTGAATTAACTTTGCTATAGGAATTAAATAGTGATGAAGTCTTAATTGTTTCTCTAAATTTTAGAATTTTTAGAATATTCACAAAATTATCTTATTGCCATTGATTTGAAATTCTGACTGTGACTATTATATCCTGAAGTCCCAATTTGGAACCAATTTGAGACTATTATTTTTCACTAGTCTCTTTATCTACGTGCAGGTTGACACATAACTGCTATGATATATAACATATTTCAATATGTGCAGAGACTAACTGTCTCTTACTACCATTATCTTTCAGACGTATGCCTAGGGTGGTTTATTTATAACTCAAAAATTATTTCAACTAAAATAATAAATTGATCAATAATATAGTTTAAAATTAAGTTAAAATAAGTTTAAAATAGTTTAGTCACAAAGCAATGTTATTATTTTTAATAAAATTCACTTTAAGAAGGTTAGATTAAGAGGTTAGTTTAAGTTAGTTTATATATTTAGAGTATAAAAAGAACTGCTATCCAGGTAAGAACAGGTGTCTTCAGTTAATAAGTCCCCTATCGTAAGCTTGGGTAGAGCTTACAGTTCCTGCCTGTGTTTCTTATCCCTTGTAGATAGCTGCTGGTTTTCATCTATGACACCTAAAATGCCAGCTGACACTTGCTGTAAGAAAAAAAAATCATCTCTTTCAGGAAGTCCAGAACTCAACTCTTTGCTGAGCACCTCTTGCTGCTGAGATCTCCCTGCCCACGGCGGTTGCCAGAGCTCTGTGTGTCCATCTGCAGAACCCTGCCCTGTGAAACCATCGTGAGTGACAGGGATGTGGTTTCTTTTGAGCATCACAGGCTGGAGGGTTTGTCCTTGCAACACTGGATTCTCTTCACAGCGTGACTGCCTGTCTGTAACTCCAATGTCATAGACCATTCCTGTGTGCCTAACACCCTTTGTTGAAACCTGTCTGCAAGGACACTCACACCACTGGACTCTGTTGCTGCCAACTGTGGATTCATTTACCCATTGAAACATTTCCTTCAGAATGGGAGAAAATGATAGCAAATGAAGCAACTGGCAAAGGATTAATCTCAAAAATATACAAGCAACTCCTGCAGCTCAATTCCGGAAAAATTAGCGACCCAATCAAATAATGGACCAAAGAACTAAACAGACATTTCTCCAAAGAAGACATACAGATGGCTAACAAACACATGAAAAGATGCTCAACATCTTCTTCATCAGAGAGATGCAAACCAAAACCACAATGAGGTACCATCTCATGCCGGTCAGAATGGCTGCTATCAAAAAGTCTGCAAACAATAAATGTTGGAGAGGGTGAGGAGAAAAGGGAACCCTCTTACACTGTTGGTGGGAATGCAAACTATTATAGCCACTATGGAGAACAGTGTGGAGATTCCTTAAAAATTGGAAATAGAACTGCCATATGACCCAGCAATCCCACTGCTGGGCATACACACAGAGGAAACCAGAATTGAAAGAGACACGTGCACCCCAATGTTCATCGCAGCACTGTTTATAATAGCCAGGACGTGGAAGCAACCTAGATGTCCATAGGTGGACGAATGGATAAGAAATCTGTGGTACATATACACAATGGAATATTACTCAGCCATTAAAAAGAATGCATTTGAATCAGTTCTAATGAGGTGGATGAAACTGGAGCCTATTATTTAGAGTGAAGTAAGTCATAAAGAAAAACAACAATACAGTATATTAGCACATATATATGGAATTTAGAAAGATGGCAATGATGACCTTATATGTGAGACAGCAAAAGAGACACAGTTGTAAAGAACAGAGTGTTGGACTCTGTGGGAGAAGGTGAGGGTGGGATGATCTGAGAGAATAGCACTGAAACATGTATATTATCATATGTGAACTAGATCACCAGTCCAGGCTGATGCATGAGACGGGGTGCTCAGGGCTGGTGCACTGGGGTGACCCTGAGGGACTGGATGGGGAGGGAGGTGGGAGGGGGGACACATGTACACCCATGGCTGATTCATGTGAATGTATGGCAAAACCCACCACAATATTATAAAGTAATTAGCCTCCAATTAAAAAAATGCAAAAAAAAATTAAAATGAGAACAGATTATAGAATGTGTCAAGCTACAGAATTGCTGTGTGTACGACACGAGCTATGATTAATAACTACAATATCTTTCTTTAGTTCAAAGTGATATCATTTTCAACTTTTATAAAGAAATACAGTTTTTGAGTTTACAGTTTAAAGAACACCCTAATGAGGGTCAGAAATTGTCAAAGTTTTTCTCACATATTTGTTAAGCAAAAACTAAAAGTAAAAAATGATGCTTTAAATGCAAAAAAAAAAAAAAAAAAAAAAAACAAAAAACAACCCAACAACAACCCAAAACATTTTCCCTTGACGGTGTCCTATGTGGACGTCTTGTGCTCCCTAAAGACATGATTTGGAGCGGAGGTGCCTTGTCCTCTCCACCTATGTCCACATCACGTTTGTCATCTTAGTTGCATCCTACTCATTTGTTTTTGCGCCCTGTATATTGGCAGCCAACCCAAGGCTACATTTTACATCATCATAACTCCTGGCTAACTCCTTAAACATGCTTTCTGTGCCTGCTAAGTTGCCTCGGTCTGTCTCATTCTTTGGGACCCTGTGGGCTGTAGCCTGCCAGGCTCCTCTGTCCATGGAACTTTCCAGGCAGGAATCCTGGAGTTGGCTGCCATTCCCTCCTCCAGGGGATCTTCCCAAGCCAGGGATCGAACTCCCACGTCTTATGTCTCCTGTACTGCCAAGAGGGTCTTTACCACAAGCACCACCTGGGAACACAGCCGCAAATTTAGAGGCGAAAATGCTATGAGGACGTTGTGGGATGAAATAGTGACTTTGGGAAATAATCATAGCAATGAGTTTGTCTCCTAAGTGGAGAAGAGAAAATACAATTTTATGGTTCAGGGTCCACTGAACACTACTTATCAAAAGTATGTTGAGTTTTACCTATAGGTACTCAGAGAAACGGCCCGGGTAGGGAATGTTTACCATTATAAAAACTGTATTTAGATTTATGTATTGCCCAGTTGGTAGCTAAACTTTATTTACTTATATCGCAAGCCATGGCTACTTTATTGTTTCCTTTATTTAATAACTACTTTAATATTAAAAGACATTTAATAGCTACTTTATTAGATGTCTCTTTTATTGTTTGACTGTATTAGAAGAAAATAAGATCCAGGCATGAGAAAAACTTTTATGTGATTTTTTTCCCCCTGGTTTTATTAATCTGTGTCCTTACTCATAGCACAGTTGCTGGCATAACAGAAGTTACCTAACTTAAAAAATATATATATAAAATTGGATAATTCATTAGTTATTATATCCAAAGTTTTGATACATTTAATTATATTTTTGATGTAAATTTTATTTATTAACCAAAATATAATGTGATTAAATTGAATATTAAATAAAAGAAAAGAAACTCTTCCCATGACGGGTGGGAAAATGCATAACAAGTTCTTTGAAACAACACTACTGGGTCAATATTTTATATTTGATGGACAATCATCTTATATGATTCTAAAGCTACTTTCTTTGTATGTTGCACCTTTCTGACATTAATTATGTGATTTGCTAGAGTAATATCTTTACATATAGATGTTCTTTAAAAACTTTGTGGAAAATGTCAGTGAATTAATTAAGCAAGAATCAGTCTTGGACACATTCCAATTCCAAGACTCAATGATAAATGCAGCTAGAAGGAATGAAATATCCTCTGATCTTCACCACTAATAGGGAGAAGATGCTATGCACTTAGTGAGTGATGTAAATTTTTCAGGAGGTCCTTTTTTAGACTTAATGCATGGCTTAAAAAATTAGGGGGATGTCTTTCAAAACTGCAAGTCAACTAGTCTGGCTATGTTAACATGACAGAGTGAGAAGAACTAAACCATCAAATCGGACTTTTCTATTTGATGTTAGTAAGAATTCGAGCCAGCTCCCCTGGTGGCTCAGACGGTAAAGCATCTGCCTGCAACGCAGGAGACCGGGGTTCCATCCCTGGGTTGGGAAGATCCTCTGGAGAAGGAAACGGCGACCCACTCCAGTATTCTTGCCTGGAAAAATCCCATGGACTGAGGAGCCTGGTGGGCTACAGTCCATGGCGTTGCAAAAGAGTCGGACACGACTTAGCGACTAAACAACAAGAAGCAAGAAAGCAGTTACTCGGAAAACTCCCCTGGTAAATGGCTAGTTGCTATCTTCTCTGTACTTATAAGATATGCTGGTCATTTTGATACATTTCCTAAAGCGATAAGCTTTTGTTTTCCTGTGCGAACCCTGGAATTCCTTTCAAATAACCAGCAGCGCATATAAAAATGACCTGAGTAATCAGAAGACTTCATGGAAAAAATGGACAGATAGCCAAATTACATGAATATCCTTAGGTAATAAGGCAGCTTTCTACCCTCAGTTGTCAAACTGGATGAAAAATGATTCTAAGTGTTTATGAGTAACTTAAAGTCATCCTTCAGATTCTGAACAAGACTCCACAAGGTAAGACTAACTGTAAGTAGTGGGAATCAGACTTACAGTCGTGGGACTGTGTTTATTAGGTAAGACATTTAATTACCTTGAAATCAATCAAACTTAGATTCAATTATAGGTATAGCACTTAAAAACATGTGACTGAAACAGTAAATTAGATGTTCTGAACTTCAGTTTCTTCAATATGAAGTGAGGATTACAGTTCTTGTTACTGTAAATATTGACTGTGTTACATTAAACTATGAGTTTGTGATTGGAATAAACAGTAGGAGTTTTGAGCACTGGAATGGTGTCATCAGAATAAGATTAAAAAGGACAATTTGGGCAGCTTCAGGAGAACCAATTTTTGAAGACCAGGATAAACATGGAGAGAATTGGTGGAAGGCTGTTTCAGTGGACCAGTAAGAAATTAAAAAGTAATGAATGATCATATTTTGAAAGTATATATTTTGAAAGTGATATATTTTGAAAGTAGTGCCAATAGGCTTTATTAAAGTTTTATGAGAATAACTAATAGTGAAGACCTTTGAAATTTTTTGTCCTAACACAAACATGGAAAATGATAGCATTTAATGAGATAAACAGGGAATATCTCTTTAAATTTGGTTTAAAAAATGCCTATGTCTATTGTGGAAAATTTAACAATTAGTTTTGTAAATATTAAATTGCCATTAAACTGGATGTCAAAATTATAGAAGATGTATAACAAGTTTGCAAAATACAGGAGAGATAGGGGCTGGGGACATGAAATTAAACTGCTGCAGCATTTATTGTTTAGGAAAAGGGAAATATCCACCTAAAGATCTAAGAAAGTATCAGTGAGGTCTGAAACAATTCAAGACAGGGATCTATTTATGGTTTGATCTACCCACATTGATTGTGTAAATTGTCTTAAGTGAATCTCAAGTATTACACTTTTGTGAGTAATACTCAAGTATTGCTCTTTATAAATGGTGCACCTTTTTGTGGAACTCTCTTCCCATCATTTGTATTCTTTGATTTAAAAAAAATATTTCAGCTGAAATATTGTTTCCTTTGGGAAACCTTATCTAATTTTAGTTGATATACTCCTTTACTGTGACTCTTAGCACTGTGTGAATAATCATTTAATGCACTTATTACATGGGTCTGGAATTACCTGATCCCTCATTTTGAGTCCTATCACTGAGGGTGGGTTTCTATGACTTATTCTAGTAAGTTAGTGTTAGTTGCTCAGTCGTGCCCGACTCTTTGCAACCTCATGGACTGCAGCTCACCAGGCTCCTCTCTCCATGAGATTTTCCAGGCAAGGATACTGGAGTGAGTTGCCATTTCCTTCTCCAGGGGATCTTCCCAACCCAGGGATGGAACCCGGGTCTCCTGCATTGCAGGCAGATTCTTTACTGACTGAGCTACAAGGGAAGCCCTGGCTTATTCAAGTTGGTAATTAAAATGTCCATGGCACATTGGAGCCAGAAGATACTCCATTAATATTCTTCTAATGAATGGATAAATAAACGACTATACTTATAATGCATTTAAATGTTTCCCCCCTTGTATCATAGGTAAATTGCGTCTACTACCTGAACTCAGCCTCTGTACAGACTAAACGGAAGCAAGGAACAATGTAATTTACTTTGTCCTCCTGGGGCTCACACAGAATCCAAAGGAGCAGAAAGTCCTTTTTGTTCTGTTCTTGCTCTGCTATATTTTGACTGTAGTGGGCAACCTTCTCATTGTTGTGACTATAACTGTCAGTAACACCCTGAACTCACCAATGTACTTTTTTCTTGCTAGTTTATCATTTATGGATGTAACTTATTCCTCTTCTATTACCCCCAGATTGATTTCAGACTTGTTCTTTGGAAAAAAGAAATAACCTCTGAATCTTGCATGACTCAGCTGTTTGCAGAGCACCTTTTTGCTGGATCCGGGGTCTTCCTTCTGCTGGTGATGGCCTATGACCACTATGTGGCCATCTGTAAGCCCTTACATTATTTGGTGATCATGAGGCACAGGGTGTGTGTTGTGTTGCTGGTGGTGTCCTGGGTTGGAGGTTTTCTGCACTCAGTAATAAAACTTAGCACTGTTTATGGGCTCCCATTCTGTGGCCCCAATATTGATTACTATATGCGTTACAGGTATCGCTTATTAAAACTCGTCTCTACTGACACCTATGTCAGTTACCTTTTAGTTGCATTCAATGGAGGACTGATCTGCACCGTTGGGTTCCTGCTCTTACTATGGAGTCATCCTGCACTCTCTGAAGATCCTGAGTCAGGAAGGGAGGCAGAAAGCCCTCTAGACCTGTGGTTCCCACATCACTGTGGTTGTTTGCTTCTTTGTTCCCTCCATTTTCATGTATGTGAGAACATGGATGTGAGAGTTGGACTATAAAGAAAGCTGAGCGCTGAAGAATTGATGCTTTTGAACTGTGGTGTTGGAGAAGACTCTTGAAAGTCCCTTGGACTGCAAGGAGATCCAACCAGCCCATCCTAAAGGAGATCAGTCCTAGGTGTTCATTGGAAGATACTGAAGCTGAAACTTTGGCAATCTGATGCAAAGAGCTGACTCATTTGAAAAGACCCTGATGGTGGGAAAGATTGAGGGCAGGAGGAGGAGGGGATGACAGAGGATGAGATGGTTGGACGGCATCACCGACTCGATGGCATGGGTTTGGATGGACTCCAAGAGTTGGTGATGGACAGGGAGGCCTGGCGTGCTGCGGTTTGTGGGGTCGCAAAGAGTCAGACACGACTGAGTGACTGAACTGAACTGAACTGAACTGCTAAAACATTCCCCATTGATAAATTATTGAGTGTGTTTTATCCAGTCATAACTCCCATGCTGAATCCATTAATCTACAGAAGTTCTGAGTTGACTAACGCTATGAAGATGCTCTGGAGAAGAAGCATTGTATCTCATATTAACTAGGAGCTTCATCAACCATGGAGGGAGTCATTTGACATCAGGTTCCATTTCCTTTGCATGAAGAAACTATTTTAAATTTGACTCTGATTTCTCTTTCTTCTAGAAAATTATGATAATTATAATTAAATAATATAATCATACAGCTGTGCATTCATAACGGTTTGCTCCATGCTACAATGTAAGGTCCAAAATTCTTATCAATATACCTAGATAACCATAAGGCCTATACAGCAAGGCATTAATAGTAAATAAATGATTTAGTGAGGAAAATATTATATATTTATACTGATTTTTAATCAGTTCATGTATCTTTATCTTTTATACTTTTTCAGACAGAGTGCAATTTTTATTTAGATTCTTTTCATTTAAGTGAAATTTTATTTACATTATTTAAAATATTTAACTCTATATAGGTTTCCTTCTTTACTATATTTCAGTTGCATTATACATAACAATTTTTACTCTAATACTTCTGCTGTTTATAAGAAAAATGAAATAAAATAGATAATAATAAAACATAAGTGAAACCAAATTATGTGGGATGCAGTGTTGAATAAATTTCCTATTTTCCTTCAGCATTTTCTAGTCCTCATACTCAGAGACTGGCCAAAATTTGTTTCTTCATTTTCATCTGAGAATAATTTTTGTCAGTGCAAATGTATGTGCCATATGTATATTTGTTCTTTTTTATGTATGTAGCACTTACTTTTAGTATGCAAAGTCTTAAAAAATATCTCTGTATCAATCCATATATATCTCTTAATTTACCTCATCCTGCACAATGCTTCTTATAAATTTAAATTTAGTATGTTGATTTCTCTTCATGTAGTTCATAAACTTTTTAAATACTTTCCCAACAAATGCATGTTTTGAATTGTGCAAGTATTATTGAGGGCCTGGGCTCAGCCTCCTTTCAGGGAGTTAGGATGCTACAAGCCACAGGCAGGGCAAATCCTCCCCCCGCCAAACTAAAAACAAACAAAAAATTGCAAACGAAAAACAGACTCACTAACAAAACTCAAAACCCTTGTTAGATGCAGTTGTAGAGATTTTGCGGGGGGCGGGGGAAAGTGGGGTGGAAGTACCAACATATATATTAGCTTGGCGCAAAAGTAATTGCTGTATTTGCCTTGTTGAAATTTGCCATTTGATATTGGAGTACATTCTTAAATGTGGTTATATTATATGCATCCTTTTAATGCACATTTTTCACTTTATGTTTTTTGCTAATGACCTATTACTTGCTCTGCATTTTAAATTTATTTTAGACTAGGGAAATGATGTTAGACAAAAAGCAAATTCAAGCTATTTTTTTTATTAGGGTTCAAAATGGGTGTTAAAGCAGCAGAGACAATTCACAATCAGCAATGCATCTGGCCCAGGAACTGCTAATGAACAGTTCCGGTGCAGTGGGGTGCAGTGGTGGTTCAAGGAATTTTGCAAAGGAGACGAGAGGCTTGAAGATGAGAAGCTTAGTGGCTGGCCATAGGAAGTTGACAAAGATCAATTGAAAGCAATCATTGAAGCTGATCCTCTTATAATTACAGTAGAAGTTGCTGAAGAACTCAAAATCAGCCATTCTATTGTCATTCAGGGCTTAAAGCAAACTGGAAAGGTGAAAAACTTCAATACTTGGGTGCCTTATCAGCTGATCAATAAAAAAAATTGTTGCTTTGAAGTGTCATCTTCTCTCACTCTGGATAACAACAATGAACCATTTCTCCATCAAATTGTGACCTGCGACAAAAGTGAATTTTATATGACAACTGGCAACAACCAGCTCAGTGGCTGGACTAAAGAGAAGCTCCAAAGTACTTCCTAAAGCCAAACTTGCACCAAAAAAAATAAAATAAAAAGGTCATGGTCACTGTTTGTTGGTCCGCTTCTGCTCTGATCCACTACAGCTTTCTGAGCCCCGGTGAAATCACTACATCTGAGAAGTATGCTCAGCAAATCAATGAAGCAAAGTGAAATGAAATGAAATTCCTCAGCTCTGTCCAACTCTTTGCGATCCCGAGGACTGTAGCCTGCCAGGCTCCCCTGTCCATGGGATTCTCTAGGCAAGAATATTGGAGTGGGTTGGTATTCCCTTCTCCAGGGGATCTTCCCAACCCAGGGATTGAACCTGGGTCTTCTGCATTGCAGGCAGTTTCTTTACTGTCTGAGCCACTAGAGAAGTTCCAGCAAATCAATGGGATGCACCAAAAACTGCAATGCCTGCAGCCGGTATTGATTAAGAGAAGGGGCTCAGTTCTTCTCCAGGATAATGACTGATGAGTGCACCCCACACATACAATTTTTCTTTTTTTCCCCCCAATTATTTATTTTTATTTTTTTCATTTATTTTTATTAGTTGGAGGCTAATTACTTTACAATATTGTAGTGGTTTTTGCCATACATTGACATGAGTCATCCATGGATTTACATGTGTTCCCCGTCCTGAACCCCCGTCCCAACTTCCTCCCCATCCCATCCCTCTGGGTCATCCACAATTTTTCAAAAGTTGAATGAATTGGTCTAAGTTTTACTTCATCTGCCATATTCAGCCTGACCTCTTGCCAACTAACTACCACTTCCTCAAGCATATCCCTTAAACAGCTTTTGCAGGGAAAACACTTCCACAACTAGTAGGAGGCAGAAAATGCTTTCCAAGAGTTTGTGAAATCCCCAAGCCTGGATTTTTACATACAGGAATAAACAAATGTTTTTCTCATTGGCAAAAATGTGTTGGTTGCAATGATCCTATTTTGAGTAATAAAGATGTTTGAGCCTACTTATTAATATGTTGATTTAAGTGTCACAGTCTGAAACCACAATCACGTTTACATCCATCTGTTTTATTATGACTCATTACAATTTCTATTTAAAATATCACTGATCCATGTAGCATAAATTATTCCCTGTCACTTTGAGGGCAAACCCATCCCAGTCAGAGTTTCATCAGTGACTTTGGTACCTCTGTTTGCAAGGTGGAGTTTAAGTCTAATCTGTAGTGCAAATTCTCATTGCTTTGTAGGCAAGGAAGTTTCCTATTGTAAAATCTTATCTTTTCTCTGCAAAATCAGACAGTCTGAAGTAGTCCAGAGGAGCACAAAATCCTTCAAAAGTGTTTGCCAACTTGCTTCTAAAATCTGAGTTAGAAAATCCAAAATAAAGTTTGGGTTTTTGTTCCTTCTTTCTCCTTCTTTCTTTCTTCTTCTTCTTTTTTTGGTCTACTTTCTTTATTGATTCATCCTGAGAACTTAAACAATGCCTGGTCCACAGAAGGTACTCAATATTTGTTGAATTGATTAGAGAAAACTTTGGAATTAGCATATGCAGACTACTATGTTTAAAACTGATATCCAACAAGGACCTAGTGCATAGCATAGGAAGCTCTGCTCAACATCCTGTAGTAACCTAAGTGGGAAACGACTTTGAAAAAGGATGGATGCATGTATACGTATACCTGATTCACCTTGCTGCATACCTGAGCTAACACCTTGTTAATCAACTCTATTCCAGTACAAAATGAATATTAAAAATAGAGATTTTAATTTAGCAGTTTTGCTATTGATTGACACATTTACCTATTAGAAAGATGACCTTGGTTTATTTGAAGCCAACGATCTTTGCACATACTTTGGGCTATTGTGCTATAGTCTATGTTCACATCATACACCAGTTAATGAGGTCACCTTAGTTCTTACGTTTACTTTAAAAATTGTGGTAAAATATGCATAACAAAATTTACAATTTGGCCATTTTAAAGTAGCACTAAGTTAATTCACATTGTTATGCAAACATTGCCACCATCCATCGCCAAAACTTTTTCAACTTTGCAAACTGAAATCCACAGCCATTAAACAAAATTCTCCACTTTCGCTCCCGGAGCCCTGGGCAGGGAAACCACCATTCTATTTCCTGCCTGTGAATTTGACTAAGTGCCTCATATAAGTGGAATCATAACATTTTTGTTTTTTGGTGATTGCCTTTTAATCACTTATTATCATTTCTTTTCCCCATAAAATGCTTGGGACCCTTGTTGAAAATTACCTAAACACATATAGGAAGATTTATTTCTAGACTATCTGTTTTACCCCATTAGTCCATCATCCATCTTTACTGGACGTCCACCTTTATTGGGGCTATGACTACCATAGATTTGACAGTATATTTTATAATCAGGAGGTATGAGACTCCCAACCTTCTTCTTTTCTAGATTGATTTGACAATTTGGAGTCCTTGAGATTCCATATGAATTTTAGCATGGATTTTTCTGTTTCTGCAAAAAATGATTTTGTGGCTATGATAGGAATTGCACTGAATCATGAACTATTATTAAGTAATGCTCAAAATACTCCAAGCCAGGCTTTAGCAATATGTGAACTGTGAACTTCCAGATGTTCAAGCTGATTTTAGAAAAAGCAGAGGAACCAGAGATTAAATTGCCAACATCCACCAGATCATCGAAAAAGCAAGAGCGTTTCAGAAAACCATCTATTTCTGCTTAATTGACTATGCCAAGGCCTTCGACTGTGTGGATCACAATAAACTGTGGAAAATTCTAAAGAGATGGGAATACCAGACCACCTGACCTACCTCTTGAGAAACCTGTAAGCAGGTCAGGAAGCAACAGTTAGAACCGGATATGGAACAACAGACTGGTTCCAAATAGGAAAAAGAGTATGTCAAGGCTGTATATTGTCACCCTGCTTGCTTAATTTATATGCAGAGTACATCATGAGAAACACTGGACTGGATGAAGCACAAGCTGGAATCAAGATTGCCAGGAGAAATATCAATAACCTCAGATATGCAGATGACACCACGCTTATGGCTGAAAGTGAAGAAGAAAACTAAGATCATGGCATCCGGTCCCATCACTTTATGGCAAATAGATGGGAAAACAGTGGAAATAGTGGCTGACTTTATTTTTGAGGGCTCCAAAATCACTGCAGATGGTGATTGCAGCCATGAAATTAAAAGACGCTTACTCCTTGGAAGGAAAGTTATGACCAAACTAGACAGCACATTAAAAAGCAGAGACATTACTTTGTCCACAAAGGTCTGTGTAGTCAAAGCTATGGTTTTTCCAGTGGTCATGTATGGATGTGAACATTGGACTATAAAGAAAGCTGAGCACCGAAGAATTGATGCCTTTGAACTGTGGTGTTGGAGAAGACTCTCAAGAGTCCCTTGGACTGCAAGGAGATCCAACCAGTCCATCCTGAAGGAGATCAGTCCTGGGTGTTCATTGAAAGGACTGATTTGAAGCTGAAACTCCAATACTTTGGCCACCTGATGTGAAGAACTGACTCATTTGAGAAGACCCTGATGCTGGGAAAGATTGAAGACAGGAGGAGAAGGGCAGGCAGAGGATGAGGTGGTCGGATGGCATCACCAATGCAATGGACATGGGTTTGTGTAGACTCCAGCAGTTGGTGATGGATAGGGTGGCCTGACATGCTGTGGTTCATGGGGTCGCAAAGACTCGGACACGACTGAGCAACTGAACTGAACTGTTGAATAGTCCAGCTTATAAATGTCTTCTCGTATATGTGTGTGTGTGTTCTATATATCTCTCAGCAAAATTTTGCAGATTTCAGAGTGTAAGACTTTATTTTATTCTTTTTTTTTGATACTTTTGTAAGTGAAATTATTTTCTTAAAATCTCCTTGGGTTGTCCATGATCCGATAGAAATTCAATTTTCATTTCATTGAAATCTCTCAACAAGTTGGAAATAGTACCTTGACATAATAAAATCCATATAGGACAGATCCACAGCTAATACCTTCTTCTACATGAAAGGTTGAAAGCTTTTCCATTAAAATTTGGAATAATACAAGAGGGCATATATTCTCTGGTCCTTCTTAACATAGTACTGCCATAAAAATTCCTGTGAAAATTTTAGCATTTTCTAAGTATAGCTCCTATTTTCTCTGAAGTGAGATAGTTTTATTCATTAATTTTATTTAGTTTTAGTTTCTGTAACAGTGCCTCTGATGGTAGCCACTTGCTATCCTTTCAATTTCAGCTTAAACATCACCTTTGAAGAAAGGTCATCTCTACATTTTCCACAGTAGAACTCTACCTCTTATCCTTTGTCACAGTATTCTATTTCTTATAAGCAGTGAATAAGACTGAAGCTACTTTGTTGTCTCATTCTTTATCGTCTGACTAAGAAAGAAGATCCATGCAGGAAAAAACCTTTTACATGATTTTCCCCCAGCTTTCATTAATCTCTGTGTCCTCACTCATTAGGCAGTTACTGATATGACAGAGGTGCCTTGACTTTTAAAAAAATGATAATAATTGGAAAATAATTAGCTATTATATCTAAAATTTTAATACATTTAATTGTGCTTTTTGATATAATGTTCATATATCTAACCAAATTAAGGTGATCAAATTGAGTACTAAACAAAAGGAAAGAAAATCTTGTGATGGCAGGTGGGGAAAGAAATAACAAATAAGTGCACTGGGACAAAATTTTTGATTATTTTTGATTGACTTTAGCCTCATAAAGATTCTAAAGCTGCCTTGTTTTGGGTATTGCACCTTTCTGATATTATTTATGTGACTTTGCCTATTAATATATTTACATATAGATTTTTATTTTTAAAACTCTGGGTGAAATCCCAGTGAATTAATTAAACGAGAATCAATCTTGGACACATTCCAATTCTAAGGCTCAATGATAATTGTGGCTGAAAGGGGTGAAATATCCTGTGATCTTCCCCCCAACAGGAAGAAGATGTTATCCACTTAGTAACTGGAGTCAATTTTTCAGGTGGTCCTTTTATAGACTTAAAGCATGACTCTCTCTCTCTCTCTCTCTCTCTCTCTCTCTCTCTCTATATATATATATATATATATATATATATATATATATATATATATATATATGAGAACGTCTTTCAAAATCTCAGTCAACGAGTCTGGTCATGTTAATATGACAGAATGAAAAGGGCTAAATAGTCAAATGCTATTTTTCTTGTTGAAGTTAGTAGGAAAGACGTTACTTGTGAAAAACTTCCCTGCCAAATAACTAGTTGATTTATTCTATGTATATGTAAGATTTGCTGGTCATTTTGATAAATTTCCTAATGTGTAAACTTTTGTTTTTCTAGGTGTGCACCATGGAATTCCTTTGGAAAAATCAACATAGCACATAAAAATGTGCCTCTGAATAATCAGAAGACTCTGTGGAGGAAATGGGCAGATAGTCAAATGAAATAAAATACATCCTCAAGTAGTAAGGTGGCCTTTTGTCCTCTGTTGTCAAATTGGATGAAAAATAATTTCAAGTGTTTATGTGTAACTTAAAGTCACCCTTAGATTCTGAACAAGCCTTGACAAGGTAAGATTAGCAGTAAATAGTGGGAACCAGGCTCATAATTAGGGACTGTCTTTATTATGTATGAAATGTAATTACTTTGAAATCAATCAAACTTAGATTCAGTTCGTGGTATGTCCCTTAGAAATGTATGATTTTGGGAAAATGGATGAGATCTTCTAGCATTAGTTTCTTCAATTATAAAGTGATGATTACAGTTCTTGTTACTGTCAATATTAAACAGTAAACTATGAGTGTATGATTAGAATATACTCTAGGATTTTCGAGCTGTAGAGTGATGATATTTGGGCTGCTTCAGGAGAACTGATTCTTGGAGGCTGGAATAAACATGGAGAGACTTGATAGGAGCCTATTGCAGTGGACCAGGAAGAAATTAAGAAGTAGAGAGTGATCAAATTTGCGATATATTTTCATAGTAGGGTGAATAGGATTTAATAAAGTTTTATGAGAGTAACAAATGAATGAAGAGTACAGCAATTTTTTGTCCTAAAAATAACATGGGAAAAGACAGCATTTAATGAGATAAATAGGGAACACCTCTTTAAGTTTTGTATGGAAAATGCTTATGTTTATTATGGACAATTAAAAACTTTTTAAATACCAAATTGCCATTCACTTGGATGTCAAAATTAGAGATGTTGCATATCCAAGTTTGCAAATTAAGAGGAAAGGTAGGGACTGGGGACATAAAATTACTGCTGTAGCATTTAATTGTTAGGAAAAGGGAAATATCCATCTAAAAACCTAGGAAATGTCAGTGAGGTCTGAGACAGTTCAGGACAGGGAACTTCCATTCAGTTTGATCTACCCACATTGATTATGTAAATTACCTCAAGTGGGCCTCAAGTATTAGACTTTTGTGGCTTTATAAATATTGGACTTTTTGGATTTTTCTTTCTTATATTTTTATTCATTCAATTCTTTTTTACACTCAGCTGAAGCTTTGCTTCCTCTGGAAAGTCTTCTGTCATACTTATTTGATATACTCCTATACTATGACTCAGCACTAAATATTCATTTAATGGCACTAATAGCATGGGTCTGGAGTTGGTTGATTTCTCGTTATGTGTTATAGCACCAAGGGAAACAAACTCTGCCTTCTTCAACTTGATAATAAAAATGTCCATGATGCATTGGACACAAATAGCTGTTCTATACTCATTCTTCCAACAAATGGAAAAAAAACAATTCTCATACATTTGAGTATTTTCCCCTTTTAACTTTCCCTCCCTGTTTTGTAGGTAAATTTCTTCTACTATATGAAGTCAGCTCCTGTTCAGATTAGATGGAATCAAGAAACAATGTAACCTACTTTGTTCTTCTGGGACTCACACAGAATCCAAAGGAGGGGAAAGTACTTTTGTTTATGTTCCTGTTTGTCTACATTTTGACTGTGGTGGGCAATTTTCTAATTATAGTCACTATAACTGTCAGTAAGACCCTGAACACACCAATGTACTTTTTTCTTGCTTGCTTATCATTTATGGATATTGCTTATTCCTCTTCTATCACCCCCAGATTGATCTCAGATTTGTTCTTTGGAGAAAAAACCATAACCTTTAAATCTTGTATGACTCAGTTGTTTACAGAGCACCTTTTTTCTGGATCCGGGGTCTTCCTTCTGCTGGTGATGGCCTATGACCGCTATGTGGCCATCTGTAAGCCCTTGCATTATCTGGTGATCATGAGGCAGAGGGTGTGTGTTTTACTGCTGGTGGTGTCCTGGGTTGGAGGTTTCTTGCACTCAGTCATTCAACTTAGTACTATTTATGGGCTCCCTTTCTGTGGTCCCAATGTCATTGATCACTTTATGTGTGACATGTACCCCTTGTTGAAACTCGTCTGTACTGACACCTATATCGTTGGTGTCTTAGTGTTGGCCAATGGAGGACTGATCTGCACTGCTGTGTTTCTGCTCTTACTCGTCTCCTACGGAGTCATCCTGCACTCTCTGAAGAACCTGAGTCAGGAAGGGAGGCGGAAAGCCCTCCAGACCTGTGGCTCCCACATCACTGTGGTTGTCTGCTTTTTTGTTCCCTGCATTTTCATATATGTGAGACCTGCTAAGACCTTCTACATTGATAAATCATTGAGCGTGTTCTATACAGATATGACCCCCATGCTGAACCCACTAATCTACAGTCTAAGAAATTCCGAGTTAACTTATGCTATGAGGAAGCTCTGGAAAAGAAACATCATATCCCATATTAAATAAATGTATCATCCATCATGAAGGGAGTCATTTGACATCAAGTTTCATTTTCTTAGAACGCAGAAGTCATTTTAAAATTGTTTTGATTTCTCTTTCTTCAAAGAGTTTATGGTAATTATAATTAAGATTACAATTATACAACCAGGGTATAATAACAGTTAACCTAGCTACTAGAATTAATTATTTTGTTTATCAGTGTACCTAGATGGTGTAATGCCTATATAGCAAGAAATTAATATGTAATGAATTAGTGAGTTAATTGTTATATAGTTATACTGATTTTTCACCAACTTATGAATTTATATTTTTTATTCTTTTTCAGAGACAGTGTAATTTTTATTTAGTATCTTGTCTTTTAAGTTAACATTTTTACTTATAGAGCTTAAAATACATAATTATATATGGCTTGCCTTTACTGTATTTCATTTGCATTATACAACACTTTTACTTTTACACTTTTAGTGTTTACAAAGAAAATGAAGTAAAATAGATAATAATAAATAGTATAAGTGAAAACTGAATGCTACGAAAGTGTAGTTGCTCAGTATAGTCTGACTGTTTGCAACCCCATGGACTCTAGTCCACCAGGCTCTTCTGTCCATTGAATTCTATAGGCAAGAATACTGGAGTGAATTGTCATTCCCTTTTCCAGGGGATCTTCCCAACCCAGGGATGGGACCTGGGTCTCCCACATTGCAGGCGGTTTCTTTACCATCTGAGCCACAAGGAAATTCAAACAATACGAGGTGAAATGTAAAATGAATTTTCTATTTTTCTCTTAGCTTCTTCCAGTCCTCATTCTCAGAGGTTGACGCTACATTTGTTTCTTAATTTTCATCTAGTAATAATCTTTGCAGATTCAGGTGTATTTTCTATATGTGTATGTATTTGTTTCTTTCTATATATGTATCACTTGCATTTACTATGCAATATCTTAAAGATATTTCCATACCATCCCATATATATTTTGTAAATTTTCTCATTTTGCAAAACACTCTTCATAAATTTATATCAAAATTAATCTGTTTATTTCTTTCATGAGATTCCCAAACTTTTCTATGACAGTTATATTTCCAATAAGTGTATGTTTTTGAATATGTGCAAATATAAGTTCCTAGGTGTAGAATTGCTGATATTACATTTGATTCAATGGTCAAGTAGTATATGCATTTAAAATGCGGATATTGATATTTTTGCCGAACTATCATTCTCTGTTTAAAAATTAATTTTTAATTGGAAGAAAATGCTGTATAATGTTGTTTTGGTTTCTGCCATACAACAGCCCAAACCAGTCATAATTATACATAGTTATACGTAATTATACTGAGCCTTTTAGCTCAGTCAGTGAAGAATTTGCCTGCAATGCCAGAGACCCGGGTTTGATTCCTGGGTTGGGAAGATCCCCTGAGAAGGAACTGGCAACCCACTCCAGAATTCTTGCCTGGAGAGCCCCATGGACAGAGGAGCCTGCCGGCTACAGACCATGGGGCCGCAAGAGTCGGACACGACTGAGTGACTGAACCAGCACCGCCTCCATCCTCAGCCTCCTCTCCTCCCCGACTCCACCCCTGCAGGCCACAGACTGCCAAGTTGGGCTCCTGGGCTATATAGCAACTTCTCAGTCACCTGTTTTACACCAGCTAGTGGGTATATGTCGATGCTACTGTCTCTGTTTTCCCCACTCTTTCCTCCCCCTGCTGCGTCCACGAGTCCCGTCTCTATTTCTGCGTCTCCAGTTCTTTCCTGCAAATAGGTTCATCAACACCATTTTACTAGATCCCATACAGACACGTTAACATACTATATTTGCTTCTCCCTTTCGGACTTACTTCACTCCAAACTGTTGCCCTTGAGGTCGTACTAACAGCTACTGTGTCTGTGCTTAGCTGCTCAGCTGTGTCCTATCTTTGTGACTCCATGGGCTGTAGCCTGCCAGGCTTCTCTGTTCTTGGGATTTTTCAGGCAAGAATACTGGAATGGGTTGCCATTTCCTCCTCCAGGGGATCTTCTTGACTTAGGAATCGAACCTACATCTCCTGTATCTCCTTTACTCACTGAGTCATGGAGAAAGCCCCACTAACAACTACTGGCCTGTCCATAGTCCATGTGAATTTTTTTGACCACATTCTCAATGACCAGTACCTGATAAATACATTTATCACATCTGATTAAAGTTATTTTTTACTTTAACTGTAAACCTTTTGACATAATTGAGTTTGAGCATCTTCCTACGTGTTTAATTTGATTTGTATTTATTTGTGGAGAAGGAAATGGCAACCCATTCCAGTATTCTTGGCTGGAGAATCCCACGGACAGAGGGGCCTGGTGGGCTACAGTCCACGGGGTTGCAAAGAGTCGGACACGACTGAGCAACTTCATTTTCACTTTATTTGTGGATTTTATATATATGTCTTTAATCTGATTCACTCAGTTTTTTATTTTTATGAGAGAATTTTAAGCAAAAGAAATGATCTCTTTACATTGTATATATAGTTAATGTTTTCTGGCTATATGTTTTTAACTTTTTATCCTATGTAGAATTATTTTTGCATATAAATTTTTTGTAGTTTATATTAAATTAAAAAAAATTATATTTTGCTTAGGAAGAATTTTCTCATTTCATTTGTGCCAAAAGTTCTTCAATTTTTTTTGCATTTAATTTTTCAAGCATTTTTCATATCTCATATCTTATAATATTTGATTCATCTTGAATTTATTTGGGAGTTTAAATAGGAGTTGATTTTATTTGTTCTGTAAATTTTAGAATTTAAAAAAATATTCACATTTTTTTTTTGCCATTGATTTGAAATTATCACTATTGTATTTTGAACTCCCAATGTATTTGGGTCCAATTCAAAACTATAATCTTTTTCACTGATCTCTTTTTTTCATGTACACATTGGCATATAATTGCTATGTTATCTAAGATATTTTGATGTGTGATGAATCTACCAGTCCCTTATTAGTATTATTTCTCAGAATTTTGCCTAAGCCTGTATATTTCTATTTCAAAATTATTAGAACTTAAATAATAAATTAAGTATAGATAAGATAAAACTGTTTGAATTAAAGTTAGTTTAAAATTGTTAAAATAAATTTAAAATATGTTCAAAATTATTATTTTCATTAAGATTCCCATTGAAAAGATTAAGAAGAATTTATACATTTAGAGTATAAAAAAACTGTTATCCAGATAAGAATTGGTGTCTTCAGTTAACAAGCCACCTATTGTAACACTGGGTTGAACTTGCAGTTCCTGCCTGTGTTTCTAATCCCTTGTAGATAGCTGCTGTTATTTGAATATGACACCTAAAATGCTACCTGACACTTGATTTAGGAAAAAAAAAAAACATCTCTTTCAAGGAAATTCAGGACTAAAATCACTGCTGAGCATCTTGTGCAGCTGAGATCTTCTTGCCATGTGCTGTGCTAAGCTGCCTGAGTCCTGTCTGACTCTTTGCAACTGTATGGACCGTGGCCCACCAGGATTCTCTGTCAATGGGCTTTGCCAGGAAGAATATAGCCACAAAAAAAAAAAAAAAAAAAGGAAAGAAAGAAAAAGAAGACTAAAAAAAAACCTGTGTCAGGATGCAGTTTTAGAGATTTTTTTTCCTGAAATGCGAACATGTTTATTTTATTACGACTTATTACAACCCCAGGTGGTGCTAGTGATAAGGAAGCCACCTGCCAATGCAAGAGATGCAAGAGACTTGGGTTTGCTCCCTGGTTGGGAAGATTCCCTGGAGCAGAAAGTGGCAACCTACTCCAGTATTCTTTTTTTTTAATTAATTAATTTATTTATTTTACTTTACAGCATTGTATTGATTTTGCCATATATTGACATGAATCCACCATGGGCGTACATGTGTTCCCCATCCTGAACCGCCCTCCCACCTCCCTCCCCCTCCCATCCCTCTGGGTCATCCCAGCACACCGGCCCCGAGCACCCTGTATCATGCATTGAACCTGGACTGGAGATTCGTTTCACATATGATAATTTACATGTTTCAATGCCGTTCTCCCATATCATCCCGCCCTCACCCTCTCCCACAGAGTCCAAAAGACTGTTCAATACATCTGTGTCTCTCTTGCTGTCTCAAACACAGGGTTATCATTACCATCTTTCTAAATTCCATATATATGCATTAGTATACTGTATTGGTGTTTTTCTTTCTGGCTTACTTCACTCTGTATATAATAGGCTCCAGTTTTATCCACCTCATTAGAACTGATTCAAATGCATTCTTTTTAATGGTTGAGTAATATTCTATTGTGTATATGTACCACAGATTTCTTATCCATTCATCTGCTGATGGACATCTAGATTGCTTCCATGTCCTGGCTATTATAAACAGTGCTGTGATGAACACTGGGGGTACATGTGTCTCTTTCAATTCTGATTTCCTCAGTGTGTATACCCAGTAGCGGGATTGCTGGGTCATATGACAGTTCTATTTCCAAATTTTTAAGGAATCTCCACACTGTTTTCCATAGTGGCTGTACTAGTTTGCATTCCCACCAACAGTGTAAGGGGGTTCCCTTTTCTCCACACCCTCTCCAGCATTTATTGCTTGTAAACTTTTGGATAGCAGCCATCCTGACTGGTGTGTAGTGGTACCTCATTGTGGTTTTGATTTGCATTTTTCTGATAATGAGTGATGTTGAGCATCTTTTCATGTGTTTGTTAGCCATCTGTATATCTTCTTTGGAGAAATGTCTGCTTAGTTCTTTGGCCCACTTTTTGATTGGGTCTTTTATTTTTCTGAAATTGAGCTGCAGGAGTTGCTTGTATATTTTTGAGATTAATTTTTTGTCCATTGCTTCATTTGCTATTATTTTTTCCCATTCTGAAGACTGTCTTTTCACCTTGCTTATAGTTTCCTTTGTTGTGCAGAAGCCTTTTATTTTAACTAGGTTCCATTTGTTTATTTTTGCTTTTATTTCCAATACTCTGGGAGGTGAGTCATAGAGGATCCTGCTGTGGTTTATGTTAGAGAGTGTTTTGCCTATGTTTTCCTCTAGGGGTTTTATAGTTTCTGGTCTTATATTTAGATCTTTAATCCATTTTGAGTGTATTTTTGTGTATGGTATTAGAACGTGTTCTAGTTTCATTCTTTTACAAGTGGTTGACCAGTTTTCCCAGTCTTTTCTCCACTGTATATTCTTGCCTCCTTTGTCAAAGATAGGGTGTCCATAGGTGCATGGATTTATCTCTGGACTTTCTATTTTGTTCCATTGATCTATATTTCTGTCTTTGTGCCAGTACCATACTGTCTTAATGACTGTGGCTTTGTAGTAGAGACTGAAGCCAGACAGGTTGATTCCTCCAGTTCCATTCTTCTTTCTCAAGATTGCTTTGGCTATTCAAGGTTTTTTGTATTTCCATACAAATTGTGAAATTATTTGTTCTAGTTCTGTGAAAAATACCGTTGGTAGCTTGATAGGGATTGCATTGAATCTATAGATTGCTTCAGGTAGTATACTCATTTTCACTATATTGATTCTTCTGATCCAAAAGCATAGTATATTTCTCGATCTATTTGTGTTCTCTTTGATTTTTTTCATCAGTGTTTTATAGTTTTCTATATATAGGTCTTTTGTTTCTTTAGGTAGATTTATTCCTAACTATTTTATTCTTTCATTGCAATGGTGAATGGGATTGTTTCCTTAATTTCTCTCTTTTCTCATTGTTAGTGCATAGGAATGCAAGGGATTTCTGTGTGTAATTTTATACCTTGCAACTTTACTATATTCATTGATTAGCTCTAGTAATTTTCTGGTGGGGTCTTTAGGGTTTTCTATGTAGAGGATCATGTCATCTGCAAACAGAGAGAGTTTTACTCCTCTTCCTATCTGGATTCTTTTTATTTCTTTTTCTGCTCTGATTGCTGTGGCCAAAAACATCCAAAACTATATTGAATAGTAGTGGTGAGTGGTGGGCAAAATTCCAACATATGGAGGCTGAACAACACGCTGCTGAATAACCAACAAATCACAGAAGAAATCAAAAAAGAAATCAAAATATGCATATAAATGAATGAAAATGAAAACACAACAACCCAAACCCTATGGGACACTGTTAAAGCAGTACTAAGGAAAAGGTTCATAGCAATACAGGCTTACCTGAAGAAACAAGAAAAAAGTCAAACAAATAACCTAATGCTACACCCAAAGCAACTTGAAAAGGAAGAAATTATGAACCCCAGGGTTAGTAGAAGGAAAGAAATATTAAAAAATTAGGGCAGTAATAAATGCAAAAGAAGCAAAATAGACTACTATACAAAACCAAAAACTTCTTCTTTGAGAAGGTGAATAAAATTGACAAAGCATCAGGCAGACTCATCAAGAAACAAAGGAAGGAAAATAAAATCAACAAAATTAGAAATGAAAATTGAGAGATCACAACAGACTACACAGAAATACAAAGGATCATAAGAGACTATTATCAGCAACTATATGCAAATAAAATTTACAACTTGGAAGAAATGGACAAATTCTTAGAGAAGTACAACTTTCCAAAATTGAACCAGGAAGAAATAGAAAATCTCAACAGACCCATCACAAGCATGGAAATTGAAACTGCAATCAGAAATCTTCCAACAAACAAAAGCCCAGGACCAGATGATTTCACACCTGAATTCTACCAAAAATTTAGAGAAGAACACCTATCCTACTCAAACTCTTCCAAAAATTGCAGAAGAAAGTAAACTTCCAAACTCATTCTAGGAGGTCACCATCACCTCAATACCAAAACCTGACAAAGATGCCACAAAAAAAGAAAACTATAGGCCAGTATCACTGATGAACATAGATGCAAAAACCCTTAACAAAATTCTAGCAAACAGAATCCAACAACATATTAAAAAGATCATGCATTATGACCAAGTGGGCTTTATCCCAGGGATTAAAGGATTCTTCAATATCCACAAATCAATCAATGTAATACACCACATTAACAAATTGAAAAATAAAAACCGTATGATTATCTCAATAGATGCAGAGAAAGCCTTTGACAACATTCAACATCCATTTATGATAAAAACGCTCCAGAAAGTAGGTATAGAAGGAATATACTTCAACATAATAAAAGCTATATATGACAAACCCTCAGCAAACATTATCCTCAATGGTGAAAAATTGAAAGCATTTCCCTGAAAATCAGGAACAAGACAAGGGTGCCCACTTCAGTATTCTTGCCTGAAAAACTCCATGGACAGAGGAGCCTAGCAGGTTACTCAAGTAGATTATGTAATACTTGGATATTGACAATACGCACTAGTATATTTAAAATAGATAATCAACAAGGACCTACTCTATAACAAAGGTAACTCAATATTTTGTAATAACCTAACTGGAAAAAGAATTTGGTAAAATAGATACATATATATGTATAACTCAGTCCATTTGATTTAGACCTGACACTAACACATTGTGGATCAACTGTACTCTAATATAAAATAAAATTTAAAAAAGAATTTAATTTAGTGGTTTTGCCATTGCATTGACAAATTTACCTCTTAAACAAGTTACCCAACTTTATCTGAAGCCAATGATATTTGCATATACTTTGGGCTATCGAGGTACAGTTTATGTTCCCTTTCATATTTCAGTTAATGAAGTCACCTTAGTTTTTTTTTTTAATTTTTTTTCCTTTTAAGAAACTGACTTCATTTTTTTTTTTTTTTTTTTTTTTTTTTTTTTTTTTGGCATGGAATGCAACCCACTGCAGTATTCTTGCCTGGGGAGTCCCATGGACAGAGGAGCCTGGCGGGCTACAGCCCACGGGGTTGCAGAGAGTTGGACATGATTGAACAACTAACACATGCACTGTTTTATTTGTTTATTGGTTGCCCTGGGTCTCCATTGCTGCATGCAGGATTTCTATAGTTGTGGAGAGTGGGAGTTGCTCTCTAGTTGTGGTTGCATGGGCTTCTCACTTTGTGGCTTCTCTTGTTGAGGAGCAAAGGCTCTAGGTATACAGGCTTCAATAGTTGAAGCATGAAGGTTCCATAGTTGTGACTAAAAACTGTGAAAGCTGCCTCTAGGGTGCCTGGGCTTCAGTAATTGCAGCACCGGGGCTCATTATTTGAGGCTAGAGGACCCTGGAGTATGCAGACTTCGGTAGTTGTGGCGTGTGGGCTTTCTAGTTGTACCGCACAGGCTCTAGAGCATGTGCGCAGTGGTTGTGGAGCATGGACTTAATTGCTCCGCAGCATGTGGGATCTTCCGGACCAGGGTTTAAACCTATGTCCCCTGCACTGGCAAGAGGATTACCATCCACTGCCCCACCAGGGAAGTCCCTTAGTTCTTACATTTATTTTGAAAATTGTGCTCATATGTGCATACAGAAGGTTGGGTGTCAAAGAGTTGATGCTTTTGGATTGTGGTGCTGGAGAAGACTCTTGGGAGCTCCTTGGGCAGCAAAGAGATCAAATTAGCCAATCCTAAAGGAAATAAACCCTGACCATTCATTGGAAGGACTGATGCTGAAGCTGGAGCTCCAATATTTTGGCCATCTGATACAAAGAGCCACCCATTGGAAAACACCCTGATTATGGGAAAGACTGAAGGCAGGAGGAGAAGGGGACACAGAGGATGAGACAGTTAGATAGGATCACGAACTCAGAGAGCATGACTTTGAGCAGACTCTGGAAGGATAAAAAAGGACAGGGAAGCCTGGCGTGCTGCAGTCCATGGGGTCAGCAAAGAGCTGGACATGGCTTAGTAAAACATACATAAAAAAGTTTACAATTTTAATCCTTTTAAAGTGACAGCTACTTGTTATGCAAACATTACCACTATCCATCTGTAGACTTTTCCAACTTCCCAAACTGAAATTTCAGTCATTAAACAATATTCTCCATATAAGCTCATGGAGCCCCAGGCAGCCACCATTCTAATTTCTGTTTATGAATTTGACTGCTTTAAGTCCTTCATGTAAGTGAAATCATATGATAATTGCTTTTTTGTGATTACCTTTTTTATAACTTGTTATATTTTCCCCACTAAATACTCTTGGCACCCTTGTTGAAAATTATGTAAAGACATACACAAAGATTTATTTCTAGGCTTTCTATTTTATTCCATTAGTTCATCATCCATCTTTATTCAAATACTGGTGCTATGATTACCATCGCTTTGTATAATATGTTTTAAAGTCAGGAAGTAAAAGACCCCCAGCTTTCTTCTTTTCAAGATTGTTTTGGCAACTTGGAGTCCTTGAGATTTCACATGAATTTTAGCATGGATTTTTCTATTTCTGCAATATCAGTTTTGCTATTTTGACCTGTAGATCACTTGAGGTAGTATTAACAACTTAATACTTTTAAATGTCCCAGATCATAAATGTCTTTTCGTATTTGTGTGTGTTCCATAATATCTCTCAGTAAGCTTTTGTAGTTTTCAGTTTACAGGATTTATCTCTTTGGTTCAGTTCAGTTCAGTCGCTCAGTCGTGTCCGACTCTTTGCGACCCCGTGAATCGCAGAACGCCAGGCCTCCCTGCCCATCACCAACTCCCGGAGTTTACTCAAACTCATGCCCATTGAGTTGGTGATGCCATCCAGCCATCTCATCCTCTGTTGTCCCCTTCTCCTCCTGCCCCCAATCCCTCCCAGCATCAGGGTCTTTTCCAATGAGTCAACTCTTCGCATGAAGTGGCCAAAGTACTGGAGTTTCAGCTTCAGCATCAGTCCTTCCAATGAACACCCAGGACTGATCTCCTTCAGGATGGACTGGTTGGATCTCTTTGCAGTCCAAGGGACTCTCAAGAGTCTTCTCCAACACCACAGTTCAAAAGCATCAATTTTTTGGTGCTCAGCTTTCTTCACAGTCCAACTCTCATATCCATACATGACCACTGGAAAAACCATAGCCTTGACCAGATGGACCTTTGTTGGCAAAGTAATGTCTCTGCTTTTTAATATGCTGTCTAGGTTGGTCATAACTTTCCTTCCAAGGAGTAAGCGTCTTTTAATTTCCTGGCTGCAGTCAACATCCACAGTGATTTTGGAGCCCAAAAAAATAAAGTCTGACACTGTTTCCACTGTATCCCCATCTATTTCCCATGAGGTGATGGGACCAGATCCCATGATCTTAGTTTTCTGAATGTTGAGCTTTAAGCCAACTTTTTCACTCTCCTCTTTCCCTTTCATCAAGAGGCTCTTTATTTCCTCTTCACTCTCTGCCATAAGGGTGGTATCATCTGCATATCTGAGGTTATTGATATTTCTTCTGGCAATCTTGATTCCAGCTTGTGCTTCTTCCAGCCCAGTGTTTCTCATGATGTACTCTGCATATAATTTAAATAAACAGGGTTACAATATACAGCCTTGACATACTCCTTTTCCTATTTGTAACCAGTCTGTTGTTCCATATCCAGTTCTAACTGTTGCTTCCTGACCTTCATACAGGTTTCTCAAGAGGCAGGTCAGGTGGTCTGGTAAATATTTTATTATTTTTTCATGCTTTTGTACATGGAATTACTTTCTCAATTTTTCCTTGAGTTACTAGTTACACATAGAAATTCAGCATCATTTCATAACAAACTCCCAACAAATTGGAAATAGAATGTGCCTTGACATAAGTAAGTCTATATATAACATATCTATAGTTAACATCATCCTCAACATAGAAAGTTTGAAATCTTCCCCATTAAAATCTAGAATAAGACAAGAGGGCACACTCTCACGAGTCCTTTTATAACATAGCACTGCCAAAAAATTCCTGTGAAAAGTTTATATTTTTCTAAATATAGGTCCTGTCATCTCTGATGACAGGAGATAATTTTATTAATTTTTATTTAGTATTACTTTCTGGAACAGTGCTTCTAATGACAGTCACTTCCTACCTTTCAATTACAGCTTAAAGATAACCTTTTAAGGGACTTCTCCTATTATATTATCCACAGTAGAATTCTCCCTCTTCTTTTCTGTCTCATTATTCTATTTTTTATCTTATAAGCCCCAAATAAGACTATAACTATTTTATTAAATGTCTCCTTCTTTATTTTCTGACCTATTATAATGTCCATGCAGAAAAAAAATTTTTTTACGTGATTTTCCCTCTGGTTTTATTAAGTACTGTGTCCTAGCTCATAGCACAGTTGCTGGCATAAGAGATGTGCCCTAACTTTTAAAAACAATTAATAATTGGAAAAATCATTAGTTGTTACATCTAAAACTTTAAAACCTTTAATTTTATTTTTAGTATAATTTTATTTATTTAACCAGATTTTAACATGATTAAATCTATTATTGAATAAAGAGAAAGATATTCTTTCCATGGCAGGGGAGAATATATTAAGTCTCCTAAGTCATGTCCGATTCTTTTGCCACCTCATGGACTGTAGCTTGCCAGGCTCCTCTGTCCATGAGATTTCCCAGGCAAGGAAACTGGAATGGGTAGCTATTTCCTTCTCCAGGGGATCTTCCCAACCCAGGGATCAAACCTGCATCTTATGCATTGGCAAGTGAATTCTTCATCACTGAGCCATCAGGAAAGACCCTATAGATGTTCCTTAAAACCTTTGTGGAAAACCCCAGTGAATTAGTAAAACAAGAATCAGCCTTGGACACATTCCAAGACTCAGTGATAACTGCAGCTGGAAGGGATGAAATAGCCTGTGATCTTCACCCCTAATAGGAAGAAAATGCTATTCGCTTAGTACCTGGCATAACAATTTCAGGGGCTGCTTTCTTAGACTTATAGCATGATTTAAAAAGTATCATGGGAATCTCTTTCAAAATTTCACGAGTCTGGTCATGTTAATATGACAGAGTGAAAAGAACTGAGCAGTCAAATGCTATCTGTATTTTTGAAGTTAGGAGGAAAGAAGTTACTTGTGAAAAATTTCCCTGCCAAATAACTAGTTAATTTCTTCTATGTATATGTAGGATTTGCTTGTCATTTTGATATATTTCCTAATGCAGTAAACATGTTTATCAGTGTGTGCACCATGGAATTCCTTTCAAATAATCTACACTGTACATAAAAATGATCTGAATAGTCAGAAGACTCCATGAAACAAACGGACAGAGAGTCAAATAAACTATATGCTCAAGTAATAAGGCAGCCTTTTGCCCTCTGTTGTCAAACTAGAAGAAAAATAATTCCAAGTGTTTATAAGTAACTTCAAGCTATTCTTCAGGTTCTGAATAAGCGTCCAGAAGGTAAGACTGATATTAAATACTGGGAACCAGGCTCACAGTTGTGAGACTTTCTTTGTTATGTAAGAGAGTAAATAACTTAGAGTAAATCAAACTTAGATTCAATTCTAAGTATACCACTTACAAATGTGTACTTGAGAAAATGAATTAGATATTCTGAGCCTTAATTTCTTCACTTCTGAAACAAGGATTTCAGTTCTTGCTGCTGTAAATATTAAATGTATTGCATTAAACTCTGAGTGAGTGATTGGAATATACTGTAGGAGTTTGGAGAAGTAGAGTGATGTTATCAGAATAAGATTAAAAAGGACAGTTTGACTGCTTCAGGAGAACTGACTTTTGAGGCCAATATAAATGTGGAGAGAGTTAGTAGGAGGCTGTTATGGTGGACCTGGAAGAAATTAAGTAGGGAATGATCGAATCTGTGATATAGTAGAGCTAGTAGGATTTACTTAAATTTTCTGAGAGTAACAAATGAGTAAAAAACACTAAAATTTTTTTCTGAACAATAACATGGAAAACTATAGTATTTAACGAGATAAATAAGGAATGCCTCTTTAAATTTTGTTTAGAAAATGCTCATATTTATTGTGGAAAGTTCAGAAGTTAGTTTTACAAATAGTAAATTGCTATTCGATTTGATTTCAAAATTAGAGATGTTGCAAATAAACGTTTGAAATTTCAGGGAAAGATGGGGGTTGGAGATGCAAAATTAGACTGCTGCAGTCTAACTCATTGGTCAGAAAAGGGAAATATGCACCTAAAGACCTAAGAAGTGTCAGTTAGGTTAGAGACAGTTCAGGACAAGGATCTTCTATTCACTCATTCATCTACCCATATTGATTATGTGTATCACAAATGTGCCTCATATATTATACATCGTGTCTGTAAGTGCTACACCTTTTCATGGCTTTCTCTTCCTATTTCTTTATACTTTAAATTCTTTTATACACTCAGCTCAAGTGCTGCTTCCTCTTGAAAGTCCTCTGTGATACCCATTTGATGCATTCCTATATCTGACTCCTCAGCACTGTGTGAATTTAATGGAACTTCATACAGGTGTCTGAAATTTCTTGCTTATTCATTCTGTGTCATATCACTGAGGTTAAAACAAACAAACAAACAAAAAACAGAAAAAAGAACTATGCCTTATTCAACTTGGTAATCAAAATGTCTATGACACATTAGACACAAATAGATGTTCTATAAACGTTCTTCCAATGAATGGATAAATAAAAAATTATTCTTATACATTTGAGCACTTTTCCCCCTTTAAGTGTTTCCCCCCTTGCTTTTTTTTTTTTTTTTTTTTAGGTAAACTGCTTTAGTATGTGAAGTCAGCTCCTGTCCAGATTAGATGGAATCAGGAAACAATGTAACCTACTTTGTCCTTCTGGGTCTCACACAGAATCCAAAGGAGCAGAAAGTCCTTTTTGTTTTGTTCCTGTTCATCTACCTTTTGACTCTGGTGGGCAACCTTCTTATTATAGTGACTGTAGCTGTCAGTGAGACTCTGAACTCACCGATGTACTTTTTTCTTGCTAGCTTATCATGTATGGATGTCACTTACTCCACTTCTATCACTCCCAGATTGATTTCAGAGTTGTTATTTGGGGAAAAAAACATATCCTTTGAATTCTGTATGACCCAGCTGTTTACAGAGCACCTTTTTGCTGGATCCGGGGTCTTCCTTCTGCTGGTGATGGCCTATGACCGCTATGTGGCCATCTGTAAGCCCTTGCATTATCTGGTGATCATGAGGCAGAGGGTTTGCGTTGTGTTGCTGGTGGTGTCCTGGGTTGGAGGTTTTCTGCACTCAATTATTCAACTTAGCACTATTTCTTGGCTCCCATTCTGTGGCCCCAATGTCATTGATCACTATATGTGTGACATGTATCCTTTATTGGAACTCGTCTGTACTGACACCTATATCATCGGCATCTTAGTGTTGGCCAATGGAGGACTGATCTGCACTGCTGCGTTTCTGCTCTTACTCGTCTCCTACGGAGTCATCCTGCGCTCTCTGAAGAACCTGAGTCAGGAAGGGAGGCGGAAAGCCCTCCAGACCTGTGGCTCCCACATCACTGTGGTTGTCTGCTTCTTTGTTCCCTGCATTTTCATGTATGTGAGACCTGCTAAGACCTTCCCCCTTGACAAATCTGTGAGTGTGTTCTATACAGTCATAACACCCATGCTGAACCCATTAATCTACAGTCTAAGAAATTCTGAGTTGACTAATGCTATGAAGAAGCTCTGGAGAAGAAACATCATATCTCATATTGAATAAATGCATCATCTACCATGAAGGGAGTCATTTGACAGCAGGTTCCATTTCCTTAGAATGCAGAAGTCATTTTAAAATTTGATTCTGATTTAAAATTTTTTCTTTAAAAAGAAAAAATTCTCTGTCTTCAAAGAGTTTATGATAATTTCAATTAAAGATTACAATTATACAGCTGTGCTATTAATAACAGTTTCCTCCATACTAGAATGCAAGGCCCATAATTACTTCTTTATCACTGTACCTAGAAATGTGTAATGCCTGCATGGTAAGGTGTTAAATAATAAATAATGATTAAGTGGGAAATGTATTATATAGTAACACTGATTTTTTATCAATTTATGTATTTAGCTTTTTTACTCTTTTTCAGAGACAAGATAATTTTTATTTAGCATCTTGTAATTTAAGTAAACTTTTTAATTTTTACAATTTAAAATATTTAATTCTATATATTCTTTGTTAGTATATTTCACTTGCATTATACACAAATTTCTTACTTTAATACTGTTACTGTTCACAAGAAAACTGAAGTACAATAGATAATAATAAACAACATAAATAAAACCAAATAATATGGGGTGAAGTGTCAAACAAATTTCTCCTTTTTCTCTCAATATTTTCCAATCTTCACCCTAAGAGCTAGAATCTAAATTTTTTTCTTAATTTTCATTTAGTAAAAATATTTGCAAATGCCAGTTTATTTGCCATATATATATTTGCTTTTTCTATGTATATCACACTTGCTTTTACTATGCCACGTCTTAAAGATATTTCAATACTAGCTCAAACATATCCCTTAACTTTCTCATATTTCACAATGCTTCTTATAAATTTATATTAAAATTCATATGCTCATTCCTTTTCATGTGCTTTTAAACTTTTTTATGACAAACAGTTTTCAAATAAATATGTTTTTGAATATGTGCAAATATGACTTCCTAGGCATAAAATTGTTGTTTTGATATTTGAATCAATGATGAGGTAACATATGCATTTAAAATGTTGATATTGATAGTTATTGACAAACTATTTTTCTGGAGGTTGTATAACAACTACAGTCTTGTCCACTGTCAGTGAGAATTCATTTGTCCATATTTTCGAGACCAGTACCTGATAAATAGTTATAACAACTGATTAAAGTTATTTTTATACTTTGCTACCCTTTTGATATAATTTAACTGGGCATCATTCAATACATTTAACTTGAGTTGTAATTATTTTTTGGTGGATATTTTATATGCGTGTCTTACTTCAGTCAATTTTTTATTTTTATGAGATCATATATTAAAGAAAGGATCTCTTTTATATTGTATATATAATTAATATATTCTGGTTGTATGTTCTTAAATTTTTATCCTATGTGGAGTGCTTTTTGTATGTAATATTTTTATACTATATTCAGTTTTTTTGTATATTGCTTATGAAGAATTTTCTCATTTCACTTGTGACACTTCTTCAATTCTTTTTTAGTATTTAATTTTTAAAACATTTTTGATATCATATGGAAACTTTTGATTTGTCTTGAATTAATTTTGCTATAGGAGATAAATATTGATTCAATTTTTAGCTGTTTCTCTAAATTTTAGGTTTCTTTTAAATGGTCATGTAAATATCTTTTTGCCATTGATTTAAAATCCTGACTATTGCATCCTGAAGCCCTATGTATTTGGATATAATTCAAGACGTGATTCTTTTTCATTGATCTCTTTATTCATGTGCAGATTGGCACATAATATAATTGCTATGATATATAACACATTTTGATAAGGAAAGAGACTAGCAGTCCCTCATTACTATTCTTTTTCAGAGGTATGCCTAGGCTTGTATATCTCTGTTCCAAATTATTACAAATAAAATAATAAATTGAATATAAATAAGATTAATAATATAGTTTAAAATACTGCTGCTGCTAAGTCGTTTCACTCATGTCTGACTCTGTGCGACCCCATAGACGGCAGCCCACCAGGCTCCCCTGTCCCTTGGATTCTCCAGGCAAGAATACTGGAGTGGGTTGCCATTCCCTTCTCCAATGCATGGAAGTGAAAAGTGAAAGTGAAGTCGCTCAGTCATGCCTAACTCTTAGCGACCCCATGGACTGCAGCCTACCATGCTCCTCCCTCCATGGGATTCTCCAGGCAAGAGTACTGGAGTGGGTTGCCATTGCCTCCTCCGAGTTTAAAAAGAAGTTAAGACAAATTTAAAATAGTTTAGTCACAAAATAATATTCAGTTATTATTTTCAATAAGTTTCACTTTAAGAAGGGTCATTTTAGAGGACTTGATGTCTTCAGAGTATAAACTGTGACCCAGGTATGAAAAGATGTTGTCAGTTAAAAGTCACCGTTTGTAAATTTGGGTAAAGCAGGAATTACAGTTCCTGCTTATATTTCTGTCCCTTGTGAACATCTGCTGTTCTTTATCTATGACATCTGAAATACCAATTGACACTTGCTGTAAGAAAAAAATCATCTCCTTCAGGAAGTCCAGGACTAATGTCTTTGCTGAGCATCTTTTGCTCCTGAGATCTTCCTGCCCATACTGGTTGCCAGTGAGCACTATGTGACCATCCGCAAAACCCTGTCCTGTGAAACCATCATGAGTGACAGGGATGTGGCTTCCTTTTTCAAGTAATAGGAATGGGAAGGCTGTACTTGCAACCACACAGATCTTCATAGTGTGGCTGCCTGTCTGTGGTTCAATGTCAAAGACCATTCCTGTGTGCCTTAAACACTTTGTTGAAACTTGTCTGCATGGAATTCACATCCTTGAACTCTGTTGATACCAATCATTGGTTCATTTATCCATTAAAACAATTTCCCTTGTTGGTCTCTTAACTGGTCATCTTGTCCTCCCTAGAGACACAGCTTGGAGGGGAGATGCAAAGTTCTCTCCACCTGTGTCTCTCACATCACTACGGTCATCTTGGTTTTCATGCTCTGTTTATTCATGTATTTGTATTCAAGGCTTGGGTACATTTTATATCATGAGAAGGCTTTTGTTAAACTTCTTAAACTTCAGGCTCAGAAATTTAGACGTGAAAATGCTATGAGGAAGTTCTGGGATGATAAAGTGACTTTGGGAAATAATCATAACAATAAAAAGTGAGTTTGTCTTTAAAATGGAAAAGAGAAAATACAATTTTTATTTTATTTTTTAGTATATTTATTTGTTTTAATTGATAGCTAATTACTTTACAATATTGTAGTGGTTTTTGCCATACCTTGACATGAATCAGCCATGGATTTACATGTGTTCCCCATCCTGAACACCTCCCACCTCCCTCCCCATCCCATCCCTCAGGGTCTTCCCAGTGCACCAGCCCTGAGCACCCTGTCTCATGCATCGAACCTAGACTGATGATCTATTTCACATATGATGATATACATGTTTCAATGCTATTCTCTCAAATCATCCCACCCTCGCTTTCTCCCACAGAGTCCAAAATTCTGTTCTTTACATCTGCATCTCTTTTGCTGTCTTGCATATAGGGTCATTATTACCATCTTTCTAAATTCCACATATATATATATATATATGTGTGTGTGTGTGTGTGTGTGTGTGTTTACATATACATATATGTCAATATATTGTATTGGTGTTTTTGTTTCTGACTTACTTCACTCTCTATAATAGCCTCCAGTTTCATCCACCTCATTAGAACTGATTCAAATGCACTCTTTTTAATAGCTGAGTAGTATTCTATTGTGTATACATACCACAGCTTTCTTATCCATTTGTCTGTCAGTGGACATCTCGGTTGCTTCCATGTGCTAGCTATTGTAAACAGTGCTGTGATGAATATTGGTGTACATGCGTCTCTTTCAATTCTGATTTCCTCAGTGTGTATGCCCAGCAGTGGGATTGCTAGGTCATATGGCAGTTCTATTTCCAGTTTTTTAAGGAATATCCAGACTGTTCTCCATAGTGGTGTACTAGTTTGCATTCCCACCAAGAGTGTAAGAGGGTTCCCTTTTCTCCACACCCTCTCCAGCATTTATTGTTTGTAGACTTTTTGATAGCAGCCATTCTGACCGGCGTGAGATGGTACCTCACTGTGGTTTTGATTTGCATTTCTCTGACAATGAGTGATGTTGAGCATCTTTTCATGTGTTTGTTAGCCATCTGTATGCCTTCTTTGGAGAAATGTCTGCTTAGCTCCTTGGCCCATTTTTTTGATAGGGTCGTTTATTTTTCTAGTATGGAGCTGCATGAACTGCTTGTATATTTTTGAGATTAGTTCTTTGTCAGTTGTGTCGTTTGCTATTATTTTTTCCCATTCTGAAACCTATCTTTTCACCTTGCTTATAGTTTCCTTCATTGTGCAAAAGCTTTTAAGTTTCATTAGGTCCCATTTGTTTATTTTTGCCTTTATTTCCATTACTCTGGGAGGTGGGTTATAGAGGATCCTGCTGTGGTTTATGTCAGAGATGTTTTTGCCTATGTTTCCTCTAGGAGTTTTATAGTTTCTGGTCTTACGTTTATATCTTTAATCCATTTGAGTTTATTTTTGTGTGTGGTGTTAGAAAGTGTTCTAGTTTCATTCTTTTACAAGTGGCTGACCAGTTTTCCCAGCACCACTTGTTAAAGTAATTGTCTTTCCTCCATTGTATATTCTTGCCTCCTTTGTCAAAGATAAGTGCCCATAGGTGCATGGATTTATCTCTGGGCTTTCTATTCTGTTCCAATGATCTATATGAGAAAATACAACTTTATGATTGAAGACAACTCTAAACTACTTAAAAGGATGTTGATTTTGACATATAGGCACATAGAGGCAAGTTCCAAATAGAAAGTTATTTACCATTATACAATTATATTTAGTTTTATGTATTACCCTTTTGGTAGTTAAGTTTTATTTACTGTCAGAATTAGTTAGGATTTGGAAATTCCCTGCCAGTCCAGAGGTTGGGACTACACACTTTCATTGCCAAGGGCCTATGTTCAGCCCTGATAGAAGAACTAGAATCCCTCAAGATACACCACACAGCCACACACATAAAAAGACACACCAATAACAAACAAACAGACAAAAAACCAGGGCAAGGAATATTGACAAAAAAATAGTTTGTTATAATACAGTTCCAAAAAACTTTTTGAAATGCAAATGTTTACTTTACTATGACTCATTACAGTTTCTATTTAAGTCATCATGCTTCCATGTAGCCTAATTATTATCTGCCACTCTGAGCGTAAACCCATCTCACCCAATGTTTCATCAGTCACTTTGGTGTCTCTGCAGAGTGGAGTTGAAGTACAGTCTGCAGTGTGTAATCTGAGTGTATATTCCTACTGCTTTGTAGGGAAGGAAGTTTCAGATTACAAAATGCCCTCTTCCCCTAAATAACCAGTCAATCTGAACTATTCTGGAGAAGCACAAAATACTTCAAAAATGTTTGCTATCTTGCATCTAAAATCTGATTTTGAGACTTCAAGCTCTCCCTTTTTCTGATCTACTTTGTTTATTGGTGAATCCTGAGTACTTAGAACAATGCCTGGCCTATGGTAGATACTCAAAGTTGGTTGAGGTGAATATGTAATGCTACCGGAGTTTACCCAAACCCATGTCCACTGAGTCCGTGATGCCATCCAACATCTCATCCTCTGTCATCCCTTCTCCTCCTGCCCTCAATCTTTCCCAGCATCAGGGTCTTTTCAAATGACTCAGCTCTCAGCATGAGGTGGCCAAAGGATTGGAGTTTCAGCTTCAACATCACTCCTTCCAATGAACACCCAGGACTGATCTCTTGTAGAATGGACTGGTTGGATCTCCTTGCAGTCCAAGGGACTCTCAAGAGTCTTCTCCAACACCACAGTTCAAAACATCAATTCTTCAGCACTCAGCTTTCTTTATAGTCCAACTCTCACATGCAAACATGACCACTGGAAAAACCATAGGCTTGACTAGATGGACATTTGTTGACAAATAATCTCTGCTTTTTAATATCCTGTCTAGGTTGGTCATAACTTTTCTTCCAAGGAGCAACCGTCCTTTAATTTCATGGCTGCAAACACCATCTGCAGTTATTTTGTAGCCAGAAAAACAAAGTCAGCCATTGTTTCCAGTTTCCCCATCTATTTGCCATGAAGTGATGGGACCACAGACCATGATCTTAGTTTTCTGAATGTTGAGCTTTAAGCCAACTTTTTCACTCTCCTCTCTCACTTTCATCAAGAGGCTCTTCAGTACTTCTTCACTTTCTGCCATAAGGGTGCTGTCATCTGCATATGTGAATTATTGATATTTCTCCTGGCAATCTTGATTCCAGTTTGTGCTTCGTCCAACCCAGCATTTCTCATGATGTATTCTGCATATAAGTTAAATAAGCAGAGTGACAATATACAGCCTTGATGTACTTCTTTTCCTATTTGGAACCAGTGTGTTTTTCTAACTGTTGCTTCCTGACCTGCATGCAGGCTTCTCAAGAGGTAGGTCAGGTGGTCTGGTATTCCCATCTCTTTCAGAATTTTCCACAGTTTATTGTGATCCACACAGTCAATGGCTTTGGCATAGTCAATAAAGCAGACATAGATGTTTTTCTGGAACTCTCTTGTTTCTTCGATGAACCCCCATAGATATTCTTGAAAACCTTTGAGGAAAATCCCAGTGAATTAATTAAACAAGAATCAGCCTTGGACACATTCCAAGACCCAGTGATAATTGCAGCTGGAAGGGATGAAATAGCCCTAATAGGAAGAAAATGCTATTCGCTTAGCAACTGCCATGAAAATTTCAGGAGGTCCTTAGAATTATAGCATGACTTAAAAAGAATCACAGGAATGTCTTTCAAAATCTCAACTAGTTTGGTCATGTTAATATGGCAGAGTGAAAAGAACTGGACAGTCAAATGGGATTTGTATTTTTGAAGTTAGAAGGAAAGAAGTTACTTGTGAAAAATTTCCCTGCCAAATAACTAGTTGATTTATTCTATGTGTAGGTAGTATTGACTGGACATTTTGATATATTTCCTGATGCAATAAACTTGTTTTCCAGTGTGCACCATGGAATTGCTTTCAAATAATCTACATTGCAGTTAAAAATGACCTGAATAATCGGAAGACTCTATGAGGCAAATGGACAGACAGTCAAATAAACTATATGCTCAAGAAAAAAAGTGGGCTTTTGTCCTCTTTGTCAAACTGGATGAAAAATAATTCCAAGTGTTGATGAGTAACTTCAGGTTATTCTTCAGGTTCTGAACAAGCCTCCAGAAGGTAAGACTAACATTAAATTGTGGAACCAAGCTCACAGTTGTGAGACCTTCTTTATTATATAAGAAAATAAATTACTTTAAAATCAATCAAACAAATTCAATTCTAGGTATATGACTTAAAAGTGTGTACTTGAGAAAATGAATTAGATATTCTGAACCTTAAGTTCTTCACTTGTGAAAGAAGGATTATGGCTTTTGCTACTGTAAATATAAAATGTGTTATATTAAACTATGAGTGAGTGATTGGAATATTGTAGGAGTTTGGAGAAGTAGAGTGATGTTATCAGAAGAAGGTTAAAAAGGACAGTTTGCGCTGCAGCAAGAGAACTGACTTTTGAGGCCAGTATAAATGTGGTGAGATTTAGGAGGCCACTGTTACCTTGGAACAGGAAGAAATTAAGAAGTAGGGAATGATCAAATTTGTGATATATGCTTAAAGTAGAGTTATTAGGATTTATGTAAGTTTCATGAGAGTGACAAATGAGTAAAGAGCACTGAAATTTTGTTTCTGAACACTAACATGAAAATTATAGTATTTAACGAGATAAATAAAGAATGCTCTTTAAATTTTATTTAGAAAATGCTCAATTTATTGTGGAAAGTTTAGAAGTTATGTTTTATAAATATCAAATTGCTATTCAGTTTGATTTCAAAACTAGAGATATTCCAAATAAACATTTGAAATTTAGGGCAAAGGTAAGGACTGGAGATACAAAATTAGACTTCTGCTGTCTAATTTATTGATCGACAAAGGGAAATATCCACCTACAGACCAAAGAAGTGTCAGTGAGGTTAGAGAAAATTCAGGATAAGGAATTCATCTATTCACACATTCATCTACCCACACTGGCTATGTGTATTATATTGAATATTTCATGTATTATAGTTTGTGTCTTTATTAATGTTGCACCTTTTCATAGCTTTCTTTATTTCTTTATACTCTCAATTATTTTTTACATTCAGCTGAAGCATTCCTTCCTCTTGAAAGTCTTCTGTGATACTCACTTGATATACTCCTATATTCTGACTCCTCAGGACTCTGTGAATTTAATGTGTGAATTTAACTTCATACAGGTGTCAGGAATTGTTTGGTTTTTTTTTGGTTCTGTGTCATATCACTGAGGTTAAACAACAAACAAACAAAAAAACTCAGCCTTATTCAACTTGGTAATCAAAATTTCTATGACACATTAGACACAAATAGATGTTCTATTGACGTTCTTACAATGAATGGATAAATTTAAAAAAATTCTTGTACATTTGAGTATTTTTCCCCTTTAAGTGTTATCCCCCCCCTTTTTTTTTTTAAAGTAAACTGCTTTAGTATGTGACATCAGCTCCTGTCCAGATTAGATGGAATCAGGAAACAACGTAACCTTCTTTGTCCTTCTGGGTCTCACACAGAATCCAAAGGAGCAGAAAGTCCTTTTTGTTTTGTTCCTGTTCATCTACCTTTTGACTCTGGTGGACAATCTTCTTATTATAGTGACTGTAGCTGTCAGTGAGACTCTGAACTCACCGATGTACTTTTTTCTTGCTAGCTTATCATGTATGGATGCCACTTACTCCACTTCTATCACTCCCAGATTGATTTCAGAGTTGTTATTTGGGGAAAAAAACATATCCTTTGAATCCTGTATGACCCAGCTGTTTACAGAGCACCTTTTTGCTGGATCCGGGGTCTTCCTTCTGCTGGTGATGGCCTATGACCGCTATGTGGCCATCTGTAAGCCCTTGCATTATCTGGTGATCATGAGGCAGAGGGTGTGTGTTGCGCTGCTGGTGGTGTCCTGGGTTGGAGGTTTTCTGCACTCAGTGATTCAACTTAGTACTATTTACGGGCTCCCATTCTGTGGTCCCAATGTCATTGATCACTATATGTGTGACATGAATCCCTTACTGGAACTCGTCTGTGCTGACACCTATATCATCGGCATCTTAGTGTTGGCCAATGGAGGACTGATCTGCACTGCTGTGTTTCTGCTCTTACTCGTCTCCTATGGAGTCATCCTGCACTCTCTGAAGAACCTGAGTCAGGAAGGGAGGTGGAAAGCCCTCCAGACCTGTGGCTCCCACATCACCGTGGTTGTCTGCTTCTTTGTTCCCTGCATTTTCATGTATGTGAGACCCGCTAAGACGTTCCCCCTTGACAAATTATTGAGCGTGTTTTTCACCATCATAACCCCCATTCTGAACCCATTAATCTACAGTCTAAGAAGTTCTGAGCTAACTTATGCTATGAAGAAGCTGTGGAGAAGAAACATCATATCTCATATTAAATAAGTGCATCATCTACCATGAAGTGAGTCAATTGACAGCAGGTTCCATTTCCTTAGAGTGCAGAAGTCATTTTAAAATTTGAATTTGATTTAAAATGTTTTCTTTAAAAAGAGAAAAATCCTCTTTTTTCAAAGAGTTTATGATCATTGCAATTAAAGTTTAATATTATATAGTTCTGCTATTAAGAACAGTTTGCTCCATACAGTTCCTCCCCACCCGTGTCTCCCATCACTGTGGTCACCTTAGTGTTTGTGTCCTGCTTATTTGTGCATTTGTCCGCAAGGCTTGGGTGCATTTTATATCATAATAAGTCCTTTATTAAACTTACGCTTCATGATCAGAAATTTAGATATGAAAATTCTATGAGGAAATTCTAGGATGAAAAAGTGACTTTGGGAAAAGATCATAGTAATAAAAAGTGAGTTTGTCTTTAAAATGGAAAAGAGAAAATATAATTTTCTCTGTTTTTGATTGAAGACAATTGAACCCTACCTAACAAAACCATGCTGATTTTGACATATGGCCACACAGAGGCAAGTTCCAGATAGAGAATTATTTGCCATTATAAAATTGTACTTAGTTTTTTGTATTACCCAGTTGGTAGCTAAATTTTATTTACTGTCAGAATTTGTTAGAGTTTGGATTCCCTACCAGTCCAGAAGTGGGGACTACATACTTTCATTGCCATGGGCCTGTGTTCAGGCCCTGCTGGGAGAACTGGAATCCCAGAGGCTACACCACACAGCCGCACACATAAAAAATCCACACCAATAATAATCAAGCAAACAAACAAGCAAAAAACCTAGGCAAAGAATATTGAAAAAAAGAGTTTATGATAATACAGTTCTAAAATTTTTTGAAATGCAAATGTTTATTTTATTATGACACATTACAGTTTCTATTTAAGTCATCACGCTTCCATGTAGCATAATTATTCCCTGCCACTCTGAGCGTAAACCCATCTCAACCAGTGTTTCACCAGTCACTTTGGTGTCTCTGCAGAGTGGAGTCGAAGTCTGATCTGTGGTGTGTAATCTGGGTGTATATTCCCACTGCTTTGTAGGGAGGAAGTTTCACATTGTAAAATACCCTCTTCCCCTGCATAGTCAATCAATCTAAACTATTCTGGAGGATCACAAAGTACTTCAAAAATGTTTGCTATCTTGCACCTAAAATCTGATTTTGAGACTCCAAACTCTCTCTTTATCTGGTCTGCTTTGTTTATTGATGAATCCTGAGTATTTAGAACAATGCCTGGCCTATGGTAGATACTCAATGTTGGTTGAGTAGATTATGTAATACTTGGGTATTGATAATACACACTAGTATATTTAAAATTGATAACCAACAAGGATCTACCATATATAGCACAGGGAACTCTATTCAGCATCCTATAATAACCTAACTGGGAAAAGAATTGAAAGAGAATAGGTACACATACACGCATAGCTCCCTCACTCTGCTGACCACCTGACGCTGATATTGTTGGTCAGCTACAATCCAATATAAAATAGACATTGATTATTAAAAAGCAGAAAATTAATTTACTAATTTTGTCATTGGATTTCTAGATGTCCATTGGCAGATGAATGGATAAGAAAGTTGTAGTATATATGCCCGACAGAGTAATTACTCAGTTATAAAAAGGAACACATTTAAGTCAGTTCTAATGAGGTGGATTAACCTAGAGCCCATTATAAGACTGACGTAAGCCAGAAATAGATATTGTGTATTGAAGTATATATATGGAATCTAGAAAGATAGTACTGATGATCCTATATGAAGGGCAGCAAAGGAGACAGTCATAGAGAACAGATGTTTGGACGCAGTGGAAGGAGAGAGGATGATGATTTGAGAGAATCGCATTGAAACGCATACCTTACCATATGTAAAACAGATGACCAGAGGGAGTTTGATGTGTGACACAGGGAACCCAAACCAGTGCTCTGTGCCAAGCTGGAAGGGTGGGATGGGAAGGGAGAGGTTGCAGGATTCAAGTATGCAGCAGAGGCTATCACAATAATGTAAAATAATTTTCCTCCAATTGAAGTAAATTAATAAATTAAAAATGAAATTATTAAAAAAATAAAGATTTTAATTTAGTTGTTTTGTCATTAGTTGACATATTTACCTCTTAAACTCAAGTGTATCTAAAGCTAATGATATTTGCAGGCACTTTGGCTATCGTGCTATATAGTTCATGTTCATATCATAAACAATACCAGGGGACAAACCTGCATCTTATGCATTGGCAAGTGAATTCCTCATCACTGAGCCAACAGGAAAGCTCCCATCAGTTCAGTTCTGTTCAGCCACTCAGGCGTCCGACTCTTTGCGACCAAATGAACTGCAGCACCCCAGGCCTCCCTGTCCATCAACAACTCCCGAAGTTTACCCAAACTCATGTCGATCTGAGTTGGTGATGCCATCCAAGCATCTCATCCTCTGTCGTCCCTTCTCCTCCTGCCCTCAATCTTTCCCAGCATCAGGGTCTTTTCCAGTGAGTCAACTCTTCACATCAGGTGACCTGATTGCATCAAGTATTGGAGTTTCAGCTTCAACATCACTCCTTCCAATGAACAGCCAGGACTGATCTTCTTTAGGATGAACTGGTTGGATCTCCTTGCACTCCAAGGGACTCTCAGGAGTCTTCTCCAACACCATAGTTCAAAAGAATCAATTCTTCGGTGCTCAGCTTTCTTTATAGTCCAACTCTCACATCCATATAAGACTACGGGAAAAATCATAGCCTTAACTACACAGACGTTTGTTGACAAATAATGTCTCTGCTTTTTAATATGCTGTCTAGGTTGGTCATAACTTTCCTTCCAAGGATTAAGCGTCTTTTAATTTCATGGCTGCAAACACCATCTGCAATGATTTTTGAGCCCCCCAAAATAAAGTCTGACACTGTTTCCCCTTCTATTTGCCATGAAATGATGGGACCAGATGCCATGATCTTAGTTTTCTGAATGTTGAGCTTTAAGCCAACTTTTTCACTCTCCTCTTTCACTTTCTTCAAGAGTCTCTTTAGTTCTTCTTCACTTTCTGCCATAAGGGTGGTGTCATCTGCCTATCTGAGGTTATTGATATTTCTCCTGGAAATCTTGATTCCAGCTTATGCTTCCTCCAGCCCAGCATTTCTCATGATGTATTCTGCATATAAGTTAAATAGCCAGGGTTACAATATATAGCCTTGACGTACTTCTTTTCCTATTTGGAACCAGTCTGTTCCATGTCCAGTTCTAACTGTTGCTTCCTGACCTGCATCCAGGTTTCTCAAGAGCCAGGTCAGGTGGTCTAATATTCCCATCTCTTTCAGAATTTTCCACAGTTTATTGTGATCCACACAGTCAATGGCTTTGGCATAGTCAATAAAGCAGACATAGATGTTTTTCTGGAACTCTCTTGGTTTTTCGATGAACCCCCATAGATATTCTTGAAAACCTTTGAGGAAAATCCCAGTGAATTAATTAAACAAGAATCAGCCTTGGACACATTCCAAGACCCAGTGATAATTGCAGCTGGAAGGGATGAAATATCCTGTGACCTTCACCCCTAATAGGAAGAAAATGCTATTCGCTTAGCAGCTGCCATAAAAATTTCAGGAGGTCCATTCTTAGACTGATAGCATGACTTAAAAAGAATCACAGGAATGTCTTTCAAAATCTCAACTAGTTTGGTCATGTTAATATGACAGAGTGAAAAGAACTGAACAGTCAAATGCGATTTGTATTTTTGAAGTTAGGATGAAGGAAATTACCTGTGAAAAATTTCCCTGCCAAATAACTAGTTGATTTCTTCGATGTGTATGTAGTATTGGCTGGTCATTTTGATATATTTCCTAATGCAATAAACTTGTTTTCCAGTGTGCACCATGGAATTGCTTTCAGATAATCTACATTTGCAGTTAAAAATGACCTGAATAATCAGAAGACTCCATGAAGCAAATGGACGGACAGTCAAATAAACTATATGCTCAAGAAAAAAAGTGGACTTTTGTCCTCTTTGTCAAACTGGATGAAAAATAATTCCAAGTGTTGATGAGTAACTTCAGGTTATTCTTCAGGTTCTGAACAAGCCTCCAGAAGGTAAGACTAACATTAAATAGTTGGTACCAAGCTCACAGTTGTGAGACTTTCTTTATTATATAAGAAAATAAGTGACTTTAAAATCAATCAGACAAATTCAATTCTAGGTATATGACTTAAAAGTGTGTACTTGAGAAAATGAATTAGATATTCTGAACCTTAAGTTCTTCACTTGTGAAAGAAGGATTATGGCTCTTGCTACTGTAAATATTAAATGTGTTATATTAAACAATGAGTGAGTGATTGAAATATGGTAGGAGTTTGGAGAAGTAGAGTGATGTTATCAGAAGAAGGTTAAAAAGGATAGTTTGTGCTGCAGCAAGAGAACTGACTTTTGAGGCCAGTATAAATGTGGAGAGATTTAGGAGGCCACTGTTACCTTGGAACAGGAAGAAATTAAGAAGTAGGGAATAATCGAATTTGTGATATATTCTTAAAGTAGAGTTATTAGGATTTATGTAAGTTTCATGAGAGTGACAAATGAGTAAAGAGCACTGAAATTTTGTTTCTGAACACTAACATGAAAATTATAGTATTTAACGAGATAAATCAAGAATGCTCTTTAAATTTTATTTAGAAAATGCTCAATTTATTGTGGAAAGTTTAGAAGTTATGTTTTATAAATATCAAATTGCTATTCAGTTGGATTTCAAACCTAGAGATATTCCAAATAAACATTTGAAATTTAGGGCAAAGGTAAGGACTTGAGATACAAAATTAGACTTCTGCTGTCTAATTTATTGATCAAAAAAGGGAAATATCCACCTACAGACCAAAGAAGTGTCAGTGAGGTTAGAGACAATTCAGGATAAGGAATTCATCTATTCACACATTCATCTACCCACACTGGCTATGTGTATTATATTGAATATTTCATGTATTATAGTTTGTGTCTTTATAAATGCTGCACTTTTTCATAGCTTTCTTTATTTCTTTATACTCTCAATTATTTTTTACATTCAGCTGAGGCATTCTTTCCTCTTGAAAGTCTTCTGTGATACTCACTTGATATACTCCTATATTCTGACTCCTCAGGACTCTGTGAATTTAATGGAACTTCATACAGGTCTCAGGAATTATTATTTTTTGGTTCTGTGTCATATCACTGAGGTTAAACAACAAACAAACAAAAGAAACTAACCCTTATTCAACTTGGCAATCAAAATTTCTATGACACATTAGACACAAATAGGTGTTGTATTGACGTTCTTCCAATGAATGAATGAATTAAAAAAATTCTTATACATTTGAGCATTTTTCCCCTTTAAGTGTTATCCCTCTTGCTTTTTTTTTTTTTTTTTTTTAAGTAACCTGCTTTAATATGTGAAGTCAGCTTCTGTCCAGATTAGATGGAATCAAGAAAGAATGTAACCTTCTTTGTCCTTCTGGGTCTCACACAGAATCCAAAGGAGCAGAAAGTCCTTTTTGTTTTGTTCCTGTTCATCTACCTTTTGACTCTGGTGGGCAACCTTCTTATTATAGTGACTATAGCTGTCAGTGAGACTCTGAACTCACCGATGTACTTTTTTCTTGCTAGCTTATCATGTATGGATGTCACTTACTCCACTTCTATCACTCCCAGATTGATTTCAGAGTTGTTATTTGGGGAAAAAAACATATCCTTTGAATCTTGTATGACCCAGCTGTTTACAGAGCACCTTTTTGCTGGATCCGGGGTCTTCCTTCTGCTGGTGATGGCCTATGACCGCTATGTGGCCATCTGTAAGCCCTTGCATTATCTGGTGATCATGAGGCAGAGGGTGTGTGTTGTGTTGCTGGTGGTGTCCTGTGTTGGAGGTTTCTTGCACTCAGTGATTCAACTTGGCACTGTTTATGGGCTCCCATTCTGTGGCCCCAATGTCATCGATCACTATACATGTGACATGTACGCCTTATTGGAACTCGTCTGTACTGACACCTATATCATCGGCATCTTAGTGTTGGCCAATGGAGGACTGATCTGCACTGTTGTGTTTCTGCTCTTACTCGCCTCCTACGGAGTCATCCTGCACCCTCTGAATAACCTGAGTCAGGAAGGGAGGCGGAAAGCCCTCCAGACCTGTGGCTCCCACATCACCGTGGTTGTCTGCTTCTTTGTTCCCTGCATTTTCATGTATGTGAGACCTGCTAAGACCTTCCCCATTGATAAATTATTGAGCGTGTTTTTCACCGTCATAACACCCATGCTGAACCGATTAATCTATAGTCTAAGAAGTTCTGAGTTGACTAATGCTATGAAGAAGCTGTGGAGAAGAAACATCATATCTCATATTAAATAAGTGCATCATCTACCATGAAGTGAGTCATTTGACAGCAGGTTCCATTTCCTTAGAGTGCAGAAGTCATTTTAAAATTTGATTCTGATTTAAAATTTTTTCTTTAAAAGGAAAAGAATCCTCTTTCTTCCAAGAGTTTATGATCATTGCAATTAAAGATCATTATTATGCAGCTGTGCTGCTAATAACAGTTTGCTCCATACGGAGTCCTCCCCACCCGTGTCTCCCATCACTGTGGTCGCCTTAGTGTTTGTGCCCTGCTTATTTGTGCATTTGTCCGCAAGGCTTGGGTACATTTTATATCGTAATACGTCCCTTGTTAAACTTACACTTCACCCTCAGGAGGAAGTCTGGGATGAAAAAGTGACTTTAGGCAAAGATCATAGTAATAAAAAGTGAGCTCGTCTTTAAAATGGAAAAGAGAAAATAGAATTTTGTGATTGAAGACAACCGCACACTACTTAACAAAAGCATGCTGATTTTGACATATAGCTACTCAGAGGTGAGTTCCAGATAGAGAATTATTTGCCATTATAAAATTGTACTTAGCTTTTTGTATTACCCAGTTGGTAGCTAAATTTTATTTTCTGTCAGAATTAGAGTTTGGATTCCCTGCCAGTCCAGAAGTTGGGAGTACATGCTTTCACTGCCACGGGCCTGTGTTCAGGCCCTGCTGGGAGAACTGGAATCCCAGAGGCTCCACCACACAGCCGCACACATAAGAAAACCTCACCAATAACAAACAAACAAACAAAAAACCTAGGCAACGAATATTGAAAAAAAGAGTTTGCGATAATACAGTTCTAAAATGTTTTGAAATGCAAATGTTTATTTTATTATGACTCATTACAGTTTCTGTTTAAGTCATCACGCTTCCATGTAGCATAATTATTCCCTGCCACTCTGAGCGTAAACCCATCTCACCCAGTGTTTCATCAGTCACTTTGGTGTCTCTGCAGAGTGGAGTCAAAGTCCAATCTGTGGTGTGTAATCTGGGTGTATATTCCCACTGCTTTGTAGTGAGGAAGTTTCACATTATAAAATACCCTCTTCCCCTGCATAATCAATCAATCTGAACTATTCTGGAGGATCACAAAGTACTTCAAAAATGTTTGCTATCTTGCACCTAAAATCTGATTTTGAGACTCCAAACTCTCCCTTTATCTGGTCTGCTTTGTTTATTGATGAATCCTGAGTACTTGGAACAATGCCTGGCCTATGGTAGATACTCAATGTTGGTTGAGTTGATTATGTAATACTTGGGTATTGACAATACACACTAGTATATTTAAAATTGATAACCAACAAGGATCTACCATATATAGCACAGGGAACTCTATTCAGCATCCTGTAATAACCCAACTGGGAAAAGAATTGAAAGAGAATAGGTACACATACACATACAGCTCCCTCACTCTGCTGACCACCTGAAGCTGATATTGTTGGTCAACTACAATCCAATATAAAATAGATGTTAATTATTAAAAAGCAGAAATTTAAGTTACTAGTTTTGTCATTGGATTCCTAGATGTCCATTGGCAGATGAATGGATAAGAAAGTTGTAGTATATATGCCCAACCGAATAATCACTCAGTTATAAAAAGGAACGCATTTAAGTCAGTTCTAATGAGGTGGATTAACCTAGAGCCCATTATAAGAGTGACGTAAGGCAGAATAGATGTCGTGTATTAAAGTATATATATGGAATCTAGAAAGATAGTACTGATGGTCCTGTGTGAAGGGCAGCAATGGAGACAGTCATAAAGAACGGATGTTTGGACTCAGTGGAAGAAGGAACGAGCGGGATGACTTGAGAGAACAGCATTGAGACACATACCTTACCAAATGTAAAATGATAACCAGAGGGAGTTTGATGTATGACACAGGGAACCCAAGCCAGTGCTCTGTGTGAACCTGGATGGATGGGGGGAGAGGGTGGGGGGTTCTGGAGGGAGGGGACACAAGTGTGCAGCAGAGGCTATCACAATATCGTAAAAGAATTGTCCTCCAATTGAAGTAAATAAATAAATTAAAAAATAAAATTATTAAAAAATAGAGGTTTTAATTTAGTTGTTTTGTCATTAGATTGACATATTTACTTCTTAAACCCAGGTGTATCTAAAGCCAATAATATTTGCAGACATTTTGGGCTCTCGTGGTATAGTTTATTTTCATATCATAAACCATTTAATGAGGTCACCTGAGTTCTTCAATTTCTTTTAAAAATCGTGGTCAAATACACATAGCAAAATATATAGTTTTAACCATTTTAAAGTGTCACTACCTTAATTTATATTGCTGTGCCAACATTATGGTTGTCATCTCCAAAATGTTTCCAACTTGTCAAACTGCAATTTCACAATCATTAAACAAAATTTCCCATTTCCACTTACCAAGCACCATCCAACTACCATTCTATTTTCTGTCTATAAACTTGACTAGTTAAGTGTCTCAATCACATGTAGTCATACAAAATTGGTTTTTCTGTGTGACTTCCTTTTTCACTTTGCATCAATATACTATCCTTTCTCCATTAAATGCTCTTGACACTCTTGTTAAAAATTATCTAGGATGTATATAAAGCTTTATTTCTAGATCATCTATTTGATTCCATTAATATGTTGTCCATCTTTATTTCAATGGTCATGCTGGGATTACCATAACTTTGTATAATATGTTTTAGGATCAGGTAGCATGAGACCTACAACTTTCTATTTCCTTTCAAAATTGTTTTAGCAGTTTGGAGTCCTTGAGATTCTGTATGAATTTTTCTGCTTCTATAAAAACTATTCTGGGATTTTGATAAGGATTGCACTGAATCTGAAGGCATTATTAACATCTTAATAATATGTAGAGGTATTATCAACATCTTAATACTGTTAAATATCCCAGATCATAAATATCCTTCCATGTATGTGTGTATTTGATAATATCACTCAGATACATTTTGTAGTTTTCAGTTTACAAGACTGTCTCCTTGGTTAAATTTATTCCTAAATATTCTTTTTGGTGCCCTTGTAAGTGTAATTATTTTCTTAATTTATTCTTGGGTTTTTCATGATCTTGTAGATGTTCAACATCATTTCATAAAAAACTCTCAACAAACTGGAAATAGAAAGAATGTAGCTTGACATCATAAAGTCCATATATGACAGATGCACAGCTAACATCATCCTCAACATGGAAAGGTTAAAAGCTGCCTCATTAAAATCTGGAATAGACAAGAAGGCACAAGTCTTTTTAACATAGTACTGCCATAAAAATTCCTGTGAAAATTTTAAAGCTGTGTTAAGTATAACTCCTCTCATCTCTGAAGTGAAATAATTTTATTAATTTTTATATACTTTCAATTGCTGTAACAGGGCTTATTAAAAACAAACAAACTTATTTATATACTGGAGGGTAGCCAATAAGCAATGTTGTGATAGTTTCATGTGAGAGCAAAGCAAAGAGCTCAGCCTATGTACACAAGCATCCATTCTCCACCAGACTCCCCTTTCACCCAGGTTACCCCGTAACACTGTGCAGAGTTCCCGGTGCTCTACAGTAAGACCTTGCAGATTATTGAATTTAAATGTTGCAGTGTGTACATGCCAACTCCAAAATCCCTAACTGTCTCTTCCCCAAGTTCTTCCAGCCTAACAAGCATAAGTTTATTCTCTGAGTCTGTGAGCATGTTGTGTGTGTGCTGGGTCGTGTCCCATGGCCTGCAGCCCTCCACACTCCTCTGTCCATGGAATTTTCCAGGCTCTGTTTCATAAATAAGGTCATTTGTATAATTTCCGTAACAGTGTCTCTGATGGAAGTCACTTCCTATACTTTCGAACTCAGCTTGAGCATCACCTTAAGAAAGCTCATCTTGGATTACTTTATCCACAGTTGAATTTTCCCTCTATTTTCTGTCACTATACCCCACTTCTTGTCTTTTAAACAGGAAATAAAACAGCAATTTCTTTCTTAATATTGTCTCCTTCTTTTTTATATGATTCTTTTATAACAAAATAAGATCCACACAGGGGAAAGTTTTACATGACTTCCCCCTGATTTTATTAATTCTTGTATCCTCACTTATAGCATGGTAGCTGGTCAAATGCGGGTATCGTCAACTTTTTGAAAAATTAATAATTGGATTATTTACTATATATAAAATTTTAATACATTCAATTGTGTTTTTGGATATTTTATATACATATATAAAAGCAAATATAAGATAGTTAAATTGGATATTGTGTAAAAGGGAGCAATCTTGCTATGGCTGGTAGGGAAACACATAACAAATAATTTCACTAAAGCTAAACAACTGAGCTGATATTTCCTTCTTGATTTGTAGTCATTTCATGATTCTGGAGCTCTTTGTCCACGTTGCACCTTTCTGACATCAATTTTGTGATTTGGCCTATTAATAACTTTACATATAGACTTCCTTTAAAACTTTGGGGAAAATCACAGTGAATTAATTAAGCAAGAATTAGTCCTGGACACATGCCAATTCCAAGACTCAATGATAATTGCAGCTGGAAGGGATGAAATATCTTGTGATCTTCACCCCTAACAGGAAGAAGATGCTACCCACTTAGTGAGTGACAGAAATTTTTCAGAAGGTCCTTTCTTAGACTTAAGGCATGGCTTAAAAAAGGTTAGGAAATTGTTTCAAAATCTCAATCAACTACTCTGTCCATGCTAACATGACAGAGTGAAAAGGGATAAAAAGTCAAATGCATTTTTTTTTTTTACATTAGCAGGAATAAGTTACTTGTGAAAAATTTCCCTGCAAAATGACTAATTAATATCTTCTATGTATATATATAATTTCCTGGTCATTTTGATAAATTTCCCAAGGTAATAAACTTTTCTTTTCTCTGTGCACCATGGAATTCCATTAAAGTAATATATACTTCATATAAAAATAACCTTCTGAATAATCAGAAGACTCCATGAAGTTAATGAACAGACAGTCAAACAAAATAAACTATATTCTCAAGTAATAAGGCAGTTTTTTGCCCTCTGTTGCCAAAATGGATGAAAAATAATTTCAGTGTTTATGAGTAATTTAAGGTCGTCCTTCAGATTCTGAACAAGCCTCCACAAGGTAAAACTAACAGTAAATAGTGGGAACCAGTCTCCCAATTGTGAGAAATTATTTTGTAGAAATTAAATTACTTTGAAGTCAAACTTAGACTCAACTCTAGGTATATCACTTAAAAATGTGACTTGGGAAACTGAATTAGTTGTTCTGAGCCTTAGCTTCTTCAGTTATGAAATGAGGATTGTGGTTCTTGTTACAGTAAATATTAAATGTGTTATATTCAGATATGAGTATATGTTTGAAATATATTGCAGGAACTTCGAGCAAAAGAGAGATGCTATCAGAATAAGATTAAAAAGGACAATTTGGGCAGCTTCAGGAGAACCAAATTTTTGGAGGCCAGAATAAATTTTTCTCCAATTTTTTGGAGAGACTTGGTAGAAAGCTATTTCAGTGGAGCAGGAAGAAATTAAGAAGTTGGGTATGATCATATTTGTAATATATTTTGAAAGTAGAGTTGATAGGATTTATTAAGATTTTATGAAATTGGTAAATGAGAACAGTACTGAAATTTTTTTTGTCTGAAAAATAACATGGAAAATGACAGCATTTAATGAGATAAATACAGAACACCTCTTTAAATTTTATACAGGAAACCATTATGTTTAGTGTGGACAATTTAAAAGTTTAATAAGTACTAAAATGCCAATCAATCGGATGTCCAAAATTAGAAATGTTGCATATAGGCAGCTTGGTGGTAAAGTATCCGCCTGCCAGTGGAGGAGAGGCAGAAGATAAGGGTTAGATCCCTGGATTGGGAAGATCCTTCGGAGGTGGAAATGGCAACCACCCTGGTATTCTTGCCTGGGAAATCCCACGCATGGCACATATCTACGCTTGAGAATTTGAGGAGAGTTAGGGACTGGGGACTCAGTTTAGATTGTTGCAGTGCTTATTGGTCAGGAAAAGGGAAGTGTCCACCTGAAGACCTAAGAAGTGTCAGGGCAGTTTGAGACACTTCAGGACAGTGAACTTCTACTTATTGTTTGACCTACTCATATTGATTATGTAAACTACCTTAAGCGGGTCTCAGGTATTGCACTTTTGTGACCTTATAAATGGTGCACCTCTTCATGAGCTTCTCTTGCATCTTTTTTATTCTTGCATTTTTAAAAACTCAGATTCAGCATTGCTTCTACTGGGAAGTCTTCCTCTGATTCTAGTTTGAGAAACTCCTACTGTGACTCTTAGCCCTGTACTGATACTCATTTAATGGCATCTATTACGTGGGTCTGGAATTGCCTGATTCCTCATTATGTGTCTAGCACTAGAGTGATGGGAACTATGCCTTATTCAACTTGGTAATAAAAATGTCCATGACATACTGGACACAAATAGATGTTCCGTGCATATCTTCTAATGAATGGATAAATAAAAGACAAACATTGAAGTCTTTTCTGTCTTTAAGTGTTTTCCCCTTCATTTTGGAGGTAAGCTACTCAGATGTGAAGTCAGCTTCTGTGCAGACGAAATGGAAGCAAGGAGCAGTGTGACTCACTCTGTCCTCCTGGGCCTCACTCAGGATCCAAAGGGGCAGAAAGTCCTTTCTGCTGTGTTCTTGCTCTTCTATATTTTGACTGTGGTGGGAAACCTGCTCATTGTTGTGACTGTAACTGTTAGTAAGACCCTGAACTCACCAGTGTACTTTTTTCTTGCTAGCTTATCATTTATGGATATCACTTATTCCTCTTCTATTACTCCCAGGTTGATTTCATACTTGTTTTTTGGGGAAAAAATCATAACCTTTGAATCTTGCATGACCCAGCTGTTTACAGAGCACTTTTTTGGTGGATCGGAGATTGTACTTCTGTTGGTGATGGCCTATGACCGCTATGTGGCCATCTGTAAGCCTTTGCATTATCTGGTGATCATGAGGCAGAGGGTGTGTGTTTTACTGCTGGTGGTGTCCTGGGTTGGAGGTTTTCTACACTCAGTAATTCAACTTGGCACTATTTACGGGCTCCCATTCTGTGGCCCCAATGTCATTGATCACTATATGTGTGACATGTTCCCATTATTAAAACTCGTCTGTACTGACACCTATGTCACTGGCGTCTTAGTTGTGGTCAATGGAGGACTGATCTGCAGTCTTGGGTTTCTGCTCTTACTAGTCTCCTATGGGGTCATCCTGCACTCTCTGAAGAACCTGAGTCAGGAAGGGAGGCGGAAAGCCCTCCAGACCTGTGGTTCCCACATCACTGTGGTTGTCTGCTTTTTTGTTCCCTGTATTTTCATAAGCACAAGGCCTGCTAAGACCTTCCCCAATTGACAAATTATTGAGTGTGTTCTATACAGTCATAACCCCCATGCTGAACCCATTAATCTACAGTCTAAGAAATTCTGAGTTGACTAATGCTATGAAGAAGGTCTGGAGAAGAAACATCATATCTCATATTAAATAAGTACATCATCCACCATGAAGGGAGTCATTCGACATCAGGGTCCATTTCCTTACAATGCAGAAGCCATTTTAAAATTTGATTATGATTTCTCTTTTTTGCAAAAACTTTTCTATAATTATAATTAAAGATAGTTATACAACTGTGCTGTTAAAATAGTTTTCCTCTCTACTAGAGTATAAAGCCTATAAATACCTATTTATCACTGTAGCTAGCAAGATTTAATGCCTATGCAGCAAGATATTAATAATATATAATTAATTTGCAAGGTTACAATTATATAGTTACACTGATATTTGATCATTTATGCTTTTATCTTTTTTACTCTTGTTGAGACACTGAGTAATTTTTATTTAGATTCTTGTCATTTAAGTAAACCCATTTATTTATATAACTTAAAATTGTTATTTTATATAGATTGTCTTCTTTGCTATGTTTCCATCACATTATGCCCCCAAATTTTAGCTTAAATATTTTACTGTTTACAAGAAACTTTGAAGTAAAATAGGGATTAATTAACAGCCTATATGAGAACCAAGCAATATAGGATTGAAAGAAAGTGAAATTTGCTTAGTCGTGACCAACTCATTGCAACACCATAGACTGTATAGTCCATGGAATTCTCCAGACCAGAATATTGGAGTGAGTAGCTTTTCCCTTCTCCAGGGGATCTTCCCAACCCAGGTCTCCTGCATTGCAGGCAGATTTTTTACCAGCTGAGACACAAGGGTAGCCCAAGAATACTGGCGTGGGTAGCCTATCCCTTCTCCAGCGGATCTTCCCACCCCAGGAATTGAACCGAGGTCTCCTGCTTTGCAGGTGGATTCTTTAACAACTGACCTATCATGGAAGCCCAAATAATATAGGATTAAATCTCAAATAAATTTCCAAATTTCCTATTTTTTTCTCAGCATTTTCTAGTCTTCATAAATGTAACCCCTAATTTTGTTTCTTAATTTTCATTTGGCAATAATCTTTGCAAATGCAAATGTGTTTAACATATGGATATTTGTTACTCTCTCTATATATAATCTTTGCTTTTACTATGCAATGTCTTGAAAAAATGTTTTTGTAGGAATCCATATATATCTCATAACCTTTCTTATGCTGCACAATACTCCTCATAATTTTACATTAAAATTAATATGTCCATTTCTCTTCATGTGGCTGCTAAATTTTTCTATGACAAATAATTTTCCAATGAACATATGGTTTTGAGTATGTACATATATAGTTCATAGGCATAGAATTGTAGCTATGATATTTGAATCAGTGGTAAAGTAGTATATGAATTTAAAATGTTGAAATTGATAGTTATTTCCAAACTACCATTCTTGAGATTGTTCTAATAGCTACAGTCCTGTACACTGTCTATGAGAAGTCTTTTGTCCACCTTCTCAAGACCAGTCACTGATAAATGTTTATGATAATTGATTAAAGTTAATTTTACGTTTTAACCACTACCTTTTTGATATAATTGAGTTTGGACATTTTTCCATATGTTTTGTTTGATTTGTATTTTTTCATTTTTTTTTTTTTTTTGATTTTGAAGCTGAAGTTCCAATACTTTGGCCACTTGCTGCAAAGAACCCACTCACCAGAGTGTGTTATTAATTTTTGCATTTTGATATTGAAATTCCAACTAGCAATGTTAATTTATGTACTTAAACAATAATTGTAGTATATAGTGGAACTATAAACTTCCCTGATGGCTCAGCAGGTAAAGAACCCTGCCTGTAATGCAGGAGACACAGGAGATGTGGATTCCATTCCTGGGTTTGGAAGATCCCTTGGAGGAGGGCATGGCAACCCACTACAGTGTTCTTGCCTGGAAAACCCCATGGACAGATGAGCTTCATGGGATACAGTCCATGAGGTCACAAAGAACTGGACATGACTGAGTGAGCACCCAGCACGCACACAATGGAACTATGTGTAACTTTGTTCTGCATTTTCCAAGTCTCCTGTAAATGTGTTATTTTACTTTCCTAATTTAAAAAATAAAATAGAAGGAGGAAAAAAAGATCTTTTTACCATTGAATATGTAACTAATATTTTCTGGTTATATGTTTTTACCTTTTTAAACTACTTGCAGTATTTTGATGAAAGTGAAAGAGGAGAGTGAAAAAGCCCATGCTATCTCAAAATGCATGTTGTGGGTTAAGGGCCTGTTGCAACTCTCTCAGTTTTCAGGCATTTCCTTTCTCTATTTAGGAACTTGCTAAAGGTCTGTATAGTCAAGGCTATGGTTTTTCCAGTGGTCATGTATGGATGTGACAGTTGGACTGTGAAGAAAGCTGACCGCCAAAGAATTGATGCTTTTGAACTGTGGTGTTGGAGAAGACTCTTGAGAGTCGCTTGGACTGCAAGGAGATCCAACCAATCCATCCTAAAGGAGATCAGTCCTGGGTGTTCATTGGAAGGACTGATGCTGAAGCTGAAACTCCAGTACTTTGGCCATCTCATGTGAAGAGTTGACTCATTGGAAAAAACCCTGATGCTGGGAGGGATTGGGGGCAGGAGGAGAAGGGGATGATAGAGGATGAGATGGCTGGATGGCATCACCGACTTGATGGACATGAGTCTGAATAAACTCCAGGAGTTGGTGATGGACAGGGAGGCCTGGCGTGCTGCGATTCATGGGGTTGCAAAGAGTTGGACACGACTGAGCAACTGAACTGAACTGAATAGGCATATAACTTCTTGCTAAAAACTAGCAAGTGGGCACTCTATCTGTCCCCTTCTGATGTCTATGTCAGAAGATTTCACTGTCTCTTTTATACTTTAATAAAACCTTGCTACACGAAAAGCTCCGAGTGATCAAGCCTTGTCTCTGGCCCTGGATCGAATTCCTCTCCTCTGGAGGCCACATATCCCAGTGTTGTTCCCAGCTTGTGGCAGCAACATTTCAAAACCATCATATCATGAGTGACATGACGGTTTCACAGAACAGGAAGGGACGTGGCTGACTCTTTCAGGTATGGGAGCTACAGGATTGCCCTTGCAATCACCCAGATGCTCTTCATGGTGTTGCTGCCTGTCTGTGGCTCCCATGTCACCGACCATCCACGTGTGAATTAAACCCTTTACTGAAACCTGTCTGCATGGACTCTCACACACTTGGTCTCTCTTGCTGCTAACAGTGGGTTCATTTATCGCTTAAATATTTTCCCCCGATGGTCTCCCATGTGGTCAGCTTGTGCTGCATAGAGACCTATAGGTTGGAGGGGAGATGCAAAGTCCTCTCCACCTGTGTCTTCCACATCACTGTGGGCATCATGATCTTTGTGCCCTGCTTATTTGCCCTGAAGGCGTGGCTCATTTTATAGCATGATAGCTCCTTTGTTAAACTTCTTAAACTTACTCACTCAGAAATCCAGAGGTGAAAAAATGCTATGAGGAATTTTTGGAGTGAAAATGTGGGCTTGGGAAATAATCATAACAATATTAAATGGCTTTGTATTTTAAATGGTGAATAGAAAATAAATACAATTTTATGGTTCAGGGCCAACTGAACATTGCTTATCAAAAGTATGTTGATTTTGACATATAAGTACCCAGGGGTAAGGTCCAGGCAGGAAATCACTAACCATTATGAAAATTGTATTTAAATTTATGTATTGCCCAGTTCAGAATTCATTATGGTTTTGAGATTCTCTGGGTTTCCAGTGGTTGGGACTACAGACTTTCATTGCCTAGGGCTTAGATTCAGTCCCTGGTAAAAGTAGGATCCCCCAATTCACATGGCATGACCAGAAACAAACAAACAATACCAAGAAAAACATACAAAGAAACCTAGCTAACAAATAATAAAAAAAAAAAAAGCGAAGTTTTAGGATACAGTTATAGAGATTTTACTTTTTGAAATGCAAACATGTTTATTTTATTATTACTCAACAAAATTTCTCTTTAGGCTGTCACTCTTCCACATAGCACAGATTATTCCCTGTCACTCTGAGAGTAAACTCTTCCCAATAAGGGGTACATCAGTCACTTTGGTGCCTTTCTTTGCAGGTTAGAATTTAAGCCCAGTCTCTGGTGTATAATCTGTGTTGTATATATTTCCACTGCTTTGTAGAGAGGGACGTTTACTTTATAAAATCCCCTCTTCCCCATGCATAACCAGGCAATTTGAACACATCTGGAGGAGCATAAAATCCTTCAAATATGTTTTCTAACGTACATCCAAAACCTAATTTTGAAACTTCAAAATAAAAAATTTGGATTTCATTTCTTTCTTTCTCACCCAGGCTTTTTTGGGGCCTTGTTTCTTCTTCTGATGCATCCTGAGTACTTAGAACAATGCCTAGTCCATGGTAGGTACTTAATATTTGCTGAATTGATTATAAAAAATTTGAGATTGACAAATATTTGCTACTATATTTAATGTAGATAGTCAACAAGACATACTATACAACACAGGGAACTCTACTCACTATTTTGTAAAAACTTAAACAAAAAAAATTGAGAAAAAATTGATACAGGTGTGTGTATATATATATACATCTATCTAACTTTTTATATACACATATGTTTGAATCACTTTGCAGTACACCTGCACCTAACACATTTTAATCAACTATACTGAAATATAAACTAGAAATTTAAAACTAGAGGTTCTAATTTAGTAGTTTGTCATTATATTGACATGAAAATGAAAGTGTTAGTTGCTTAGTCATGTCTGACTTTCTGACTTCATAGACTGTAGCTCACCAGGCTGCTCTGTCCAAGGACTTTTCCAGGCAAGAATACTGGAGTGGATTGCCATTTCCTTCTCTATTGAACTGACGTATTTGTCTCTTAAATAAATTATCCATGTGTATCTGAAGCCAATGATATTTGCATATATTTGGGGCTATTGGGTTATTAGACTATTGTACTTTAGTCCAGATTCACATCATAAATCAATTAATGAGGTGACCTTAGTTCTTAAATTTGTTTTTTTAAAATTATGCTCAAGTATGCATAATAAACTTATATTATCCACAGGACTGGAAAAGGTCAGTTTTCATTCCAATCCCCAAGAAGGACAATGCCAAAGAATGTTTAAACTACCTCCCAATTGCGCTCATCTCACCTGCTAGCAAAGTAATCCTCAAAATTCTCCAAGCCAGGCTTCAACAATACGTGAACTGTGAAATTCCTGATGTTCAAGCTGGATTTAGAAAAGGCAGGGGAAGCAGAGATCAAATTGCCAACATCTGCTGGATCATCGAAAAGGCGAGAGAGTTCCATAAAAACATCTCCTTCTGCTTTATTGACAATGCCGAAGTCTTTGACTGTGTGGGTCACAAGAAACTGTGGAAAATTCTTCAAGAGATGGGAATACCCTAGTCTCTGAGAAATCTGTATGCAGGTCAAGAAGCAACAGTTAGAACCAGACATGGAACAAAGAACTGGTTCCAAATTGGGAAAGTACAATATCAAGGCTATATATTGTCCCCCCACTTATTTAACTTCTATGCGGAGTACATCATGAGAAACGCTGGGCTGGATGAAGCACGAGCTGGAATCAAGATTTCCAGGAGAAATATTAATAACCTCAGATATGCAGATGACACCACACTTATGGCAGAAAGTGAAAAAGAACTAAAGAGCCTCTTGATGAAAGTGAAAAAGGAGAGTGAAAACGCTGGCTTAAAACTCAACATTAATTAGCCTCAATTAAAACAAACAAATTAATTAAAAAATAAAAATAAAAATTAATGAAACAAAAGATGTTCACAGTTGTGCCACTTACAGGAGTTAAAAGAGTAGAAAAAACCTACATGTCTAATAAACAGAACTGCTTAAAGAAAAAACAATAAAAAACCTCAACATTTGAAAAACTAACATCATGGGATCCAATCCCATCACTTCATGGCAAATGGACGGGGGAACAAAAGAAACAGGGAGAGACTTAATTTTTTGGGCTCCAAAATCACTGCAGATGGTGACTGCAGCCCTGAAATTAAAAGACGCTTGTTCTTTGGAAGAAAACTATGACCAAGATAGACAGCATATTAAAATGCAGTGACATTACTTTGCCAACAAAGGTCCATCTAGTCAAAGCTATAGTTTTTCCAGTAGTCATGTATGGATGTGAGAGTTGGACAATAAAGAAAGCTGAGTGTCAACAATTGATGCTTTTGGACTATGGTGTCGAAGACTCTTGCGAGTCCCTTGGACTGCAAGGAGATCCAACCAATCCATCCTAAAGGAAATCAGTCTTGAATATTCATTGGAAGGATAGATGCTGAAGCTGAAACTCCAATACTTTGACTCCCTGATGCAAAGAAGTGACTCATTGGATAAAACCCTGATGCTGGGAAAGATTGAAGTCAAGAGGAGAAGGGGACGACAGAGGATGAGGTGGTTGAATGGCATTATCAACTCAATGGAGATGAGTTTGAGCAAGCTCTGGGAGTTGGGAATGGACAGGAATTGGGTGATGGATAGGGAAGTCTGGTGTGGCACATTTCATGAGATTACAAAGAGTTGGACATGACTGCGTGACTGAACTGTTACATAATAAAATTTACAATTTTCACCATCTTAAGGTGGTATTAATTTAACTCATGTTGTGTAAATGTTACTAAAGCCTATCTAGACAACTAGTCCAATTTCACGAACTGAAAGTCCAGAACTACTAAAGAAAATTTCCCATTTTCACTCACAGAGACCAAGGAAACCTCTATTCTACTTTGTCTATGAATATATTTTATTTGCCTCCGTCAGTGGAATCATACAAAATCTGCTTTTGTGTGTGTTTGTGACTGCCTTTTTCAACTAGTGTCATATTAAATCCTTTTTCCATTAAATGTTCTTAACACCCTTTTTGAAATATATTAAATACATATTTAGAGATTTATTTCTAGGCTGTCTATTATATTGCATTAATCTGTCATTCATGTTTATTCCAATATGGGTGCTGTGACTACTATAGCTTTGCAGTTTTTTAGCATGTGGAAGTATGAGATCTCTAACTTCTTTTTCAATATTGCTTTGGCAGTTTGTAGTCCTTGAGATTCCATATGAATTTTAGCATGGATTTTTCTATTTTTGCTAAAAATATTTTTGGTGTTTTGATAGGGGTTGCACTATATTTTAGATCACTTGAGGTGGTATTAATTTCTTAATACTGTTAAATATCCCAGTTAATAAATGTCTTCCCATATATGTGTGTGTTCCATAATGTCTCTGAGTAATGCTTATAGTTTTCAATTTACAAGACTATCGTCTCCTTGGTTAAGCTTACTCTTAACTATTTTATTCTTTTTGATGTTGTAGTGGAATTGTTTCCTTAATTTCTCCTTGAGTTGTTTATGATCATATAAACTTTCACATCATTTCATAAAAATACTTTTAATAAGCTGCAAATAGGAATGCAACTCAACATGATACTGTCCAAATATGAGCGATCCACAGCTAATACACTCACATTTAAAAGTTTACAGCTTCCCATTAAAATCTGGAATAGGAGGAGCAGGCACACATTTTTAAATATAGTGCAGCTATATAATTTTCTATGAAAATTTAGATTTTTCCAAGTAGAGCTCTTGTGAGTTACTTTTGTTTTGCTTTTGTTTTAAGCTTTGATGGTGATATTTATTGGGATTGAATTGACTTCATAGATAATGTTGGGAAATAAATTGTTATCTTTTCAATTATTTTCCTATCCAGAAATACGCAGTATTCTTGCACTTCTTAAGTATAAAGTATTATTCTTCAAATGTAAGTCTTGTGTGGTTCTCAGTTCACTTCAGTTCAGTTCAGTTGCTCAGTCGTGTTCAACTCTTTGCGACCCCATGAATCGCAGCATGCCAGGCCTCCCTGTCCATCACCAACTCCTGGAGATTACTCAAACTCATGTCCATTGAGTCGGTGATGCCATCCAGCCATCTCATCATCTGTCGTCCCCTTCTCCTCCTGCCCCCAATCCCTCCCAGCATCAGGGTCTTTTCCAATGAGTCAAACTCTTTGCATGAGGTGGCCAAATTATTGGAGTTTCAGCTTCAGCATCAGTCCTTCCAATGAACACCCAGGACTGATCTCCTTCAGGATGGACTGGTTGGATCTCCTTGCAGTCCAAGGGACTCTCAAGAGTCTTCTCCAACACTACAGTTCAAAAGCATCAATTTATCAGTGCTCACCTTTCTTCACAATCCAAGTCTCACATCCATACATGACCACTGGCAAAACCATAGCCTTGACAAGACAGACCTTTGTTGGCAAAGTAATGTCTCTGCTTTTTAATCTGCTGTCTAGGTTGGTCATAGCTTTTCTTCCAAGAAGCAAGTGTATTTTAATTTCATTGCTGCAGTCACCATCTGCAGTGATTTGGGAGACCAAGAAAATAAAGTCTGTCACTGATTCCATTGTTTCCCCATCTACTTGCCATGAAATGATGGGGCCAGATTCCAAGATATTGGTTTTTTGAATGTTTAGTTTTAAGCCAGCTTTTTCACTCTCCTCTTTCATTTTCATCAAGAGGCTCTTCAGTTTCTCTTTGCTTTCTTCCATAAAGGTGGTGTCATCTGCATGTCTGAGATTTTATATATTTCTCCTGGAAATCTTGATTCCACCTTGTGATTCATCCAGCCTGGCCTTTTGCATGATGTACTCTGCATAGAAGTTATATAAGCAGCATTACAAAATACAGCCTTGATGTTCTCCTCTCCCAAATTTGAGCCAGTCTGTTGTTCCATGTCCGGTTCTAACTGTTGCTTCCTGACCTGCATACAGGAGGCGGGTCAGGTGGTCTGGTATTCCCATCTCCTTCAGAATTTTCCCCAGTTTATTGTGATCCGCACATAGTCTTTGCCATAGTCAATAAAGCAGAAGTAGATGTTTTTCTGGAACTCTCTTGGTTTTTTTGATGATCCAACAGATGTAGGCAATTTGATCTCTGGTTCCTCTGCCTTTTCTAAATCCAGCTTGAACATCTGGACGTTCTCGGTTCATGTATTGCTGAAGCCTGGCTTGGAGAATTTTGAGCATTACTTTGTTAGCGTGTGAGATGAGTCAAGTGTATGGTAGTTTGGACATTATTTGGCATTGCCTTTCTTTGGGATTGGAATGAAAACAGGTTTTCCAGTCCTGTGACCACTGCTGAGTATTCCAAATTTGCTGGCATATCGAGTGCAGCACTTTAACAGTGTCATCTTTTTGGTCTTAAAATAGCTCAACTGGCATTCCATCACCTCCACTAGCATTGTTTGCAGTGATGATTCCTAAGGCCCACTTGACTTTGGACTCCAGAGTGTCTGCCTATAGCTGAGTGACCACACCATTGTGGTTATCTGGATCATGAAAATCTTTTTGAGCAGTTCTTCTGTGTATTCTTGCCATCTTTTCTTAATTCCAAAGAATATCAAGGAGAGATAAGTCCTTCCTAAGTGATCAATGCAAAGAGATAAAGGAGAATAATAGTGTGAGAATGACTAGAGATCTCTTCAAAAAAAAAAAAAATAGAAATTCCAAGGGAATATTTCTTGAAAAGATGGGCACAATAAAGGACAGAAATATTATGGACCTAACAGAAGCAGAAGATATTAAGAAAATGTGGCAAGAATGCACATAAGATCTATACAAAAAAGATCTTAACAAACCAGATAACCAAGATGGTGAATTTTGTTTGTTTGTTTGTTTTTACTCACAGCAGTGAATTTAAAATTAGCTGCTACATATTTTACTTTAAGGCATTTAACTGTGTTTTCTGATGTAACTTTCATATATCTAACCAAAATTTAAGGTGATTAAATTACATCTTAAATAAAAGGATAGAAAATCATGCTATGGCAGGTGGGGAAATACATAACACATCTGTTCACTGGAGTAAAATGACTGGGTTTATATATTAATTTTGGTTGTCTTTAGTCTCATGACGATTCTTTTTTTCTCATGAAGTTCTCATTCTTATGAAGAGTTTTTCCCATGTTGGACCTTTCTGACATGAATTATGTGACTTGTCCAATAAAAACTTTGCATATAGATGATCTTTAAAAACTTTGGGGAAAGTCCCAGTGAATTAATTAAATAGGAATCAGTCTTGGACATATTCCAGTTCTAAGACTCAAGGATAATTGCAGCTGGAAGGGATGAAATAGCCCATAATCTTCACGCCTAAGGGTAAGAAGATGCTATCCACTTAGTAACTGGCATCGAGTTTTCCTGAGGTCTTTTCTTAGGCTTAAAGTATGACTTAAAAAAAATCACATGAATATCTTTCAAAATCTTAGGTCAACTAACTGGCCAGCTAGCATGACAGAATGAGAAGGGCTAAACAACCAAATGTTATTTTTCTTTTTCAAGTTAGTAGAAAGAAGTTACTTGTGAAAACTTTTCCTGGGAAATGGCTACTTGATATCTTTTATGTATATACAGAATTTCTTGGTCATTTTGATAAATTTCTAATTTGATAAACTTTTGTTTTTCTGTATGCACCCCGGAATTCCTTTCAAATAATCTACACTGCACATAAAAATGACTTGAATAATCATGAGACTCCATGAGGAAAATGAACAGACAGCCAAATGAAATCAAATTGATCCTCAAATAATAAAGCAGCCTTTTGCCCTCTGTTGTCAAACTGGATGAAAAATAATTCTTAGTGTTTACGAGTAACTTAAAGGCATCATTTAGATTCTGAAGAAGCCTCTAAAGGTAAGACTAATGGTAAATCATAGGAACCAAACTCACAAGCGTGGAATGTTCTTTATTGTAAAAGAAATGATAATACTTCGAAATCAATCAAATTTAGATTCAGTTCTAGATGTAAACCTTAAAAATATGTGATTTTGAGGGAAACGAATGGGATATCCTGAGCATTAGTTTCTTCCATTATAAAATGGGAATTCCCATTCTTCTTACTCTAAACATTAAATGTGATACATTAAACTATGGGTCTGTGATTGGAATATACAGTTAAGACTTTTCAGCAGCAGGATGATGTCATCAGAATAAAATTTAAAAGGACAATTTGGGCTGCTTCAAGGGAATCAGTTTTTGGAGGCCAGAATAAACATGGAGAGATTTGACAGGAGGCTACACCAGTAGACCAGGAAGAAATTAAGAAGTAGGATCTGATCAAACTTGTGATACATTTTGAAAATAGGGTAAATAAGAATTATGAAATTTTTATGAGTATCAAAGAGTGAAGAGCATTGAATTTTTTTGTTTGAATAATAGTGTGGAATATAATAGGATTTAATAGATAAATAGGGAGAACCTGTTGAAATTTTGTATAGAGAATGCCTATATTTATAGTAGAACTTTTAAAAGTTAGCTTTGTAGATACTACATTGCCAGTAAACTATGCCAAAATTAGAGATGTTGCATATCAGTTCAGTTGCTCAGTTGTGTCCCACACTGTGATCCCATGGACTGCAACATGCCAGGCCTCCCTGTCCATCACCAACTCCCGGAGTTTATTCAAATTGATGTCCATTGAGTTGGTGATACTATCCAACCATCTCATCCTCTGTTGTCCCCTTCTCCTCCCACCTTCAATCTTTCCCAGCATCAGGGTCTTTTCTAATGAGTCACTTCTTCATATCAGGTGGCCAAAGCATTGGAGTTTCAGCTTCAGCATCAGTCCTTCCAATGAATATTCAGAACTGATATCCTTTAGGATGAACTGTTTGGATCTCCTTGCAGTCCAACAGACTCTCAAGAGTCTTCTCCAACACCAGAGTTCAAAAGCATCTATTGTTCAGTGCTCAGCTTTCTTTATAGTCCAACTCTCACATCCATACATGACCACTGGAAAAACCATACCTTTGACTAGATGGATCGGTTTGTTGGCAAATTTATTGTCTCTGCTTTTTAATATGCTGTCTATTTTGGTCACAAGTTTTCTTACAAGGAGCAAATATCTTTTAATTTCATGACTGCAGTCATCATTTACAGTGATATTGGAGCCCCCAAAATAAAGTTTATCAATGTTTCCACTGTTTCCCCATCTATTTGCCATGAAGTGATGGGGCCAGATGCCAGGATCTTAGTTTTCTGAATGTTGAGGTTTAAGTCAACTTTTCCACTCCTTTCACTTTCATCAAGAGGCTCTATAATTCTTCTTCACTCTCTGCTATAAGGGTGGTGTCATCTGCATATCTGAGGTTATCGATATTTCTCCCGGAAATCTTGATTCCAGTTTGTGCTTCATCTAGTCCAGTGTTCCTCATGATGTACTCTGCATCTAAGTTAGATAACCAGGGTGACAATATGCAGCCTTATTGCATACACATGTTTGAAAATTAGGGGAGAAACAGGGACTGACCCAAAATTAGACTGTGGTATCATTTACTGGTCAGAAAAAGGGAAATATCCACCTCAAGACCTAAGAAGTGTCAGTGAGGTTTGAGACAATTCAGGACAGGATCTTCTGTTCAGTTTGATCTACCTACACTGTAAATTACCTTAAGTGGATCTAATTTATTATACTTTCTGACTCTATAAGTGATGCACTTTTTCATGGAATTCTCTCCCATCTATTTTATGCTTTCAATTTTTTAAAAACTCAACCAAAGCATTGCTTCCTCCAGGAAGCCTTCTTTGATTACAGTTTGATATACTCCTAATGTGAAGGAAAGTGAAAGTGAAGTCATTCAGTCATGTCCAACTCTTTGTGACCCCATGGACTGTAGCCTACCAGGCTCCTTCGTCCATGGGGTTTTCCAGGCAAGAGTCCTGGAGTGGGTTGCTATTTCCTCTCCAGGGGATCTTCCCGACCCAGGGATCAAACCTGGGTCTCCCTCATTGTAGGCAGACGCTTTTACCATCTGAAGGACCTGTGATCCTAAGCACTGTGTGATATTCATTAAAAAAAAAAAAAATACAGTTGCTCAGTCATGTCTGATCTTTGTGACTACTTGGACTATAATTTTCCAGGCTGCTCTCTCCATGGAATTTTCCAGGCAAGATAATGGAGTGGGTTGCCATTTCCTCCTCCAGTGAATGTTAACAATCCTGGAATCAAACCTAGGTCTCCTGCACTGCAGGCAGATTCTTCACCATCTGAGCACCAGGGAAACCAAATATTAATGGCATATATAACTTGGGTCTGGAATTGCCTGATCCCTTGTTATGTACCATATCACTGAGGGAAAGAAACTATGCCTTACTCAACTTGTAATCAAAATGTCAGTGACAGACAAAAATAGACGTTCTACATACATTCTTCAAGTGAATATGTAAACAAACAATTGTGCATATAAGTGTTTTCCCCTTAAAGTGTTTTTTTTTTTTTTTTTCAAATTAAATGTTCTTCCCCTTGTCTTTTAGACTAACTGCTTCTAATACCTGAACTCAGCTTCTGTCCAGACTGGATGGAACCAAGGCACAATGTAACTTACTTTGTCCTTCTGGGCCTCACTCAGAATCCAAAGGAACAGAAAGTAATTTTTGTTATGTTCTTCTTCTTCTACATTTCGACCCTGATGGGTAACCTGGTCATTATTGTGACTATAACTGTCAGTAAGACCCTGAACTCACCGATGTACTTTTTTCTTGCTAGCTTATCATTTATGGATGTCACTTATTCTTCTTGTATTACACCTAGACTGATTTCAGACTTGTTCTTAGGGGAAAAAATCATATCATTTGAATCTTGCATGACTCAGTTGTTTACAGAGCACTTTTTTGGTGGATCTGAGATCCTACTTCTGCTGGTGATGGCCTATGACCGCTACGTGGCCATCTGTAAGCCCTTGCATTATCTGGTGATCATGAGGCAGAGGGTGTGTGTTGCGCTGCTGGTGGTGTCCTGGGTTGGAGGTTTTCTGCACTCAGTGATTCAGCTCAGCACTGTTTACGGGCTCCCATTCTGTGGCCCCAATATCATTGATCACTTTATGTGTGACATGTTCCCTTTACTGAAACTCGTCTGTACTGACACCTATCTCATTGGCATCTTAGTGCTGGCTAATGGAGGACTGATCTGCACTCTTGGTTTTCTGCTCTTACTCATCTCCTACGGAGTTATCCTGCACTCTCTGAAGAACCTGAGTCAGGAAGGGAGGCGGAAAGCCCTCCAGACCTGTGTTTCCCACGTCACTGTGGTTGTCTGCTTTTTTGTTCCCTCTATATTTGTAAATGCAAGACCTGCTAAGACCTTCCCCATTGACAAATCATTGAGTGTGTTTTATACAGTCATCAGTCCCATGCTGAACCCATTAATCTACAGTCTAAGAAACTCTGAGTTAACTAGTGCTATGAAGAAGCTCTGGAGAAGGAACATCATATCTCATTTTAAGTAAGTGCACTGATTACTATGAAGGGTGTCATTTGACATCAGGGAACATTTCCTTTGAATGCAGAAGCATTTGTGCTCAGTCACTCAGTCATGTCAGCTGCTTGCAATTGCATGGACTGTAGCCTGCCAGTCTCCTCTGTCCATGGGGATTCTCCAGACAAGGATACTGGAATGAATTGCCACACTCTCCTCCATGTGACCTTCTCAACCCAGCGATCGAATCCAGGTCTCCCCCATTGCAGGAAGATTCTTTACAATATTAGCCACCAGGGAAGCCATTTTAAAATTTGATTCTGATTTCTTTTTCTTGAACAAATTTATGATAATTATCATTAAAGATTGCAATTATACACCTGTGCTATTAATAACAGCTTTTCTGCTTACTAGAATGTAAGGTCTATAATTACTTGTTTATAACTGTACCCAGAATGGCATAAAACCTATATAGCCAAAAAAAAAATGTATAATGAATTCATTAGAATATTATTGCACTGATTTTTAACTAATTTATGTATGCTCAGTCCCTTCAGTCTTGTCCGAGTCTATGTGACCCTAGGGACTGTAGCCCACCAGGCTCCTCTGTCCATGGGAGTCTCCAGGCAAGAATACTAGAGTGGGTTGCCATGCCCTCCTCCAGGGGATCTTCCTGACCCAGGGAATGAACTGGCATCTATTATGTCTCCTGCATTGGCTGCTGAGTTCTTTACCACTAGAGCCACCTGGAAAGCCCAACCAATTTACGGATTCATATTTTTCACTCCGTTTCATGAAAAAAAGAGCAAAAACGATATTGCAGTTCATGGAGAAGCACAGAGTTGGACTTAGAGGTTGAATAACAACAACTCTTTTTCAGGACAGGATGATTTTTATTTAGACTCATCATTTAAATGAACTTTTTTATTTATAAAATTTAAAATATTTATTTATATATATCTTCTTTTTTTATTATACTTCTGTGGCATTATGCACAAAATCTTTAACTTAATACTCTCCTATTTACAAGAAGATTTGAAGTAAAAGAGATATCAATAAACAGCGTAAATGTAAACCAAACCATATGGTATGCAGGATCACATGAATTTCCTATTTTTTTCTCAGCATTTTCCAGCCCTAGTTGTTGGCCCTAAATTTGTTTCTTTTCATCTGGTAATAATCTTTGCAAAAGCAAGTGTAATTAACATACATATATTTGCTTCTTTCTATATATGTAACACTTGCTTTTACTATGCAGCATCTTGAAGATGTTTCCATATAAGTCCATATATTTTGTACATACATGATCAGTTGCTTGTAGTTTCTGACTCTTTGAGATCCCATATATTATAGCCTGCCCGTCCCCTCTGTCCGAGGAATTTCCCAGGCAAGAATGCTGGAGTGGGTTGCCATTTCATACTCCAGGGGATCTTCCTGACCCAGGATCGAGCTTGTGTCTTCTGCGTCTCCTGAACTGGCAGCCAGATTCCCACTGTGCCACCTGGGAAGCCCAGTCAGAAGCCGAGTCATATATAATTTTTCTTATGGTGCACAGTTCTCCTTATAAATTTATAGTGAAATTAATGTGTACATTTCTATTAATGTGATTGCTAAACTTTTCATAAGGCAAATAATATTCTGATTAATATATGTTTTATGTATAATAAATATAATTTTATAGGGATAGCATTGTTCCTATGATATTAGAATGAATGGTCAGATAATATATGCATTTAAATGTTGATATTGATAGTTATTGCCACATTACCACACTTGAGGTTAAGTAGTTATAGTCCTGTCCACTCTATGAGAATTCTTTTGTCCACAATTCAATCACCAGTACCTGATAAATATATATGACATCTGATTAAAGTTACTCTTATTCTTTAACCACAACCCTTTTGATATAACTGATTTCCATAATCTTTCCACATGTTCAATTTGATTTGTATTTTCTGTGAGTTTATATGTATATAAAAATAAACAAATTTATATATATATATATATTCATTTAAATTTTACCTATTTAATGGTTAGTCTTTTCCATACTGATTTTTATGAGATGTTTATATAGTAAGAAACAATCACTTTTACCACTGCGTGAGTGGTTTATGCTTTCTGGTTGTGTGAAAGTGCCTCAGCTGTGTCCTGCTTGTTGTGACCCCAAGGACTGGGACCTGCCAGGCTCCTCTGTCCAGCCCAGAATATTGAGGTGGGTAGCCGTGCCCTTCTCCCGGGGATCTTCCCATCCCAGGGACTGAACCAAGGTCTCCTGCACTGCAGGTGGATTCTTTACCGTCTGAGCCACCAGCTGCTAAACAAATAGAATAAGAACACAGGACTACGGTACCACTCACTGCAGTGAAAAGCAAAAACCTAAACAACCAAAAATATTTGACAAGTAAATGCATGCAATCTATTCATAAGATGGATTATCATGCAGCTATTAAAAACTTGTGTTTTCAAAGAAAATTTGAAGACATGAGAAAAAGTGCATGATATAATATTAGTTCAAAAGGGATGATAAAAATGCACACACGATATGACATCAAATTAGATTTAAAAATTAGATTTCTTGTTGTTTACTTGCTAAGTTGTGTCTGACTCTTTTTCTACCCTATGGACTGTAGCCCGCCAGGCTTATCTGTCCATGGGATTTCCAGGCAAGAATACTGGAGTGGGTTGCCATTTCCTTCTCCATTTCCTGGTTACATGGTTTTAACTTTATAAACTATGTAAAATGATTTTTGCATGTAAATTTTTTATTTTTACATTTTATTTTCAATTTTTTTCATTTGTGTATCTTGCTTAGAAAGATACATTTTCCCATTCCACTTGTGCCAAATAGTCTTCAATTCTTTTCCAGTGCTTTTTTTTACAAAGCATTTTTATATCTTATATTAAAACTTTTGATTAATCTTGAATTTATTTTGCTATAGGAGTTAAAGAGGGATTGAAATTTTAGTGGTTTCTCTATATTTTATGGTTTTTAAAAATAGTTGCATAGCTATCTTTTTGCCATTAACTTGAAATCCTGATTTTTGTTTCCTGAAATCCCAGTGTATTTGGATCCAATTCAAGACACTCTTCTGCTTCACTAATCTCTTTTTTCATGTGCAGGTTGACACATAATTGCCATTATATGTAACACATTTTGGTCTGTGAGGAGACTAGCAGTCTCTCCTTCTTATTGTTTCTCAGAAATACACCTAGGCTTGCGGGCTGCGATGCCCTCCTCCAGGGATCGTCTCAACCCAGTGATGGAACCCAGGTCTCTGGTGTCTTCTGCGTTACAGGTGGGTTCCTGACCAGTGAACCACCAGAGAAGCGCCCAATACACACTGCTGCTGCTGCTGAGTCACTGCAGTCGTGTCCGACTCTGTGCGACCCCATAGACGGCAGCCCACCAGGCTCCCCTGTCCCTGGGATTCTCCAGGCAAGAACACTGGAGTGGACTGCCATTTCCTTCTCCACCGATATGCACTCGTATATTTAAAATAGATTATAGCAGGGCCTACTGTATAGCACAGGGAACTCTGCTCCATATTTTGTAATAAACTAAATGGGAACAGAATTTGAAAAAGAGTAGATACATGTATATGTGTAAGTCAGTCACTTTGCTGTAGACATTTTTTAGCAATGTAGACAATTGTAGCAATGTAGACAGGCTAATAACTATACTCTAACATGGACTTTCCCGCTGGCTCTGTGGTAAAGAATCCACCTGCAAAGCAAGAGCTAGAGGAGATGTGGGCTGGACCCCTGGGTCAGGAGACCTCGTGGAGGCGGGCATGGCATCCCTCTCCAGTATTCTTGCAGGAAAATCCCATGGACAGAGGAGCCTAGCAGGCTGCTGTCCCTGGTACCGCAAGAGTTGAACTAAGGCACCACATGTTTAACATGGATTATAACAAGTCCTACTGTACAGCACAGGGAACTCTGCTCACACTTTGTAATAAACTAAGTGGGAAAAGAAATGGAGAAAAGGTAGATGCGTGTGTATGTATAACTCAGTCCTTTGCTGTAGATCTGAAACTGGCACGTTGTAAATCACTGCAGTCTAATGTGGGCTTCCCGGTGGCTCTGTGGTAATCCGCCTGTAATTCAGGGGCCACAGCAGATGCAGGCTTGGGCCGGGAAGACCCCATGGAGGGGGGCGAGGCGCTGCACTCCACTGCTCTTGTCAGGATCATCCCATGGACAGAGGAGTCTGCGGGCTGCAGTCCACACGTTTACAGAGTCAGACGCGACTGAAACCACAGCACACAGGCATACACGCTCCAAATTAATAAAAACTTAAAGATAGAGATTTTAATTTAGTAGTTTTGTCATTGGATAGACATATTTGCCTCTTAAATTCCCCAGATGTATCTGAAGCCGATGATATTTGCCTTTACTTTGGGCTATCAAGCTATACTCTATATTCACGTCATAAATCAATTAATGAGGTCACCTTAGATCTTATATTTACTTTTAAAATTATGGCCAAGTATACATGACAAAATTCATAACTTTAATCATCTTAAAGTGACATTAAGTTATGACCACTGTCTATATCCAGAACTTTCCCAACATCTCAAGCTGAAATTCTAAAACCGTTAAACAAAATTCCCCATTTTCCCTCACTGACCTGTGGGCAGCCACCATTCTACTTTTTCTCCATAATTTGACTCTTTAAGTGTCTCAGTCAAGTGGAATCATACAGTATTTGTTTTTTGTGACTGTCTTTTTTCACTTAATTCCATATTATATCTTTTTTTTTTTCATAAGTTTCTCAGTCAAGTGGAATCATACAGTATTTGTTTTTTGTGACTGTCTTTTTTCACTTAATTCCATATTATATCTTTTTTTTTTTTCATAAAATGCTCTTGGCAGTCTTGTTGAAAATTATCTGGGACATATACAAAGGTTTATTTCTAGAGTCTGTTTACTCCATCAGTCTGTTGTCCATCTTTATCTCAATACTAGTGCTGCGGTTACTGTAGCTTTGTAGTATGTTTTAGAGCAAGGAAGTGTGAGACCTCCAACTTTTCTCCTTTTCAAAACTGTTTTGGCAATTTTGAAGTCCTTAATAGTCCATACGAATTTTATCATGAATTTTTCTACTTCTGCAAAAAACATTTTTATAGTTTTGATAGGAAGTGTACAGAATCTGTAGATCACTTGAAGCGATAGTAACATCTAAATACTATTAAATATTCTAGTTCATAAATGGCTTCCCATATATCTATGTGTTCCATAATATCTCTGAATAAAGTTTTGTGATGTTCAGTTTAAAATGCTTTTGTCTCATTGATTAAGTTTTCTCTTAACTATTTTCTTCGTTTTGGTGCTCTTGTAAGTGGAATTATTTTCTTAATTTCTGCTTGGCTTGTTCATGACCACATAAAACTTCAACAACATTTCACAAAATACTGTCAGCAAGTTTGAAATAGAAGGAATGTGCCTGGACATAATAAAGTCCACATGTGACTGCTCCACCGCAAACATCATCCTCAGCACTAAAGCTTTGAAACTTCCACGTTAAAATCTGAAAGAAGACAGTGGGCACACTTTCACAAGTCCTTAATAAAAAATTAATTTATTTTTTTTTGAAGGATAATTGCTGTACAGAATGTTGTTGTGAACTGTCAAACCCCAACATGAATCAGCCATAAATATACACATATTCCCTCCCATCCCACTCCTCTAGGGTGATACAGAGCCCCTGTTTGAGTTTCCTGAATCACACAGCAAATTCCCATTGTCTATCTGTCTTACATATGGTAATGGAAGTTTCCATGTTACTCAGATTTTTTCTAAGTGTAGCGCCTATTCTCTGAAGTGAAATAATTTTATTTTTAAATTTTTACTTAGCTTTGCTTTCTGTAACAGTACTTCTAATGGTAGTCACTACCTATCTTTTTAATCTGAGTTTAAATATCACTTTTTAAGAAAGGCCATCTCTGATTACATTATCCACAGTAGAACTTCCTCTTATTTTCTGTTACAGTAAACTATTTCTTATATTACAAGCCATTAACACAACTACAATTACTGAATGTCTCCTTCTTTATTGTCTGACTTTATTCTGAGAAAATAATACAGGAATGCAAGAAAAAATTTTTTACATGATTTAACCCTGGTTTTATTAATTGTGTGTCCTTACTTATAGCACAGTTGCTGGCCTAGCAGAGGCATCCTACTTTTTTAAAAGTTGCTAATTGTTTAAACTATTAGCTCTTATATCTACAATTTTGATATATTTAATTGTGTCTTTTGATATAATTTTCATATTTCTAACCAAATTTTATGATGATTAAGCTGAGTATGAAATAAAAGGAAAGAAAATCTTGCTATTTCAGGTGGGGAAATATATAACAAGTAAGTTCACTGGAGCAAAATGACTGGGTTGATATTTTATTCTTGATTGGCAGCAGTCTTATAGAGATTCTAAAGTACTATTTGTTCTGACATGAACTATGTGATTTGGCCTATTAATATCGTTACATACAGATGTTATTTGAAAAGTTTGTGGAAAATCCCACTGAATTAATTGAGCAAGAATCAGTCTTGGACACATTCCAACTCTAAGATTCAATAATAATTGCAACATGAGGGGATGAAATACTCCATGATCTTCATTCTTAACAGGAAGAAAATGCTATCCACTTAGTAACTTGCACCAACTTTTCAGGAGGTCCTTTCTTAGACTTAAAAAATATCATAGAAATATATTTCAAAATTTCAGTTTGAACTAGTCTGGCCATGTCAACGTGACAGAAGTGAGATGGGCTAAACAATCAATGCTATTTTTCTTTTTAATGTTATTAGGGAAGAGGTTACTTATGAAAAAGTTCCCTGGGAAATGACTAGTTGCCATCTTCATATGTTTATATAGAATTTGTTGGCCATTTTGATAAATTTCCTAATGTGATTAAGGTTTTTCTTTTCTGTGTACACCAAGGAATTCCTTTCAAATAATCTTGCATATAAAAATGACCCTCTGAATAATGAGAAGAATCCATTTAGAAAATGGACGGTCAAATGACTGTACAAATTTATATCCTCAGATAATAAGGCACACTTTTGCTCTCTACTGTCATACTGGATGAAAGAATTCCAGGACTTACATTGTGTTAAAACTCATTCATCAATTTGTGAACAAGCCTCTGCAAGGTAAGACTAATGGAAAATACTGGAAAACAGGCTAACAATTGAGAGACCTTCTTTATTATGAAAGAAATTAACTTACTTTGAAATAAATCAAACTTGGATTCAGTTCTAAGTATAGCATTTAAAAATGTGTGACTTTGGGAAAATGAAATAGATGTTCTGACTCTTAGTATTTTTTAGTGATGAAACAGGGATTGTAGTATATGATATTAAATATTAAATGTGATACATTAAACTATGACTGCATTATTGGAATATACTGTAAGACTTCTGAGCAGCAGGGTGGTGATACCGTCAGAACAAGACTGGGAAGGACAATTCGGGCTGCTTCTGAAAACCAGCTTTTGGAGGCCAGAATAAACACGGAGAGACTTGGGAGGAGGCTATCACTGTGGACTATGAAGAAACTTAAAAAAAAAAAAGTATAGCAGAAAAAAATAGATGAGACTATTCCAATTTGTGATATATTTTGGAAGTAGAGTCAATAGGATTTATTTATGTTTTATAAGAGTAAAAAATAAGTGAAGAGCACTGAAACTTTTTGTCTGAACAATAGCATGAAAAATTATATCATTTAGCAAGGTAAAAGGCAACATGTCAAATTTCATACAGGAAGTGCTACATATTGTGGAAAATAAAAAAGTTAGTTTTGTAAATACTAAATTGCCATTCAGTTGCTTGTCCACATTTAGAGATGCTGCATATACATATTGGAAAATTAGGGGAAACACAGGGTTTGGAGACACACAATTAGACTGTTGCAGTGTTTACTGGTCAGGAAAAGGGAAATATCCACTTAAAGACCTAAGAAGTATCAGTGAGATCTGGGACAATTCAGGACAGAAACCTTCTATTCATGATTTGATCTACTCACATTGATTATGTAAATTACCATGAACCTCACTTTTACAGTTTTGTGACTTCACTGAATTCCCTTCCAGTCCATTCTTGTTGTTTCACTTAAAAAAAAAAAATTCAGCTAAAGCATTAATTTCTCTGGAAAGTTTTCTCTGATTTAATTATTATTGATGCATAACTGTACTATGACTCATCGTTTGTGAATTTCCTTAAAACTTATTATACGGATCTGGAATTATCTTATCCCTATTCCTGTATTATATCATGAGGGCAAGTAACTCTACCTTATTCAACTTGGAGATACACTATCAATGACACATTGGACATGAAAAGACTCTTGACACACATTCTTTTAATTGAATATATAACAGCAGATGAAAATTTAATTCATTTAAAAGTTTTCCCCTTGTTTTGTAGGTACTCTGCTTCTAACAAGTGAACATAGAATTTAGACTGACTAGATGGAAACAAGGAGCAATGTAACTTACTTCATCCTCTTGGGCCTCACACAGAATCCAAAGGAGCAGAAAGTCCTTTTTGTTACGTTCTTATTCTTCTATATCTTGACTGTGGTGGGAAACCTGCTCATAGTTGTGACTATAACTGTCAGTAGGAACCTGAACTCACCGATGTACTTTTTTCTTGCTAGCTTATCATTTATGGATGTCACTTACTCTTCTTGTATTACACCTAGATTGATTTCAGACTTGTTCTTTGGGGAAAAAAAATCGTATCTTTTAAATCTTGCATGACCCAGCTATTTACAGAGCACTTTTTTGGTGGATCAGAGATCGTACTTCTGCTGGTGATGGCCTATGACCGCTATGTGGCCATCTGTAAGCCCTTTCATTATCTGGTGATCATGAGGCAGAGGGTATGTGTTGTGTTGCTGGTGGTGTCCTGGGTTGGAGGTTTTCTACACTCAGCAATTCAACTCAGCACTGTTTACGGGCTCCCATTCTGTGGCCCCAATGTCATTGATCACTTTTTGTGTGACATGTTCCCTCTACTGAAACTCGTCTGTACTGACACCTATGTCACTGGCGTCTTAGTTGTGGTCAATGGAGGACTGATCTGCACTCTTGGGTTTCTGCTCTTACTCGTCTCCTACGGGGTCATCCTGCGCTCTCTGAAGAACCTGAGTCAGGAAGGGAGGCGGAAAGCCCTCCAGACCTGTGGCTCCCACATCACTGTGGTTGTCTGCTTCTTTGTTCCCTGTATTTTCACAAGACCTGCTAAGACCTTCCCCATTGACAAATCTGTGAGTGTGTTCTATACAGTCATAACTCCCATGCTGAACCCACTAATCTACAGTCTAAGAAATTCTGAGTTAACTAATGCTCTGAAGAAGCTCTGGAGAAGAAACATTTTTATCCCATATTAAAGAAGTGCATCATTTCCTATGAAGGGAGACATTTGACATCAGAGTCCATTTTCTTAGAATGCTGAAGTCATTTTAAAATTTGTTTCTAGATTCACTTTCTCCAATGAATATACAGTAATTATTTTTAACTAATGTAATTATAGAACTGTGCTGTTATTAGCAGTTTCCCTCCCTACTATAATGGAAGGTCTATAACTCCTTGTTTATCACTGTACCTGAAAGGCTAACGCCTATATAGTGAGAATTAATAATATATGGTGATGAAACTTATAGTGGGAAAATTATACACAAAATTTTTAATTTTATATGTTTTTGTTTGCAAGTAATGTTGAACTAAGATATTAATAATCAAGATTTTCCAGGTGGTGCTGGTGGTAAAGAATCCATCTACCAATGGAGGAGACCAGGGTCAGGATGATCCCCTGGAGGAGTGCGTGGCTACCCACTCTTGAATCACCATTGTCAGAGGAGTTTTGTGGGCTACAGTTCGTGGGTTGCAAAGAGTCAGACACGACTGAAGTGACTTAGCATGCATTAGCAAACAGAATGAATGAAACCAAACAATATGGGATAGAGTTTCAAATGAATTTCCTCTTTCCCTCAGCATTTCCCAGCCCTCGTCCTCAGCTGCTGTTCGGTCACTAAGTCGTGTCCGACTCTGCGACCCCATGGACGGCAGCATGCCAGACTCCGCTGTCCTTCACTCTCTCCTGGAGTTTGCTCAGATTCATGCCCATTGAGTCAGTGATGCTAGAGGTTGGCTTAAATTGGCTTCTTTTCATCTGGTAATAATCTTGGTACATGCAAGTGTATTTAACATACGGATATTTGTTTCTATATATATATTTAACACTCGCTTTTACTATGCAAAATCTTGAAAATGTTTTCATTCCAGTCCATATACTGAGTGCATTTTACAGGCAAGATTACTGGAGTGGGCTGTCATTTCCTCCTCCAGGGGATTTTCCTGACCCAGGGACAAACACTGCTCTCTTGCATCTCCTGAATTCACAGGTAGATTCCTGACCACTCTGCTACCTAGGAAGCCCAATCCTTATATATAACCTTAATTTTTCTTATGGTGGGCAACACTCCTTATAAATTTTTACTAGAATTAATGTGTACATTCCTCTCCAGTTTCTTGCTAAACCTTTCTATGACAAAGAGTTATTCAAAAATATATGGTCTTATAAATAGGTAAATATGAATTCATTGGCATAGAATCATTGCTATAATATTTGAATCAATGGTCAGGTAGTATATGCATTTAAAATGTTGATATTGATAGTTGTAGCCAAACTAGCATTCTTGAGCATCTTCTAATAGTTACAGTCCTATCCGCTGTCGGTGAGAATACTTTTGTCCACATCTCAATGAGCAGTACCTGATAAAAATGACATTTGATTCAAGTTGTACTTTAGCAATGACTGTTTTGATATAATTTAGTTTGGTCATCTTTCCACATATTTAATTTGATTTTTTTGTGAAAATAATATTTCTTTTACCCATTTCATTCAATTCTTTCTCTTTTTCATACTGATTTTTATGATATATTTATGAACTAAAGAAATAATCTTTTTTTACCATTGCATATGTAGTTAATACTTTCTGGTTATATGTTCTTAACTTTTTGAACTATGTAGAATGCTTCTTGCATGTAATTTTTTTTTTTACATTTTATATTCAATTTTTTTTTGTTTTTTTGTATCCTACTTGGAAATTTTTTTCCCATTCCACTTGGGTGAAATATTCCTCAATTCTTTTTCAGTATTTAATTTTTAAAGCCTCTTTATCTCTTATATTAAGAAGCTTGATTCATCTTGAATTTATTTTTGGTATAAGAGTTGAAAAGTGACTGAAATTTTAGTGTTTTCACGATATTTTGAGGTTTTTAAAAATAGTCTCATAATTATGTTTTTGTCATTAATTTGAAACCTGACTATTATATCCCAGCGTTTTTGGGTCCAATTCAAGACAATCTTCTGTTTCAATGATCTCCTTATTCATGTGCAGGTTGGCATAGAATTGCTATGATATGTAACACATTTTGATCTGTGTGGAGACTGGTAGTTCTTTATTCCTATTGTTTTTCAGAAATATGCCTAGATCTTCATAGTTCTATTTCAAAATTATTAAAAAATAAATAATTTGAATATAAATCAGAAAAATAATATAGTTTAGAATGAAAATTAAGTTAAATATATTTAAAAGTGTCTAGTCACTAAACAATTTTCAGGTGTTATTTTCAATGAGATTCATTTTAAGAAGGCCACTTTAGGAAGAGCTTATAAACCTATTGCCGTCACTGGAGGTGTCTTCAGCCAACACGTCACCTGTTGTAGGCTTGGGCAGAGCTCGAGTTTCCTGTCTGTGTTTCTGACACCTAGTGGCTAGCTGTTGTTCTTCAGCTCTGACGCCTAAAATGCTAGCTGACTTTTGCTGTAAGAAAAAAAAAAAAAATCTTCTCTTTTCAGCAAGTTCGGGTCTCTAATGTTTGCTGAGAGTCTACTGGTGCTGAGACCATTCTGCCCACACTGGTTGCCAGTGAGCGCTATGCGGCCGTTTGCAAAACCTGGGCTGTAAAACCACCATGAGCGGCAGGGATGAGGCTTCTTCTTTCAGGCGGCGTGAGCTAGAGGGCTGGACCCGCTGCCACCCAGGCTCTCCTCATGGTGCGGGCGCCTGTCCGTGGCCACAGAGCCGTAGACGCTCATGTGTGACGCAAACCCTGTGTGGAAGCTCGTTTGCGTGCGCAGTCACAGCCTTGACCTCTGCTGCTCCCAGCAGTGGGCTCTTCTGCCTGTGAAATATTTTCCCTTAATGGTCTCCTGTGTGGTCATCTGTGCTCCCCAAAGGCGTACAGGTTGGAGGAGAGACGGCAGTTCCTCTCCATCCGTGTCTCCCACACCATGTGGCCCTCTCAGTCTTTGTACCCTGCTTGTTTGCAGCAAGCAGACCACGGCTGCATTTTATACTTCGAAAACCCCCTTGCTAAATCTCTCAGGCTTGCACGCTCAGAAATTTAGAGGCAAAGAAATGCTACGAGGAAGTTCTGGAAAAAACAAAGTGAGCATGGAAAATAAACATAACAATATAAAACGACTTTGTCTTTTAAATGTAGAAGGAAACATAATTTTATGGTTTGGGGACATAAAATAATACTACTTTCTTTTTTCATTTATTTTTATTAGTTGGAGGCTAATTACTTTACAACATTGTAGTGGGTTTTGCCATACATTGACATGAATCAGCCATGGATTTACACGTATTCCCCATCCCGATCCCCCCTCCCACTTCCCTCTCTACCCGATCCCTCCGGGTCTTCCCAGTGCACCAGGCCCGAGCACTTGTCTCATGCATCCAGCCTGGGCTGGTGATCTGTTTCACTACTTATTAATAGTATGTTTATTTTGAAATGTAGGCACTCAGAGGCAAATTCCAGGTAGAGAATTCTTTACCATTATAAAACTATATTTATATTTAGGTATTGCCCAGTTGTTATTTAAACTTTAATTTGTTGTCAGAATTAGGGTTTGAGAATTCCCTGGCAGTTCAGTGGTCGGGGCTATGTGGTTCCATTGCCAAGGGCCAGGGTTCAGTACCTGGTAAAGGAACTGGGATTCCACAGTCCACATTGTTGTTTTTCACTCACTCAGCCCTTGTCTGACCCTCTGTGGTCCCATGCACTGCCACACAACAAGCTTCCCTGTCCTTCACCATCTCCCGGAGTTTGCTCAAATTCAAGTCCATTGAGTTGGTGATGCCCTCCAACCATCTCATCCTCTGTTGTCCTTTTTCCTCCTGCCTTCAATCTCTCCCAGCATTATGGTCTTTTCCAAGGACCCCTTCCAATTTGGGTCATTTCAGCTCTTCACATCAGCTGGCCAAAGTATTGAAGCTTTAGCTTCAGCATCAGTCCTTCCAGTGAATATTGAGGGTTGATTTCCTTTAGGATTGACAGTTTGGTTTCCTTGCAGTCCAAGGGGCTCTAAAGAGTCTTTTCCAGCAGCGCAGTTGAAAGGCATCAATTTGCTGGTGCTCAGTCTTTTTTATTGTCCAGCTCTCACATCCGTACATGACGACTGGAAAAACCACTGCTTTCTCTGTATGGACTTTGTAGGCAAAGTAATGTCTCTTCTTTTTAACATGCTGTCTAGGTTGGTCATTGTTTTTCTTCCAAAGTGCAAGCATCTTTTTTTTTTTTTTATAAAATAAGTTTATTTATTTATTTTAATTGGAGGCTAGTTACTTTAGAATATATTGTGGTGGTCTTTGCCATACATTGGCATAAGTCAGCCACAGGTGTATGTGGGTCTCCCATCCCAAACGCCCCTCTCACCTCCCTCCCCATCCCATCCCTCTGGGTTGTCCCAGTGCACCAGTTTTAGAGCCCTGTCTCATGCGTGGCACTTGGATTGGAGATCTATTTCACATATGGTAACATACATGCTTCAATGCTGTTCTCGCAAATCATTCCACCTCACCTTCTCCCACAGAGTCCAAGAGTCTGTCTTTATATCTGTGTCTCTTTTGCTGTCTTACTTTAGGGTTGTCATTACCATCTTTCTAAATTCCATCTATATGTGCTAAAATACTATATTGGTGTTTTTCTTCCTGACTTACTTCGCTCTGTATAATGGGTTCCTTGCATCTCATTAGAACTGATTCAAATGCATTCCTTTTAATGGCTGAACAATATTCCATTGTGTATCCGTACCACAACCTCCTTATCCATTTGTCTGCCAATGGACATCTAGGTTGCTTCCATGTCCTGGCTGTTATAAACAGTGCTGTGATGAACATTGGGGTACATGTGTCTTTTTCAATTCTGATTTCCTCAGTGTGTGTGCTCAGCAGCGGGGTTGCTGGGTCATATGGCATTTCTATTTCCAGTTTTTTAAGGAATCTCCACACTGTTCTCCATAGTGTCTGTACTAGTTTGCATTCCCACAAACAGTGTAAGAGGGTTCCCTTTTCTCCACACCCTCTCCAGCATTTATTGTTTGTAGACTTTTGACAGCAGCCATTCTGACCGGTGTGAGATGGTACCTCACTGTGGTTTTGATTTGCTATCCTCTGATAATAAGTGATATTGTGCATCTTTTCATGTGCTTGCTAGCCATTTTTATATCTTCTTTGGAGAAATGTCTATTTAGTTCTTTGGCCCAATTTTGATTAAGTCATTTTTTTTTCTGGTATTGAGATGCATGAGCTGTTTGTATACTTTTGAGATTAATTCTTTGTCCATAGCTTCATTTGCTATTATTTTCTCCTATTCTTAAGGCTGTCTTTTCACCTTGTTTATAGTTTCCTTCATTGTGCAAAAGCTTTTAAGTTTAATTAGGTACCATTTGTTTATTTTTCCCTTTATTTCCATTACTCTGAGAGGTGGGTCATAGAGGATCCTGCAGTGATTTATGTCAGAGACTGTTCTGCCTATGCTTTCCTCTAGGAATTTTAGAGTTTCTGGTCTTACATTTATACCTTTAATCGATTTTGAATTTATTTTTGTGTATAGTGTTAGAAAGTGTTCTAGTTTCATACAAGTGGTTGACCAGTTTTCCCAGCACCACTTGTTAAAGAGATTGTCTTTTCTCCATTGTATATTCTTGCCTCCTTTGTCGAAGATAAGGTGTCCATAGGTGCATGGATTTATCTCTGGGCTTTCTATTCTGTTCCATTGATCTATATTTCTGTCTTTGTGCCAGTACCAACTGTCTTGATGACTGTAGCTTTGTAGTAGAGACTAAAGTCAGGCAGGATGTTGGCAATTGGATCTCTGATTCCTCAGTCTTTTCTAAATACAGATTTTACATCTGGAAGTTCTCAGTTCACATACTGTTGAAGCCTAGCTTGAAGCATTTTGAACATTACTTTACCACAATCCACATGGCACATCCAAAACAAACGCCAACAACAAAACAGACAAACAAACAGAACCTAGTTAACAATATTTAAAAACAAACAAATGAGAGAGCAGTTGTTATTATGTAGTTCTAGGGATTTTGTTTTTAATTTTTGAAATGCAAATGTGTTTATTCATTATTACTCATTACAATTTTTTATTTATGCTGTGACACTGCCACATACATAGATATTCCCTGTAGCTCTGAGAGTAAGCTCTTCCCACTTAGGGTTCATCAGTAACTTTGGTGACTCTTTTGGAAGGTGGAGATGTAGTACAGTTTGTGGTTTGTCAACTGTGTGCTATATATTGACATTGATTTGCAGAGAGGAAAGTGTCACATTATCAAGCCCCTCTTCCCCTTGCATAGCCAGGCAATCTGAGTAGTCCAGAAGAGAACAAAATTGTTCAAAGGTGTTTCAGTTCAGTTCAGTTGGTCAGTTGTGTCTGACTCTTTGCGACCCCATGAATCACAGCACGCCAGGTCTCCCTGTCCATCACCAACTCCCGGAGTCTACTCAAACTCATGTCCATCGAGTCGGTGATGCCATCCAACCACCTCATCCTCTGTCGTCCCCTTCTCCTCCTGCCCCCAATCCCTCCCAACATCAAGGTCTTTTCAAATGTGTCAACTCTTCGATTGAGGTGGCCAAAATATTGGAGTTTCAGCTTCAGCATGCAATGAACATCCAGGACTGATCTCCTTTAGGATGGACTGGTTCAAACTCCTTGAAGTCCAAGGGACTCTCAAGAGTCTTCTCCAACACCACAGTTCAAAAACATCAATTCTTCGGTGCTCAGCTTTCTTCAGCATCCAAATCTCACATCCATACATGACCACTGGGAAAACCATAGCCTTGACTAGACGAACCTTTGTTGGCAAAGTAATGTCTCTGCTTTTTAATGTGCTATCTAGGTTCGTCATAACTTTCCTTCCAAGGAATAAGCGTCTTTTAATTTCATGGCTGCAGTCACCATCTGCAGTGATTGTGGAGCCCCCCAAAATAAAGTCTGACACTGCTTCCACTGTTTCCCCATCTATTTCCCATGAGGTGATGGGATCAGATGTCATGATCTTAGTTTTCTGAATGTTGAGCTTTAAGGTGTTTAGTAGCGTGCATTTAAAATCTAGTTTTGAACTCCAATATAAAGAATTTGGGTTTTAGTTCCTTCTTTCTCCTGCCCTCCTTTTTTCTTCCTTTTTTTCCTTTTAGTTTGCTTTGTTTTCTTCATGCATTCTGAGTACTTAGAGCAATTCCTGGCCCATGGTATGTACTCAACATTTGTTAAACTGTTTACATAAATATTTAGACCGACAAATAGCACTAGTATATTTAAAATAATCAACAAGGCCTACGGTATTACAGAGGGAACTCTATGCAATATTTTGTAATAAATTAATGGGAAAAGAATTTGAAAAAGAATAGACACATGCATATACTGTGTACGATTCAGGACAGCTGTACAGTTAAAACTAACATGTTGTTAATCACTATACTTCAATATAAAATAAAAATTTAAATATAGAGATTTTAATTTGCTAGTTCTGTCGTTGGATTGACATATTTACCTCTTAAACAAACTACGCAAGTGTATCATATTCCATAAAGTTCTGGAGTGTTAGGTCCATGAATCAAGGCAAATTGGGCATGGTCAAGCAGGAGGTGACAAGAGTGAACACTGACATCTTAGGAATCAGTGAACTAAATGGATGAGAACGGACAAATTTAATTAATATGACCATTATATCTACTAATATTGGCAAAAATTCCTTAGAGGAAATGGAGTGGCTCTCATAGTCGTCAAAAGAGTCTGAAATGAACTATTTGAGTGCAATCTCAAAAAAGACAGAATGATCTCAGTTCATTTCCAAGGCAAACCATTCAATATCACAACAATCCAAACCTATGCCCCAACCACTAATGCTGAAGAAGTTGAGGTTGAATGGCTCTATGAAGCCTTACAAGAACTTCTGGAATTAACACCAAAAACAAAAAAACAAACAAAATAAGATTTCTTTTTCATTATAGGGGATTGGAATGCAAAAGTAGGAAGTCAAGAGATACCTGGAGTAACAGTTAAGTTTGATCTTTGAGTACAAAATGAAGCAGGGCAAAGGCCAGCAGAGTTTTGCCAAGAGAACCAATTGGTAATAGCAAACACTCTCTTCAACAATACAAGAGACGACTCTAATATGGACATCACCTGATGGTCAATATGAAAATCAGATTGATTATATTCTTTGCAGCCAACAATGGAAACACTCCATATAGTCAGCAAAAAAAGAGCAGGAGCTGACTGTGGCTCAGATCATGAGCTCCTTATTGCAAAGTTCATACTTAAAATGAAGAAAGTAGGAAATACCACTAGACCATTCAGGTTTGATCTAAGTCAAATTACTTATGATTATACAGTGGAGGTGCAAATATATTCGAGGGATTAGATCTTATAGATAGAGTGTCTGAAGCGGACAGAGCTTTGTAACATTGTCCATGAGGTGGTGACCAAAACTGTCCCTCCCAAAAAGAATGCAACAAAGCAAAATGGTTGTCTGAGGAGGCCTTATAAACAGCTGAGAGAAGAAGGGAAGTGAAAAGCAAAGGAGAAAGGGAAAGATACACCACCTGAATGCAGATTTCTAGAGAACAGCAACAAGAGATAAGAAAGCCTTCTTAAGTGAACAATGCAAAGAAATAGATGAAAACAATAGAGTAGGAGAGACTAGATATTTCTTCTAGAAAATTTGAGATACCAAAGGAATATTGCATGCAAAGACAGGCACAATAAAGGACAGAAACGGTATGGACCTAACAGAAGCAGAAGATTTTAAAACAGGTGACAATATATATATATATATATATATAATATATATATATATATAAAGATTTTCATGACCCAGATAACCATGATGGTCTTGTCACTCACCTAGAAGCAGATATCTGGTGTATGAAGTCAAGTGGGCCTTAGGAAGCTCTACTATGAACAGAGCTGGGAGAAGTCATAAAATTCCAGTTGAGCTACTCCAAATCCTAAAAAATGATGGTATTAAAGTGCTGTATTCAATAAGCCAACAAATTTGGAAAACTCAGCAATGGCCACAGAACTGGAAAAGGTCAGATTTCATTTCAATCCCAAGGAAGGACAATGCCAAAGATGTTCAAGCTACTTTATGATTGCACTCATTTCACCTTCTAGCAAGGTAATGCTCAAAATCCTTCAAGCTAGGCTTCAACAGTATGTGAAACAAGAAATTTCAGAAACACAACATGGATTTAGAAAAGGCTAAAGAACTAGTGATCAAATTGCCTCCATACATCCCATCATAGAAAAGGCAATAAATTCAGGCAAACATCTGCTTCATTGACTACACTATAGCCTTTGATGGTGTAGATCACAGCAAACTATGGAAAATTATTAAAGAGATGGGAATACCAGGCCACCCTACCTGTCTTCTGAGAAAGCTGTTTGCAGGTCAAGAAGCAGCAGTTAGAATTGAACACGAAACAGTGGACTGGCTCCAAACTGGGCAAAGAGTGTGTCAAGACTGTATATTGTCACCCTGCCTTTTAACTTCTATGCAGAGTGGTGTTGTTGCTGTCAGTCACCCAGTCATGTCGGCTCTTTGTGACTCTGTGGGCTGCAGCATGCTAAAGCCTCCCTGTCCCTCACATTCCTTGGAGTTTGCCCAAGTTCATGTTTATTGCATCCGTGATGCCATCCAGCCATCTCATCCTCTGATGTCCATTTCTTCTTCTGCCCTCTATCTTTCCCAGCATCAGGGACTTTCCAATGAGTCGTCTGTTTGCATCAGATGACCAAAATCCTGGAGTTTCGGCTTCAGCATTAGTTCTTCCAGTGAATATTCAGGATTGATCTCCCTTTAAGACTGATTGGTGATCTTCTTCTTGTCCAACAGACTTTCAGGAGTTTTCTCCAGCACCACAGTTTGAAGGCATCAATTCTTTGGCATTCTGCATTCTTTACTGTCCAGCTTTCACAACCATATGTAACCACTGGGAAGACCATAGTCTTGACTATCCAGACCTTTGTTGGCAGAGTAATGTCTTTGTATTTCAACACACTGGATAGGTTTATCATCACTTTCCTGCCAAGAAGCAATCATCTGCCCTCACCATGGCAGCAGTCACCATCTGCAGTGATTTTGAAGCCAAAGAAGAGGAAATCTGTCACTACTTTCCAACTTCTCCCCTTCTATTTGCCATGCAGTAATGGGGCCAGATGCCATGATCTTAGTTTCTTTTAATATTTGGTCTTAAGCCAGCTCTTTCACTCTCCTCCTTCACTCCACAGAGTACATGATGCTAAATGCTGAGCTAGATGACTCGCAAGCTGGAGTCAAGATTGCCAGTAGAAATAACAATCTCAGGTATGCAGATGACACAACCTTAAAGGCAGAAAGTAAAAAGGAATTAAAGAAACTCTTGATGGAGGTGAAAGATGAGAGTGAAAAAGCTGGCTTAAAACTCAACATTCATGAAAAAATAAGATAATGGAATCCAATTCTGTCACTTCCTGGCAATTAAAAGGGGGACAGGTGGAAACAGTGGCAGATTTAATTTTCTTGTGTGCATGTTAATTCACTTCAGTTGTGCCTGACCCTTTTTGACCCCAGGGACTGTAGCCTGCCAGGCTCCTCCATCCATGGGATTCTCCAGGCAAGATTGTCATCATCTCCTCCAGGGGATCTTCCTAACCCAGGGATTGAAACTGCATTTCTTATGTCTCCTGTGTCGGCAGGTGGGTTCTTTACCACTAATTTTCCTTAATTTTCTTGGTCTTCAAAACTGCTGTGGCCTGTGACTGCATCCATAAAAATAAAAGATACTTACTCCTTGGAAGAAAGACAATTACAAACCTAGACAATTTATTTAAAAGCAGAGACATCACTTTGCTGACAAAGGTCTGTATAGTGAAAGCTATGGATTTTCCAGTAGTCATGGACTGTTGTGAGATTGGGACCATAAAGAAGGTTGAGTGTTGAAGAATTGATGCTTTTGAAATGTGGTGTTGGAGAAAACTCCTGAGAAGCCCTCAGACTGCAAGGAGATCAAATCAGTCAATCCTAATGGAAATCCTAAAGGAATATTCAACTCTGAATATTCTTTGGAAGGACTAATGCTGAAGCTGAAGCTCAATACTTTGGTCACTTCATGCAAAGAACCAACTCATTGAAAAAATCTTGATGCTGACAAAGATTGAGGAAAAGAGTAGAAGAGGGCAGTAGAGGATGAGATGATTGGATGGCATCACCAACTCAATGGACATGAGTTTGAACAAACTCCAGGAGATACTGAAAGACAAGGAAGCCTGTCATGCTGCTGTCCATGGGGTCACAAAGAGTTGGACACGACTCAGAGACTGAACCAGAACAATCCTAATCCCATGATATTTGCATATATTTTGGACTATCATGCTACATAGTTTATGTCTGCATCATAAACCTATTAATGAAGTCACCTTAGTTCTTAAATTTATTTTTTAGTTTATGATCAAATATGCATAATAAAATGTACAATTTTAACCATATTAAAGCAGCATTAGGTTAATTCACAATGTTATGCAAGCATTACCATGTCTGTATCCAGAACTTTTCCAGCTTCTCAGACTGAAATTCTGCAATCATCAAACAAAACTTTCCAATTTCAGCCACTGAGCCCTAGGCAAACACGATTCTACTTTCTGTTTATGATTTGCCTTTCTAAGTGTCTCAGTCAAGTGGAATCAAACAATATTTAGATTTTTTGTGACTGATTTTGTCACTTAATGTCATATAATATCATAAAGACACATGCAAAGGTTTATTTCTAGACTCTGTGTTTTACTCCATTAGTCTGTTGTCCATATTTATTCTAACACTAGTGCTGTGATTACTGTAGCTTTGTAGTATGCTTTGCAATCTGGAAGTATGAGACTTCCAACCTTCTTATTTTTCAAAATTCTTTTGACAATTTGGAGTCTTGAGATTCTTATGAATTTTGTCATGAATTATTCTATTTCAGGGAAAAATAGGTTGGAATTTTGACAGGGTTTGTACTAAACCTGTAGATCACTGGAGGTAGCATTAACATCTTAATATTATTAAATATTCTAGCTTATAAATATCTTCCCATATATGTGTGCATTCTGCAATATCTCTGACTAATGTTTTGCTGTTTTTAGTTTATACGACTATTGTTCTATGGTGGTGTTTATTCTTAATTATTTTATTCATTTTGGTGCTGTTGTAAATGGAATTATTTTCTTAATTTCTCCTTGGTTGGTTCATGATCATACGAAAATTCAACATTTACAAAAACTCTCAGCAAGTTTGAAATAGAAGGAAAGTACCTCGACCTAATGAAGTCCATGTATGACAGATCCACAGCTACATCATCCTCACCATTGAAAGATTTAAACCTTCCCCTTAATATCAGAAAGAGGACAAGAGGGCTCATGGTGAGAAAGCTTTTTAAAAACAGTACTGCCATAAAAATTCCTGTGAAAAATTCAGGGCTTTCTATGTAAAGCTACTGTCACCTCCGAAGTGAAATAATTTTATTTATTAATTTTTATTTAGCTTTCCGTCCTGTAACACTCTCTCTAATGGCAGCCACTTCCTCTCCTTTAAATCACAGATTAAATATCCTCTCCTAAGGGAGGACTTCAGTTCGGTTCAGTCGCTCAGTCATGTCCGACTCTTTGTGACCCCATGGACTGCAAGCATGCCAGGCTTCCCTGTCCATCACCAACTCCCAGAGTCTACTCAAACTCAGGCCCATGCGTCGGCGATGCCATCCGTCTCACCCTCTGTCATCCCCTGCTCCTTCCGCCTTCAATATTTCCCAGCATCAGGGTTTTTTCCAATGAGTCGGTTCTTCGCATCAGGTCGCGAAAGTATTGGAGTTTCAGCTTCAGCATCAGTCAAATTCTCCCTCTGTTTTGTCGCAGTACTCTAGTTCTTATATTGCAAGGCATAAATAAGAACACAAGTATTTTATTAAATGTCTCCTTCTTTATTTTTTTATTAAATGTCTCCTTCTTTTTTTTGACTCCTATATAAGAAAATAAGATTCTTGCAAAAAAAATTTTTACATGATTTTCCCCCAGGTTTTGCTAATTGCTGTATCCTTATGCATAGCAAAATTGCAGGCGTGAAAGAGGTGGCTTAACATTTAAAAAATTAATAACTGGATATATAATTAGCTATTAGTTATTTTATTTTAAGGTGTTTAATTCTGTTTTTTATATAACTTTTATATGTCTAAACAAAATTTAACGTGATTAAATTGCATATTAAATAAATGGAAAGAAATTGATGCTATAGCAGGTGGGGAAATACATGACAAGTTCACTGAAGAAAAATGACTGGGTTTATATATTATTCTTGATTGCCTTTATGTATTTATTTATTTTTTTTACTGTTTGAAATTCTTTATTTTTTTCATTTATTTTTATTAGTTGGAGGCTAATTACTTTACAATATTGTAGTGGTTTTTGCCATACATTGACATGAATTAGCCATGGATTTAATGTGTTCCCCATCCCGATCCCCCCTCCCACCTCCCTCTCTATCCCATCCCTCTGGGTCTTCCCAGTGCACCAGCCCTGAGCTCTTGTCTCATGCATCCAACCCGGACTCGTGATCTTTTTCAGCCTTAATAATATACATGTTTCGATGCTGTTCTCTCAGAACACCCCACCCTCGCCTTCTCCCACAGAGTCTAAAAGTCTGTTCTGTACATCTGTGTCTCTTTTTCTGTCTCACATATAGGGTTATTGTTACCATCATTTTAAATTCCATCTGTATGCGTTAGTATACTGTATTGGTCTTTATCTTTCTGGCTTACTTTACTCTGTATAATGGGCTGCACTTTCATCCATCTCATTAGAACTGATCCAAATGCATTCTTTTTAATGGCTGAGTAATATTCCATGGTGTATATGTACCACAGCTTCCTTATCCATTCATCTGCGGATGGGCATCTAGGTTGCTTCCATGTCCTGGCTATTATAAACAGTGCTGCGATAAACATTGGGGTGCACGTGTCTCTTTCAGATCTGGTTTCCTCGGTGTGTATGCCCAGAAGTGGGATTGCTGGGTCATATGGCCGTTCTGTTTCCAGTTTTTTAAGGAATCTCCACACTGTTTTCCATAGCAGCTGTACTAGTTTGCATTCCCACCAACAGTGTAAGAGGGTTCCCTTTTCTCCACACCCTCTCCAGCATTTATTGTTTGTAGACTTTTGAATAGCAGCCATCCTGACTGGCGTGTAATGGTACCTCATTGTGGTTTTGATTTGCATTTCTCTGATAATGAGAAAAATTTGATTGCCTTTAGTCTCAAAAGGATTCTAAATCACTTTTGAGAATGTTGGACCTTTTTTTTCCCCCCATGTTGGACCTTTCTGACATGAATTATGTGACTTGGTGTGTTACATCTTTACATATAGACGACCTTTAAAAACTTTGGGGAAAATCCAAGTGAGCTAATTAAATAACATTTCAGTTCCAAAACTCAATAATAATTGCAGCTGGAAGGGATAAAATATCCCGTGATCTTCACTCCTAAGAAGAAGATGATAATCGCTTAGTAACTGGCATTGATTTTTCCAAAAGTTTGTAAGTATGACTTAAAAAAAATTCATGGCAATATCTTTCAAAATCTTAGATTAACTAATCTGACCATGTTAACATGACAGAGTGAGAAGGGCTAAATAGCCAAAGGCTATTTTTCTTTTTCAAGTTAGTAGAAAGAAATTACTTGTGAAAAATCTCCCTGGGAAATGGCTACTTGATATCTTCTATGTATATATAGGATTTCTTGGTCATTTTGATAAATTTCCTAACATGATAAACTTTTGTTTTTCTGTATGTACCTTATTTGAAATTCCTTTCAAATAATCTACAGTGCACGTAAAAATGACTTGAATAATTATAAAACTCCATGAAGAAAATGTAAAGTCAAATGAAATAAAATATATTCTCAAATAATAAGGCAACCTTTTGCCATCTGTCATTACACTGGATGAAAAATAATTCCTAGTGTATATGTGTAACTTAAAGTCATCATTCAGATTTTGAACAAGTCTCCAAAGGTAAGACTACTGGTCAGTCGTGGGAACCAGAATCATAAGTGTGGGACTTTCTTTGTTGTATAAGAAGCTATATTACTTTGAAATCAATCAAACTTAGGTTCAATTCTAGATATACCACTTAAAATTTGTTATTTGAGGAAAATGAAAGAGATATTCTGAGTATTAGTTTCTTCCATTATAAAATAGGAATTCCAGTTCTTGTTACTCTAAATATTTAATGTGATACATTAAATTATGAGTGTGTGATTGCAGTATAAGGTTAAGACTTTTCAGCAGCAGGATCATATCATTAGAATAAAATTTGAAAGGACAATTTGGGTTGCTTTGGGAGAACCAGGTTTTGGAGGCCAGAATAAACATGGAGAGGTTTGGCAGGAGGCTACTGCAGTAGACCAGGAAGAAAGTAAGAAATAGGATATGATCAAACTTGTGATATATTTTGGAAGTAGAGGAAAGAGGAATTAAAGTTTTATGAGACTATCAGTGAGTGAAGAGCACTGAATTTTTTTTTGTCTGAATAAGAGCATGGAAAATAATAGGATTTAATAGATAAATATGGAACACCTGTTTAAGTTTTGTATAGGAAATGTTTATAGTAGAACTTTTAAAAGTTGGTTTTATAAATACTACACTGTCATTAAATTGTATGTCAGAATTAGATATGTTGCATATATGCGTTTGAAAATTAGAGAAGAATTAGGGACTGATACAAAATGAGACTGTAGCATGTATTGGTCAGGAGAAGGGAAATATCCAACCAAAGACCTAAGAAGTGTCAGTGAGGTTTGAGACAATTCAGGACAAGGATCTTCTGTTCACAGTTTGATCTACCTACACTGAAAAATCCCATGGACACGGGAGCCTGGCGGGCTACAGTCTATGGGTTGCAAAGAGCAGGACACGACTGAGCGACTAGACAGAGAGGGGACAAGGATCTTCTATTCACTGTTTGACCTCCCTACACTGATTATGTAAATTACCTTAACTGGGTTTCATTTACTATGCTTTCTGACTCTGTAAATGATGCACCTTTTTATGGAGTTCTCTTTCCATCATTTTTATTTTTTCAATTTTTCTTTTTAATCTCAGCCAAAGCATTTCTTCCTCCAGGAAACCTTCTTTGATTATAGTTTGTAATACTCCTATACTGTGAACCTAAGCACTGTGTAAATATGCATTTTAAAGAAGCAGTCTCTCAGCCGTGTCCAACTCTCTGACTGCTTGGACTATAGTTCACCAGGCTCCTCACTCCATGGAATTTTCCAGGCAAGAATAATAAAGTGGGTTGCCCTTTCTGCCTGCAATGGATCTTAACAACCCAGGAATCAAACCTGGGTCTCCTGCATTGTGGGCAGATTCTTTACCATTTGAGCACCAGAGAAGCCAAATATTAGTGTCACTTATAACTTGGATTTGGAATTGCCTAATCCCTAGTTATGTACCATATCATTGAGGGAAAGAAACTACCTTATTCAACTTGGTAATCAAATGGCCATGACATATTAGACACAAATAGATGTTCTATATACATCCCTCTAATGAATGGGTAAATAAACAATTATACATGGAAGTGTTTTCCCCTTCAAGTGAAGTGTTTTTTTTTTTTTCCCCCCAGTTTAAGTGTGTTTTTGTTTTTCCCTTGTCTTTTAGATCAACTGCTTCTAATACCTGAACTCAGCTTCTGTCCAGACTGGATGGAACCAAGGAACAATGTGACTCACTTTGTCCTCCTGGGCCTCACTCAGAATCCAAAGGAACAGAAAGTCCTTTCTGTTATGTTCTTCTTCTTCTATATTTTGACCCTGGTAGGCAACCTGCTCATTGTCATGACTATAACTGTCAGTAAGACCCTGAACTCACCAATGTACTTTTTTCTTGCTAACTTATCTTTTATGGATGTCACTTATTCTTCTTGTATTACCCCTAGAATGATTTCAGACTTGTTCTTAGGGGAAAAAAATCATATCATTTGAATCTTGCATGACCCAACTGTTTACAGAGCACTTCTTTGGTGCATCAGAGATTGTGCTTCTGCTGGTGATGGCCTATGACCGCTATGTGGCCATCTGTAAGCCCTTGCATTATCTGGTGATCATGAGGCAGAGGGTGTGTGTTGCGCTGCTGGTGGTGTCTTGGGTTGGAGGTTTTCTGCACTCAGTGATTCAACTCAGCACTGTTTATGGGCTCCCATTCTGTGGCCCCAATGTCATTGATCACTTCATCTGTGACATGTTCGCTCTACTGAAACTCGTCTGTACTGACACCTATATCATCGGCATCTTAGTGTTGGCCAATGGAGGACTGATCTGCACTGCTGTGTTTCTGCTCCTACTCATCTCCTACGGAGTCATCCTGCACTCTCTGAAGAACCTGAGTCAGGAATGGAGGCAGAAAGCCCTCCAGACCTGTGTTTCCCACATCACTGTGGTTGTCTGCTTCTTTGTTCCCTCCATATTTGTAAATGCAAGACCTGCTAAGACCTTTCCCATTGACAAATCATTGAGTTGTTTTATACAGTCATCAGTCCCATGCTGAACCCATTAACCTACAGTCTAAGAAATTCTGAGTTAAGTAATTCCATGAAGAAGGTCTGGAGAAGGAACATCATAGCTCATTTTAACTAAGTGCATCAGTTACTATGAAAGGAGTCATTTGACATCAGCGGCCATTTCCTTTGAATGCAAAAGTCATTTTGTGTTTAGTCCCTCAGTTGTGTCCAACTCTCTGCGACCCCGTGAACTGTAGCCCGCTAGGCTTCTCTGTCCATGGGATTCTCCAGAGAAGAACACTAGAGTGGGCTGCCATGTCCTCCTCCAGGGGGTCTTCCCAACCCATGGATCAAACCCAGGTCCCCCACATTGCTGGCGGATTCTTTACCATCTGAGCCACCAGTGAAGGCATTTTGCAGTTTGATTCTTGTTTCTCTTTCTTCAACTAGTTTATGATAATTATAATTAAAGATTACAACTGTACAACTCTGCTATTAATAACAGCTTTTCTCCCTATTAGAATGTAAAGTTTATAATTACTTGTTCATCTCTGTACCTAGAATGATATAATGCCTGCATAGCAAAGAGCCACCTGGGAAGCCCAACCATTTATGGATATATATTTTTTACTCTTTTTCATGAAAGAAAAAGTAAAAATGATGCTGCAGTTCATGGGGTAGCAAAGAGTTGGACAGGACTTACAGACTGAAAGCAACAACAACTCTTTTTCAGGACAGATCCATTTTTATTTAGATTTTTATCATGTAAATGAACTTTTAATTTATATAATTTAAAGTATTAAAGTCTATATATATTGCCTTCTGTACTATATTTCAGTTGCATTATACACAAAATTTTTAACTTAATGCTTTTCCTGTTTACAAGAAAATTTGAAGTAAAACAGGTATTAATAAACCACAGTGATGGAAACCAAACAATATGGTATGAAGTGTCAAATGAATTTGCTATTTTTTTTTCTCAGCATTTTCCAGCCCTAGTTGTTGGCCCTAAATCTGTTTCTTTTCATCTGGTAATAATCTTTGCAAATGCAAATGTAATTAACATACATGTATTTTTTTCTTTCTATATATGTAACACTTGCTTTTACTATTCAACGTCTTGAAAATGTTTCCATATCAGTCCATATATTTCATACATGCACGCTCAGTTGCTTGTAGTTTCTGACTGTTTGAGTTATCGTGGATTGTAGACTGCCAGGTCCCTCTGTCCATGGAATTTCCCAGGCAAGAGTTTTGGAGTGGGCTGCCATTTCCTACTCCCGGTGATCTTCCCAATCCAGAATCAAACTTGTGTCTTCTGCATCTCCTGCATTTAGCAATGTGCCACCTAGGAAGCCCAAGTCCAAATATATATATATATATATATCTTATTTAACATATATATATATATCTTAATTTTCTTATGGTACAAAGTTCTCCTTATAAATTTATACAAAAATTAACATGCACATTTCTCTTCATGTGGTTGCTAAATGTTTTTATAACAAATAATATTCCAATAAATACAAGCTTTATATATGTGAAAGTATGAGTTCATAGGCATAGGATTGTTCCTATGATATTTGAACCAATGATCAGGTAATATATGAATTTAAGATGTTGATATTGATAGCGCTTGCCAAACTACCATACTTGAGGTTGTTTAAATAGTTACAGTCTTGTCCACTCTATGAGAATTCTTTTGTCCACATCTCAATGACCAGTACCTGGTAAGTATTTATGACATTTGATTAAAGTAACTCATACTTTACCCACAACCCTTTTGATATAATTGAATTTGATTATCTTTCCATATGTTTATTTTTATTTGTATTATTTTTGTGTGAATTTATGTGTATATAAATATACAGAATTATATACATATATTCATTCAAATTTTATCTATTTCACTCAATGGTTAATCTTTTCCATACTAAATTTTATGAAATATTTATATACTAAAGAAACGATCACTTTTACCACTGCGTGTATAGTTAATATTTTCTGGTTATATGTTTTTAAGTTTTTAAACTCTGTAGAATGCTTTTTGCATGTAATTGTTTTACATTTGGTATTCAATTTTTAACATTTTTTTACCTTGCTTAGAAAGATTTTCGCCATTCCACTTCTGTCAAATATTCTTAAATTTTTTTTCAGAGTTTAATTTTAAAAGCATTTTTATATCTTAGGTTAAAAATTTTGATTCTTCTCAAATTTATTTTGGTTTAGGAGTTAAATGGGGATTGAAATTTTGGTGGTTTCTCTATATTTTTCGGTTTGTAAAAAATAGTTGCATGATTATCTTTTGGCCATTAATTTGAAATCATGATTATTATATCCTGAAATCCCAACGAATTTGGATCCAGCTTGACACTCTTCTGCTTCACTAATCTCTCTATTCATGTGCAGGCTGACACATAATCGCCATAATATGTAAGATATCTTGATCTGTGAGGAGACTCGCAGTCTCTCATTCCTGTTGTTTCTCACAAATATGTCTATACTTACATATTTCTATTTCAAAATTATTAAAAATTAATGATAAATTTAATGTAATTAAAATAAATGATGTAGTTTAAAACTAAAATTAAAATTAAGTTAAAAGAAATTTAAATGAGGTCGGACTTCCTTGGTGGCTCAGATGTTAAAATGTCTGCTTGCAATGCGGGAGACCTGGGTTCGATCCCTGTGTCGGGAAGTTCCCCTGGAGAAGGGAATGGCAAATCACTTCAGTGTTCTTGCCTGGAAAACCCCATGGACAGAGGAGCCTAGCGGGCTGCAGTCCGTGATACCCCAAGAGTCAGACACGACTGAGCAGCTGAATCACCACATATTTAACACAGATTATGACAAGTCCTACTGTGTAGCACAGGGACCTCTACTCAATATTTTGTAATAAACTAAATGGAAAAGAAATTGAGAGAGAGTAGTCACATGCGTGTGCATAACCCAGTCACTGCTGTAGACCGCAAGCCAGCACGTTGCTAACCCTGGACTCTGACAGGGCTTCCGGCTGGCTCTGTGGGAGAGAACCCGCCCGCCATGCAAGAGCTGCAGGAGAGGCGGGCTGGATCCCCGGATGGGGCAGATCCCATGGAGGAGGGCACGCATCCCAATCCAGTATCCTCGTCAGGAGCATCCCACGGACAGAGGAGTCAGCGGGCTGCAGTCCACAGGTTTACAAAGAGTGGGACATGACTGAAGCCACCGAGCACGCAAGCATGCATGCTCCAAATTAAAATAAAAATTTAAAAGTAACAATTTTACTTCAGTAGTTTTGTCACTGTATTGACATATGTACCTCTTAAATTCCCCAGATGTATCTGAAGCCAATGATATTTGCCTTTACTTTGGGCTATCATGCTATATACTCTATGTTCATATCATAAATCAACTAATGAGGTCATCTTAGTTCTTAAATTTACTTGTTAAATTATGGCTAAATATCCATAATAAATTCATAACTTTCATCATTTTAAAGTGGTGTTAATTCTCATTATTATGCAATTATTACTGCTGTCTATATCCAGAACTTTTCCAACTTCTCAAACTGAAATTCCAAAACCATTAAAGAAAATTCTCCATTTTCCCTCACTGACTTGTGGGCAGCCACCATTCTACTTTTGGTCGATGATTTGATGAAGTGTCTCAGTTATGTGGAATCATACAATATTTGTTTTCTTGTGACTGCCTTTTTTTCACTTAATGTCATATTATATTCTTTTTCCATGAAATACTCCTGGTGATTGAAAAGTATCTGGGATAAATACAAAAGCTTATTTCTAAACTCTTTTTACTGCATTATTCTGTTGTCCATCTTTACCCCAATACTAGTGCTGTGGTTACTGTAGCTTTGTAATATGTTTTAGAATCAGGAATTATGAGACCTCCAACTTTCCTCCTTTTCAAAACTGTTTTGGCAATTTTGAAGTCCTTAATATTCCATATGAATTTTATCATGAATTTTTTACTTCTGCAAAAAACATTTTTGAGTTTTGATAGAGAATGTCCTGAATCTTTAGATCACTTGAAGTAATATTAACATCTAAATACTATTAAATATTCTAATTCTTAAATGTTTTCCTGTATATGTGTGTGTTCTAGAAATACTTTAACATTTTGTGATTTTCAGTTTACAAGACTTTTGCCTCATTGGTTAAGTTTGCTGTTAATATTTTGTTCTTTTTGGTGATTTTTAACTGAAATTATTTTCTTAATTTTTCCTTGGTTTGATTACAACCATATAAAAATTATACATCTTTTCATAAGCAACTCTTAGCAAGTTGGAAATAAAAGGGATGTCAGTTTAGTCCAGTTCAGTTGCTCAGTCATGTCCTACTCTTTGTCATCCCATGAATCGCAGCACGCCAGGCCTCCCTGTCCATCACCAACTCCCAGAGATTACTCAAACTCATGTCCATCGTATCAGTGATGCCATCCAGACATCTTATCCTCTATCATCCCCTTCTCCTCCTGCCCTCAATCTTTCCCACCATCAAGGTCTTCTCCAATGAGTCAGTTATTCACATCAGGTGGCCAAAGTATTGGGGTTTCAGTTTCAACATCAGTCTTTCCAATGAACACTCAGGACTGGTCTCCTTTGGGATGGACTGATTGGATTTCCTTGAAGTTCAAGGGACTCTGAAGAGTCTTCTCCAACACCACAGTTCAAAAGCCTCAATTCTTCAGCACTCAGCTTTCTTTATAGTCCAACTCTCACATCCATACATGACCACTGGAAAAACCATAGCTTTGACCAGATGGACCTTTGTTGGCCAAGTAATGTCTCTGCTTTTTAATATGCTGTGTAGGTTGGTCATAGCTTTTCTTCCAAGGAGTAAGCGTCTTTTAATTTCATGGCTGTAATCACCATCTACAGTGATTTTGGAGCCTAAAAAACTAAAGCCTGTCACTATTTCCACTGTTTATCCATCTATTTGCCATGGAGTGATGGGACCAGATGCTTAGTTTTCTGAATGTTGAGTTTTAAGTCAATTTTTTCACTCTCCTCTTTCACTTTCATCAAGAGGCTCCTTAGTTCTTCTTCTCTTTCTGCCATAAGAATGGTATCATTTGTGTATCTGAGGTTATTGATATTTCTCCCGGCAATCTTGATTCCAGCTTGTGCTTCATCCAGCCCAGCATTTCTCATGATGTACTCTGCATATAAGTTAAATAAGCAGGGTGACAACATACAGCCTTGACATACTCCTTTTCCTATTTGGAACCAGTCTGCTGTTCCATGTCCAGTTCTAACTGTCGCTTCCTGACCTGCATACAGGTTTCTCAAGAGGCAGGTCAGGTGGTCTGGTATTCCCATCTCTTTCAGAATTTTCCACAGATTTTGTGATCCACAAGTCAAAGGCTTTGGCATAGTCAATAAAACATAGATAGATGTTTTTCTGGAACTCTCTTGCTTTTCTGATCAGCCAGCAGATGTCAGCAATTTGCTCTCTTGTAGGTCTACCCTTTCTAAAACCAGCTTGAATATCTGGAAGTTTATGGTTCACATATCACTGAAGCCTGGCTTGGAGAATTTTGAGCCTTACTTTACTAGCACGTGAGACGAGTGCAATTGTGCGGTAGTTTGAGCATTCTTTGGCATTGCCTTTCTTTGGAATTGGAATGAAAACTGAGCTTTTCCAGTTCTGTGGCCACTCCTGAGTATTCCAAATTTTCTGGCATCTTGAGTGCAAGACTTTCACAGCATCCTCTTTTAGGATTTGAAATAGCTCAACTGGAATTCCATCACCAGCACCAGCTTTGTTTGTAGTGATGCTTCCTAAGGCCCACTTGACTTCACATTCTGGGAAATCTGGCTCTAGGTGAGTGATCATGCCATCATGATTATTTGGGTCATGAAGATCTTTTCTGTACAGTTCTTCTGTGTATTCTTGCCACCTCTTCTTAATATTTTCTGCTTCTCTTAGGTCCATACCATTTCTGTCCTTTATTGTGCCCATCTTTGTATATATACCAAGATGCCCTTGGTATCTCTAATTTTCTTGAAGAGATCTCTAGTCTTTCACATTCTATTGTTCTCCTCTATTTCTTTGCACTGATCACTGAGGAAGGCTTTCTTATCTCTCCTTGCTATTCTTTGGAACTCTGCATTCAAATAGGATTATTTTTCATTTTCTCCTTTGCTTTTTGCTTTGCTTCTTTTCACAGCTATTCTTTTTTTTTCCCCATTAATTTTTTATTAGTTGGAGGATAATTACTTACAATATTGTAGTGGTTTTTGCCATACATTGACATGAATCAGCCATGGATTTACATGTATTCCCCATCCCGATCCCCCCTCTCACCTCCCTCTCTACCTGATCCCTCTGGGTCTTCCCAGTGCATCAGCCCCGAGCACTTGTCTCATGCATCCAACCTGGGCTGGTGATCTGTTTCACCCTTGATAATATACTTGTTTGAATGCTATTCTTTCAGATCATCCCACCCTCGCCTTCTCCCATAGAGTCCAAAAGTCTGTTGTGTACTTCTGTGTCTCTTTTTCTGTTTTGCATATAGGGTTATCATTACCATCTTTTTAAATTCCATATATATGTGTTAGTTTACTGTATTGATCTTTATCTTTCTGGCTTACTTCACTCTGTATAATGGGCTCCAGTTTCATCCATCTCATTAGAACTGATTCAAATATATTCTTTTTAATGGCTGAGTAATATTCCATGGTATATATGTACCAGAGCTTCAAAATATACAAGCAACTTTTGCAGCTCAATTCCTGAAAAATAAATGACCCAATCATAAAATGGGCCAAAGAACTAAACAGACATTTCTCCAAAGAAGACATACAGATGGCTAACAAACACATGAAAAGATGCTCAACATCACTCATTATCAGAGAAATGCAAATCAAAACCACAATGAGGTACCATTACACGCCAGTCAGGATGGCTGCTATCCAAAAGTCTACAAGCAATAAATGCTGGAGAGGGTGTGGAGAAAAGGGAACCCTCTCACACTGTTGGTGGGAATGCAAACTAGTACAGCCACTATGGAGAACAGTGTGAAGATTTCTTAAAAAACTGGAAATAGAACTGCCATATGACCCAGCAATCCCACTCCTAGGCATACACACCGAGGAAACCAGATCTGAAAGAGACACGTGCACCCCAATGTTCATCGCAGCACTGTTTATAATAGCCAGGGCATGGAGGCAACCTAGATGCCTATCAGCAGACGAGTGGATAAGGAAGCTGTGGTACATATTCACGGCTCTTCATAAGGCCTCCTCAGACAGCCATTTTGCTTTTTTGCATTTCTTTTTCTTGTGGATGCTCTTTATCCCTGTCTCCTGTATAAAGTCATGAGAAGGAATGTACCTTGACATGATAAAGTCCACATGTGACAAACCCATTGCTAACATCTTCCTCCACATTAAAGCTTTAAAGCTTCCACATTAAAATCTGGGAGAAGACAAACAGTCACAGCCTCCCAAGTCCTTTGTAACATCATGCTGACATAAAAATTCCTGTGGAAACCTTAGATGTTCCTAAGCAGAACTCCTGTTTTCTGAAGTGAGATAATTTTGTTATTAATTTTTATTTAGTTTTGCTTTCTGTAACAGTGCTTCTAATGGTTGCCATTTCCTTTCCTTTTAAATCTCAGTTTAAGCATCCTTTTTTAAGAAAGATCTTCTCTGATTGCATTACCCACAGTAGAATTCTTCCTCTTATTTTCTATCCAGTACTCTATTTCTTATATTGCACACCATGAATACAACTACAATTAACATCTCCTTCTTTATTGTCTAACTTTATTATGAGAAAATAATAAAGGAATGCAGGAAAAAGAAGGTTTTACCTGATTTTAGCCCAGTTTTATTAATTGCTGTGTCCTTACTTATAGTACAGTTGCTGGCATTACAGAGGTGCCCTACTTTTTAAAAAAAAATTACTGATTGTTGAAATTATTAGCTTTAATATATTTAATATTAAATAAAATATGTTTAATAAATTTAATGTTTAATTAATAAAATATATTTAATAATAATTAAATTTAATTTAATTAAAAAGGCTAATTTAATTAGCTTTAATAATATTTTGATATGATTTTCAAATTTGTACCAAATTTTATGGTGACTAAACTGAGTATTAAATATAAGTAAAGAAAATCTTGCTATTGCAGGTGGGGAAATACACAACAAGTAAGTTCACTGAAGCAAAATGACTGGGTTGACATTTTATTCTTGATTGGCACCAGTCTGATAGAGATCTAAAATACTATTTTTTCCCCCCATATTGTACTTTTCTGACATGAATTATGTGATTTGGCCTATTAATATCTTTACATATAGATGTTCTTTAATAACTTTGTGGAAAATCCCACTGAATTAATTAAGCAAGAATCAGTCTTGGACACATTCCAAATCTAAGATTCAATAATAATTGCATCTGAAAGGGATGGGGTGTTTCATCATCATCATTCTTAAGCTGAAGAAAATGCTTCCCACTTAGTAACTGGCATCAACTCTTCAGGAGGTCCTTTCTTAGACTTAAAAAATACAGTCTAGACATATCAATGGGACAGAGTGAGAAGGGCTAAACAATCAAATGCTAGTGTTCTTTTTAATGTTATTAAGAAAGAGGTTGCTTATGAAAAATTTCCCTGGGAAATGACTAGTTGCTATCTTCCTATGTTTATATAGGATTTGTTGGACTTTCTGATAAATTTCCTAATGTGATAAACCTTTGTTTTTCTGTGTACACCATGGAATTCTTTTCAAACAATCTACACCTCATATAAAAATGACCTTCTGAATAATGAGAAGAATCCATTTAGAAAATGAACAGTCAAATGACATAATTTTATCCTCAAGTAATAAGGCATCCTTAGCCCTATACTGTCATACTGGATGAAAGAATTCCAGGGCTTACTTTGAGTTAAACCTCATTCTTCAGATTGTGGACAAGCCTCCACAAGGTAAGACTAATGGAGAATACTGGGAGACAGCCTAACAATTGAGTGACTTTATTTATTACGGAAGAAGTTAGTTCACTTTGAAATAAATGAAACAGGTGCAGGTGCAGCACGTAGACACATGTGACTTTGGGGACGAGAAGCGGACGCTCTCAGCCTCGGTGTTTGCAGTTATGGGGCAGGGGTTACAGTCTATGTCACTCTGAATGTTAGATGTGATGCATTAAACTATGACTACGTGATTGGGGTATACCGCAATGCTTATGGGACAGGGGTTACAGTCTGTGTTACTGTGAATGTTAGATGTGATGAATTAAACTACGACTGCGTGATTGGAGTATACCGCAATACTTTTGAGCAGCAGAGTGATATCTTCAGAGTAAGACTGAAAAGGACAATTTGGGCTGCTTCAGGAGAACCAATTTTGGAGGCCAGAATAAACATGCAGAGACTTGGTAGGAGGCTATCACAGTGGAGCAGAAATTAAAAAAAAAAAAAAGCATAGCAGAAAAAAATTAGAAGGGATTGCAATTTGTGATATGTTTTGAAAGTAGTGTCAATAGGATTTAATTTTTATGAGAGTGAAAAATAAGTGAAGAGCACTGAAATTTTTTATCTGAACAATAACATGGAAAATTATACCATTTAGCAAGATAAATAGGTAATGATTCTTTAAATTTTGTATAGGAAATGCCTACGTTTATTGTGGAAAATAAAAAAGCTTGTTTTATAAATATTAGTTCAGTTCAGTTCAGACTCTGTAACCCCAAGAACCGCAGCATGCCAGGCCTCCCTGTCCATCACCAACTCCCGGAGTTTACAAATATTAAATTGCGTTCAATTGGATGTCCACAATTAGAGATATATAATTGGAAAATTAGGGGAAACACAGGGTCTTGAGACACAAAATTAGACTGTTGCAGTGTTTATTGATCAGGAAAAGGGAAACATTCACTTAAAGACCTAAGAAGTATCAGTGAGGTCTGGGACAATTCAGGACAGAAACCTTTTCATGATTTGATCTACTCACATTGATCATGCAAATTACCTTGAGTGAGTCTCACTTTTACACTTTGTGACTTCACTGAAGTCCATTTCTGTCCTTTCTTGGTAATTCACTTAAAAAAAAATTCAGCTGAAGCATTAATTCTTCTGGAAATTCTTCTCTGATTCTCTTTTGATTGATATATTCCTGTAATGTGACTCTTAACTCCTGTGAATATCCTTATAACTTGATGCATGGGTCTGGAATTATCTGATCCCTAGTCGTGTGTTATATCACGAGGGCAAGGAACTCTGCGTTATTCAACTTGGCAATTAGAATGTCAATAACACATTGGATATGAAAAGATTCTCCACACACATTCTTTTAATTGAATTTGTAACGAAGGATGAACATTGTAATTCATTGAAAAACTTACCCGTTGTTCTGTAGGCTCACTGCCTCTAACACGTGAACACGGCACCTACACAGACTAGATGGAACCGAGGAGCAATGTGACTTACTTCATCCTCTCGGGCCTCACACAGAACCCGAAGGAGCAGAAAGTCCTCTTTGTTCTGTTCTTGTTCTTCTACGTCTTCACTGTAGTGGGCAACCTGCTCATCGTTGCGACTGTAGCTGTCAGTAAGACCCTGAACTCACCGATGTACTTTTTTCTTGCTAGTTTATCATTTATAGATCTAGTTTGTTCCTCTTCTGCTTCCCCCAGACTGATTTCAGACTTGTTCTTTGGGGAGAATACCATTTCCTTTGAATCCTGTATGACCCAGCTGTTTACAGAGCACTTTTTAGGTGGATCTGAGATATCCCTTCTGCTGGTGATGGCCTATGACCGCTACGTGGCCATCTGTAAGCCCTTGCATTATCTGGTGATCATGAGGCAGAGGGTGTGTGTTGCGCTGCTGCTGGCGTCCTGTGTTGGAGGTTTTCTGCACTCAGTTATCCAAGTTGGCACTGTTTATGGGCTCCCGTTCTGTGGCCCCAATGTCATTGACCACTTTATGTGTGACATGTTCCCCTTGTTGAAACTCGTCTGTACCGACATCTTTGTCATCGGCATTTTAGAGGTGGCCAATGGAGGACTGATGTGCACTCTTGTGTTTCTGCTCTTACTCGTGTCCTACGGAGTCATCCTGCGCTCTCTGAAGAACCTGAGTCAGGAAGGGAGGCGGAAAGCCCTCCAGACCTGTGGCTCCCACATCACCGTGGTTGTCTGCTTCTTTGTTCCCTGTATTTTCATGTATGCAAGACCTGCTAAGACCTTCCCCATTGACAAATCACTGAGTGTGTTTTATACAGTCATAAGCCCCATGCTGAACCCATTAATCTATAGTCTAAGAAGTTCTGAGATCATGAATGCTATAAAGAAGCTCTGGACAAAAAAAGTGAGATCAAGTAGCAAATAAGTGCATTGTGCTTTACAGAGAAAATAGTTTAACACTAGGAATTCACTTCAAATACCAAAGTCTATTGTTGTGATGAAAACTTTTCTTCTCTCTGAAGAATTTTTCATGAGTTTTATTAAAGAATAGAATATTTGTTTATGTTATTAATAGTAGTTACCCTCCTTGAATGCAAACATCAATGTCTAGTTTATCACTGCAACTGGAAAGTTAAAATGGATTTAAAATAGAGTCAATAAGTCATATGTAATGTGTTGGTCAGAATTACAAAAATAATTAACTAATATGCATTACTTTTATTACTTCTCATTTTTTGTAACCAGATTCTTACCTTTTATTCTCACTTTTTATTGTACTAATTAAAATATTTTATACTATATATTCTATCATCTTCATTCACTTTTATTTGTTACATATGAAAATTTAGTGTAACAGTTTCCTTTATGTAGGAAATTGAAAGTATGATGGATAATAGTAAATGTTTAAAAATAGAATCCCTACAGAAATAGAATCATGTAAAATGTACCTCCTGTCCAACCAATATCAGAGTTTCCCAGTTTTTCCAGATGCAGCCACTATACTCTTTCTAAGATTACTCAAATAATAATTTTTGCAAAAGAAACATATTTTCACCTGTGTTTGCCTGTATATCTCTGTGTATAAATTTGCATTTTGCAGCTCAGATTTCTTAAGATCTTTCCATACAGTCTACAAAGATCTAACTCATTCTAGTTTTCTCATACTGCTCAGCTTCTTTAAAAGTCTCTAAAATTTAGGTATCCAGTTTTCTTCAAGTTCGTTCTCTTTTTCTACAATAAATAATTCTGCAAAGAAGTCTTTTTAAAATTTTCTCAGCATGAGTTTCTAGAAGTGGAATTGTTGAGTTAAGTGGTATGTGTATTTAAAATATTGATATTCATAGTTAATTGCAAAAATGTCATTATGAGCTTGAACAAACTTATTACTCTCCTCTCTTTGGAAAATACATTTGACAACATGCTGAACCACTAGGGCTTGATAAACACTTATGGTATATGAAAATGTGATTAAACAAATTGTTTCATTTGTATACTTTAATTGATATTCAATAAACATAATTGAATTGGAATGTCATCCTTGTATAAATGATTTGTAGTCCTTTTTCATGAATTGCCTATTAATGAATTTTTGTGTGTATTTGACGGCTGACACTGTTCCATACTGATATTAATGATTGAGTTGTACACTAATTATCCCTATTACCCTGTGTTTGGATTGCTGTTTTTACTGCTTATGATTTATTTTTTAATTTTTTAAATAATGTGAAGAATATTTTGGGGCATGGACAAATATTTATACATTTGCATAATTAATTCCATCAATATTTTTTGCCTCTATATCTTGAATTTGTCTAACTCAATGTTGTCAAAGTATTCTTCACATTTTCAACACTCAATTTTTTGTCTTTACATTTTATGCTTACATTTTCCTTTGATATAAAGAGATAAGCAGGGATTATATTTTAATTATTTTTCTAGATTTTCATTATTTTAGATGCATAATTATTTTTCCCCATGGCTTTGATATCCTAACTTTGTAAATATGGCATGTGTTTGCATCAAATTCATTCCTTCACTAGCATCTATTGATGTCTTTATTCATGTGCCATTTAACACACAATGTAACTGTGTACATTTGATTTAGAATATACTTTACTATCTTAAAAGCCTAGGATTCCTTCACTGCTAACTTTTTATCAGAACTGTGTCTATTTTTGCACATTTGCATTTTAAAATTAAATTTCAGTAAGCTAGTCTGGTAAAAACTACATTGAGTTAGTATTTTGAGTAATATTTGATTGAGAAAGCATTTGTATCTTCAGAGAATTGAGAATTCCTATCCACAAACTAAATGGCTTCAGATCCATAGATTGTAATGAAGATTTATGCCACCTATTTATGGTCATATTGCATACATCTTATTCAAGAATATGTGAATTCAAAAATCGCTTGGTTTGAAAAATATTTGCATCTGGTAATTGGATGAGGGAACATGATTTTCCTGAGTTGAGTTCTGGTTGTTCAGTTCAGGCCTCTGTTCACCAGACCTACATTATTATTATTATTATTATTATTATTATTATTATCACTGTCACCTTAGTCTGCATGGGTTGCCATAACAAAATACTACAGACTGTGGAGCTTTGACAACAGACATTTATTTTCCCATAGTTCTGCAGGCTGATGTCCAAGATCAAGGTGATGGCTAGGTTGGTTTCTGGTGAATCCTCTCTTCATCCCTTGCATTGGGCACCTTTTCACTCTGTCCTTGCATGGCCTTTCTTCTGTGCACTTGCACAAGAGAAAGCTCTTTGCCCCTTCCACTTCTTATAAGGATGCCGGTTCTAACAGATTAGGACCCACTCTTATGATCTCAAGGAGTACCAGCTATTTCAGCCCCCATTTCAAGGTTTCCAAGCCTAGGTACAAGATGTAGGAGTGAATAAACTTTTTAGATGACCTCAGTCTGACAATTTCTAACTGCAGTCATGAGAGAGGTAGAGACAGAAGTATTCAGCTGAATGGATCAAAATCTTGACCCACTGAAATAATGTAATATAATAGAGTGAATATTGGTACTTTTTTTAATTATTTTTTTTAGTTGGATGCTAATTACTTTACAATATTGTAGTGGTTTTTGCCATACATTGACATGAGTCAGCCGTGGGTGTACACGTGTTCCCCAGCCTGAGCCCCCCTCTCACCTCCCTCCCCATCCCATCCCTCTGGGTCATCCCAGTGCACCAGCCCTGAGCACCTTGTCTCATGCATCGAACCTGGACTGACGATCTGGTTCACATATGATAATATATGTTTTAATCCTATTATCTCAGATCATCCCACCCTCGCCTTCTCCCACAGAGTCCAAAAGACTGTTCTATACATTTGTGTCTCTTTTGCTGTCTTGCATATAGAGTTATTGTTACCATCTTTCTAAATTCCATATATATGCATTAATATACTGTATTGGTGTTTTTCTGTCTGGCTTACTTCACTCTGTATAATAGGCTCCAGTTTCATCCATCTCATTAGAACCGATTGAAATGAATTCTTCTTAACGGCTGAGTAATATTCCATGGTGTATATGTACCACAGCTTCCTTATCCATTCATCTGCTGATGGGCATCTAGGTTGCTTCCATGTCCTGGCTATTATAAACAGTGCTGCGATGAACATTGGGGTGCACGTGTCTCTTTCAGATCTGGTTTCCTCGGTGTGTATGCCCAGAAGTGGGATTGCTGGGTCATATGGCAGTTCTATTTCCAGTTTTTTAAGGAATCTCCACACTGTTCTCAATAGTGGTTGTACTAGTTTGCATTCCCACCAACAGTGTGAGAGGGTTCCCTTTTCTCCTCACCCTCTCCAGCATTTACTGTTTGTAGATTTTTGGAAAGCAACCATTCTGACTGGTGTGAAGTGGTACCTCATTGTGGTTTTGATTTGCATTTCTCTGATAATGAGTGATATTGAGCATCTTTTCATGTGTTTGTTAGCCATCTGTATGTCTTCTTTGGCGAAATGTCTGTTTAGTTCTTTGGCCCATTTTTTGACTGGCTCATTTATTTTTCTGGAATTGAACAGTAGGATTTCCTTTGTCAGTGATTAATTCTTTGTCAGTTGCTTCATATGCTACTATTTTCTCCCATTCTGAAGGCTGTCTTTTCACTTTGCTTATACTTTCCTTCATTGTGCAAAAGCTTTTAAGTTTCATAACGTCCCATTTGTTTGTTTTTGCTTTTATTTCCATTACTCTGGGAGGTGGGTCATAGAGGATCCCGCTGTGATTTATGTCGGAGAGTGTTTTGCCTATGCTTTCCTCTAGGAGCTTTATAGTTTCTGGTCTTACGTTTAGATCTTTAATCCATTTTAGAAATATGGAGTGCTTCACGAATTTGCATGTCATCCTTGCGCAGGGGCCATGCTAATCTTCTCTACATCATTCCAATGTTAGTATATGTGCTGCCAAAGCGAGCACTTTGGTGCTTTAAATACTCCAACTTTTTCACTCTCCTCTTTCACTTTCATCAAGAGGCTCTTCTTCTCTTTCTGCCATAAGTGTGGTGTCATCTGCATATCTGAGGTTATTGATATTTCTCCTGGCAATCTTGATTCCAGCTTATGCTTCCTCCTGCCCAGCGTTTCTCATGATGTACTCTGCATATAAGTTAAATAAGCAGAGTGATAGTATACAGCCTTGATGTACTCCTTTTCCTATGTGGAACCAGTCTGTTGGTCCATGTCCAGTTTTAACTGTTGCTTCCCGACCTGCATACAAATTTCTCAGGAGGCAGGTCAGGTGGTCTGGTATTTCCATCTCTTTCAGAATTTTCCACAGTTTATTCCTATATATTTTATTCTTTTTGATGCTGCTGTAAATTGGAATATTTTAATTTTTTAAATATTTTGTTATTATATGTAAATGCCACTTGTTTCTGTATATTGATTTTGTGTTCTGAAATACCGTTGGGTTTGCTCAGCAATTCTAACAGTCTTGGTGCAATTATTTGCATCTTCTGTCTGTAAGTTTATGTCTACTCTGTACTCTTCAGTATGACTTCTTAATCTTATTATCATGCATATGAGATTTGTATATATCAGTGTGTTAATCTGCAGTTTATTTTACGGATGACTAGTATTTCATTTTATGGATGTATCACAGCTTTTGTATCCTTTTCTTTATTATTTTCTCAATATTTTGGCTATTTCCAGCTATTTGGAATTATGATTAAAACTGATCTAAGGATTCATGTAGAATTTTGACAAACAAGGAAACACACCAGAAAAAAAAATGACATCATAATTTTCAAAACACTAGATTTGAAAAATAAGTTACTATGATTATTGAAAGATGGGAAACAAATTGGCCTGCAAGACTTTTTCCAGTTTATTACCTTTAAAAAATTTCCATATTGTGCTACAGACAGAGATACCTCAAAAATCCATGTAGAGTGTATGAGTTGAGGAGATGAAGTTAGGGATCTGAGGAGACCAAGTCAGCCAAAATTCTGAGAGTAGAATACTATATATGATACACTTGTAATCCAGGATGGGGAAGGAGGATGAGAGAGAGAGAATTCTGGACAACAACAAAAGAGGATCCCTTTCAACTATTCATCAGGGTACTGATTAGTGCACACGTTGAAGAATACCTAAGGATGGGGAAATATTTACCCAGATGGTTAGTGAGACGAGGGCTGGTGTTCAGGCTGGGCCAGGAAGAGCGCCTATTCTAACCAGCTGGAAAGCCTCATGGTTCACTGGGGCAGTGCTCTGGGTTGAATATTTAGGAAGACTTTGCATTGGTAGTGGGGCATGATTAGCCCTAGACTGAGAACTTCTCAAGACTTGCTTCAAGCACCATATGAAGATTTCTTTAAAAGAAATTCTGAAAGGAATGATCCAAAAGAATCCAAGTAAATATCCTGTTCAGAATTTTGTATCTTTGTTACTGTGAGATATTCATGCAAATATTTTTCTTGTGATACCCTTGTGTTATGATAGTATAAAGGTTATACTAGGCACATGACGTGTATTAGGAAGTATATTAATTTTCTCCCTTCTGAGAAAGTGTGTACTATCCCCAGATTAGCTTTTATATAGAATTGGTTGAGCAAATCTATATGGGAATGAACTTTTTTGGGGGTTAAAAGATAGAATTCTAGTCATGTAAATTTATTTAAGTATTAGATTATCCCAGTTTTTAATTATTTTTCTCTGAGTTTATAAAGCTGTGTTTCTCATGGCAGTTTTTCTATTTTCTTTCAATTGGCAAGTATACTGTCAAAAATTAATTAATCGTATCACCTGATTATCTTTTTAAGGTCTGTAGAATTTGTAAGGATGACCCTATTTTCAATCTAGATTCTAATAATTTATTTTTTCTTATTTTTTATGATCCATTTTGCTAGGAATGTATTAATTTTATTTAACATTCAAAGAATAAATTGAAATCAGCTCAGATATCTTCAAAGATAAAACTTAAATTTGAACAGATTTCCTGTTTTGAAAGTTAAGATTTACACAAGAAAGTTTTTATATGTTTTATTTCTTCCCAGACTGGACATTTCCATTCCTGTGAGATGACCTCAAGTTGTTTTTCATGATTTTCTCCCAGGGCACAGGATTCTATAAGTCATGTACTACACAGTAATTTTCCTGGTGGTATCTCTGGAGATAAAGAATCTACCTCAAAATCATGATCATGGTCCCAGTGAATTTAATTAGACAGCAATCATGTTTGGAGATGAAGCAATTGAATGACTCAATAATACGAGACACAATTAAATGTAGACAAAGTGTTCATGACCCTGTGCCCTTACCTCAGAGAGTATTTGTCTGTAGCAGTAACCACATGACAGGCTTCTTCTCGAATTGAAATGATGGACTCAAAACATGAAAAAGTGTGTATAAGAAGTTATTCTTCAGGAAATCCAAAGTTCAACAGTGCTATTTGAAGAAAGGACAGTATAAGTGACTGAGAATCAAAATGTTGCAAAAGCTCTTTCACTATTTCATCTTCACTGGTATAAGCGCAAAGAGCAAAATTTTTGCTGTAAATAATTCTTGCAGAATTTGAAGTTTTCTCTCGCTCTCCTCAATCAAAATGCTAATTTAGCATTTGTTATCAGAACACCTCCTGCCAACAATGAATATTCTGAGTTTCTGTTGACAATCAAGATTCAAATTGCTTAGGTTACAGGACATTGATGTTCGTCTTTGAATCACAACAATTTGAAAATGTAATTTTCTCTGAGTGGCAGAGATGAATTAGATTTCCTGCAAGCTTGAGAAGAGTTGATCATGTGGAAGCAGTTCAAGGTCCAGTGATGGTGCATGTACCTTGCTCTCTGTTCCCAGAGATGGAGTGAGTTCATGAAGGATGAGGAAGACTGCATGGGAGTCCAGAACATGGATTGAAAGGCTTTCTCTTTATGCTGGTAACTCAGGAAGTATACTTATACATAAAATTCTGAACTAGGCTTTATATTTTGCAAGAGTACATTGGTGGTTTGACAATTAAGTTTTTAGGGGTTCTCCTTTGTGATTTTCATAATCAACTATGTTAGGAATCCTTTGTAATTTCTGAAAAATCTGCAGATTAAGTCTATTCTGTAATTCTCTTCTTGAATACGTTCATATTGTAATGGTCTAGAGTAAATTAACCTTCTCAAAAATATTCTTAGAAATTAATTTTAAATGCAACTATTTGGAGATATTTTTGTGGGCAAATATTTTTAAATCTGATAATATGCTCAATTAATATGTGCTCTAAATATAATATGTTAACCTGTTAAAATTAAAATATGAGATAGCATCTGTAGACTTTGATTCACTGACTTTCAAGAACAAAAATTAAGAGTGTAGTAAGCAAACTCTGACTACAATTCCTACTTGTTTGTTCACAGGTGAGAGTCAACAACCTATCATATATCTGATGACCACTTAGAGGTATTCTTCCTTTAACTGTTTGTTTATATATTTTATGCTATAATTTTATTTATATCTATTATAACTTAATATTTTAAATTTTTTTTGTCTATTTTAGATTTAGCTGTGTATATCCTCTAAAATGTAAATAATTTCCACAAACTACATTTGTCTATTGTTTTAGTACTTTTCCTAAACCCATAAAAAATTTATGTTGTCAAATATATCTATTTGGGATTTTAACAATTTCTTAAGAAGATTCTTCTGCTCCTAAAATGTGCAAGGTAACCTCCATTAACTGGAAAGTAGATAAAATGTAACTCTGGGTTTCAGTTTATTTCAGTTGCTCAGTCATGTTTGACTCTTTGCAGTACCCCAGGCTTCTCTGTCCATCACCAGCTCCTGGGGCTTACTCAAACTCATGTCCATTGAGTTGGTGATACCATCCAACCATCTCATCCTCTGTTGTCCCCTTCTCCTCCTGCCTTCAATCTTTCCCAGTATCAGGGTCTTTTCAAATGAGTCAGTTCTTCACATCAGATAGCCAAAGTATTGGAGTTTCAGCTTCAGCATCAATCCTTTCAATGATTATTCAAGACTGATTTCCTTTAGGATGAACTGGTTGGATCTCTTTGCAGTCCAAGGGACTCTCAAGAGTCTACTCTAACACCACAGTTCAAAAGATACTATCTATATTATACAATTTAATGAGCTTCCAAATGGAAAGCTAGTTGTGGCAACTCATGTATTTAATACTGTGGCTTTTCCCCACACATGTCTCTAATCACTCACCTCTCCATTAGACTATATGATTGTTGAGATTAGGATTAATATTTTAATCAGTTTTATGACATCTGAAAATATGGACACATAAGAAACTTTACTGCCTAATTGTTGCATAAACAAATTAGCTTAAGCTTTTGGGAAGTCACTATTAATAATATATATTTACAGGTAATTTTGTCCAGAACTCTGAAATATGACATACAGAAGAACCCATGGAACAAAGGAACAATGTAACTGAATTTTTTCCACTTGGGGCTCACTCAGAGCCCTCAGGGTCAGAAAATACTATTTGTCATCTTCTTGCTCATCTACATTGTGACCATTGTCCTGACTGTGGTGGTCAGTCCAACCCTGCATGCCCATATGTACTTCTTTCTTGACAACTTTTCATATATGGATGCTGTTTATTCTACTACATTCACCCCAAATATGATTATAAACTTACTCTATGAGAAAAGAACCATCTCCTTCCAAGCTTGCATGACCCAGATTTTTACAGGGCACTTATTTGGTGGTGCTGAGATTTTACTCCTGGTGTTCATGGCCTATGACCGCTACGTGGCCATCTGCAAGCCCTTGCATTATTTGACAATCATGAATCAGCGAGTGTGTGTTCTGCTTCTGCTTCTGGCCTGGGCTGGTGGGTTTTTACATGCTGTCCTTCATCCTCTCTTTGTTTACAACCTCCCCTTCTGTGGCCCCAATGTCATGGACCACTTTGTGTGTGACATGTACCCCTTGTTAAAACTGGCCTGCACTGACACCCAATTTATTGCCCTCACAGTCCTGGCCAATAACGGGGCCATCTGTATGGCCATCTTCACACTGTTACTCATCTCCTATGGGGTCATCCTGTTTCAGAGTTGTAATATTTATCATGAAGAGGCTACACGAATAATCTGAATAAGCATGGTGTAAACACAGAAAAATAACCAAATCTTACTTATTTTCCAATTGGACAATCATGTTATCTCCTGAAGCTTACCAGCTTTGTCAGGAGTTAAATTTTTATAAAGATGATTGTTTCACCTTCCCTGATACTTTAGAATTTCTGATAAAACCTCCACTATTTTTCAATATCCCTGTTTCTTTGTTTATAGTGTTTCATAACCTTTATAGAGATGACGGCTCTGTCTTTTAGCATAATTCATCATTCATGAGCTTCAAATATGCATTATGAAACTTGACAACAGATATTTTTTTTTTTCGATTGTGTTTTTGTTTGACAACAGATATTTTAAGTGATATCATTGTTAAGAAAGATTCTGACAATATATGCCATTCTTGTTTCTCTTATCAATGAAACACAGATTTAGTCAAGACAAGTCAAACCGTTTATGAGACCAACATGCACTGCTTAGTCGCTCAGTCGTGTCCAACTCTTTGTGACCTCATAGACTGTGGCTCCGCAGGCTCCTCTGTCCGTGGAATTTTGCAGGCTGGAGTACTGGAGTGGGTTGCCATTTCCTTCCCCAGGGGATCTTCCTGACCCAGGGCTGAAACCTGTATTTCCTGTGCCTCCTGCCATTGGAGGAGAATCCTTTACCTCCCTGAGTCACCAGGACATAACTAACACAAATTATCAGGTAATAAAGAGTCCAGACTATACTATTTTGTTTGACAGAGACATCATTTATAAAATCCTCCCTCTTTCTCTGAAACAGGCTTGAAATAAAATATTGACGGCCTCTAATACAGTTAGAAGCACGTGCTTGAAGAAACTTGTTATTCTGTCTCCCTTATTCAGCCTGGATTCCTGTGGGGCTAAGGATATGGGGCAATGGATGCTTTTCACTTGTAAATGATACTAAATGAGAAATATCATATCCTGATTTTTATACCTTTTACATGGAGAGTTTTTACATTCAAATGTCTTCTATTTCTCAAAGCCTTCTCAAACACAATACTATTCACTGAATAATGGCAAACTTTTGGTTTACCAAATCTTAAATAATTTGTTCCTTGACTTTTGGATGTTGCTATAGAAACAAAATCTTGTGTCCCTCTCCAGAATCATAACTTAGTTCCTTTCTAGTGTGGTACTATTTGGAGGGGGCCCTTTGGGAGATGACGAAGTCATGAAGGTGCATTCTGATGATTGAGGTTATAGTGTGTGTGTGACAGTCGCTGTGTCTGACTCTTTGAGACCCCATGGGTTATATAGTCCATGGAATTCTCCAGACCCGAACACTGGAGTGCATAGCCTTTCCCTTCTCCAGGGGATCTTCCCAACTCAGGGATCGTACTCAGGTCTCCTGTATTGCAGGCGGATTCTTTACCAGCTGAGTCACAAGGGAAGCCCAAGAATACCGGAGTGGGGAGCCAATTCCTTCTTCAGTGGATCTTCCCGGATCAGGAATCAAACCGTGGTCTCCTGCATTGCAGGCAGATTCTTTACCAACTGAGCTGTGAGGGAATCCCTGATTGATGTTAATGCCATTATGAAGAGACATCAGAGAGCTCACATGATCCTTTTGCTATGTAAGGACATAGGAAAAAAGATGGCTGTCTATAAACTAGGGAGGAGGACTCATCAGATACAGAATCTGTTTTGGTCCCTTAGTTTTCTAGCCACCAAGCTTGTGAAAAATAATTGTTTATTATTTAGTTTATCTAAGTTGGTGGTATTCTTTAACAGTAGCCCAAAAAAACAAACAGAGAAATTTAGTTAATTTTCAATTTTTTTTTTTAATTTCAAGTGATGAGATAAATAGCTTTGTGAATTGTCTGTGTTTATTTATCTACAAGTTCCTTGAAGTCAGGGAAAGTTTTTTCATTGACTTTGTGTTTTCTATTCCTTGTCCAATGTAAGGGATACAGCACCCACTTTATACCTTTTTCAATTTTTTTGAATTCTTGATCTATTGGAGTGAGAATATTTACTGATAAATTTTGAATAACACTTTTTACAGAAAAAAATGTATATACTTATTATAGATATTTACTCTTCTTTGACATTTGCTAAGTAACTTATTTCCTATGTATTTATATATAATTAGAAATATATATAAGCATGCTATTTTAATATTCTTTCATTGTTTTATTTTTTCTAACACATTCTTTTGGAAAACTCCATTTCCTCACAATGATTTTATAAATTTTAACCTCTGCTTGCTTTTTAAAACAACTTTTGAAACTATTTCCCACCCATTAGCATTTCTTTTGTTTTTGATGAGGAAATATCTAAGCCTCTTTTCCTCTGCAGATAATATAGTCTACCAACATAATTATTAATTTCAGTTAATTTGATATTATTTTATTTAGTATGTCAGGTTTTACACTACCTAGAATATTCAATTTTGGAGCACTTTCTCCTCTTCCTCCTCCTCAACCTTCCCCTCCTTCACTACAAACTGTTAGTCACTCAGTCATGTCCGACTCTCTGTGACCCCATGGAATGTAACCCGCCAGGCTCCTCTGTCCATGGAATTCTCCAGGCAAGAGTATTGGAGTGTATTGCCATTCCCTTCTCCAAGGGATCTTCCCAACTCAGGAATTGAACTCAGGTCTTCATGTCAGGCAGATTCTTTACCATCTGAGATACCAAAATTTGGGGTAATTTTAAAAGTTTGAAGTCTTCCCATAAAGATAAATTTATAGTGTGATGACTCTACATATTTATTTTAAGGGAAATGACATGTTTAAATATTTTGTTTTTCCACCCAGAATAAGATACATACTGTGAAAGATTGATAAATGTCTCAATAAACATATGCAATCATCTCCAAACAGTGTTTGTGGACCTTTCCTTTGTTTTCGTTTTTGAAAAAGAAGACTCTTTTATTTATACTTGATTCACATGTTCAATGAGCTGCTCAGAAAGGATTAGTATCCTTTGCTGGCATGAACAACAGCTCAGTTCTCAAAGCCACAGGCATATGTCTGTATCCCAACATTCATAAGCCTGTATTCAACAACAAAACTATTTATCCTACTACACTCTCAAATTTGTATCCAACCTCATATAGATCACTATGAACACCTGTACACACGTATTCAATGTTATGTAGGTTTCTACCCAATTGGACGTTTGTGTCTGTAAGTGAACACACCCATGTCTGTATCTGACCACACATGGATCAGTATCTGACTACTGATATGCATGCACTTGTATACGCATATGCATATGTATTTGATGTGATCACACACCAGCCTATATCTGTCCACACACAGGATTGTATCTTGCCATTCACTGCTCTGTATCTTGTTGGTCCTTTAATGGACTGGAACCTGGTGGTCTGGAGTCGACGATAAGAAAGTAAGAGAAAGAGGCTGATAGCGCTTGTTGGTCCTTTAATGGACCGGAACCTGGTGGTTCCGAGAGTGAGAGAGAGAGAGGCTGATATCCCCTGGTTTACGCAGAACGCCGAGTCCTGTTCTTAGGGCTGGCGCTGCTGCACGTAGGCACCAGGCGCCCTCTCGAGTGGGTGAAGGCACAGTGCGCCTTCCCCAGAGGGGCTTCTGCTCGGGCAAGAAAGTGAGCTCAGTGGGCCTCCGCGCTCCAAGGAGTTAGCCAGAAATAGAGAGACAGAGAGAAAGACAGAAAGAATAGAATAGAAAGAAAGAAAGAAAGAAAGGGAAAGAAAGACGGGGACCAAAGCTCTGATGGAGCAAAGGTGTTTTAATCAACATGGAGTGGGCATATATACTGTCTTACAAGGTGGCTATTCTCAGCAAAGACAAAGATTAAAATTCCAGACTTATAAAACATAAGATGATCCCTATCAAAGAGAGAGAGCTGCAAACAATCACCTTTTACCATTTGGCCCATAAAAAGGAAGAGGGTACTTATCACTGTAATGAGAAATGCCTGGATTCCTCAGCCCAGCGAAAGGCATGCCTCTCCTCTTAATTCCTGAATATTCAGGAATCAATAAGGGCCAGAGGGTTCCTGACAGATCCAAAACAGCACACAGGAAGCCTCGTGTTAAATGCTTCCTGACAGTATCTGACCATAATGAATTCAGGCAGGAGTTGATTTAACAAGTCTTTCATGAGGCAAGGAGTGATGTCTCTCTCTAGTAATCAGTATATTGCTTGGCTTTTAAGGAGGGTCCAAAACGACTTCAGGTATATGAATGATGCCTTGGCAGGGATAGATAGAAGAGAAAGCCCTTCTGGGTCATCTCTTCCTTCTCCGTATAGATACAGAGCTATATAGACATTGTCCAGTGAGGTTGTCAGACTTGTAAACTGTCAGCTCAGGGCTCCTAGAGGGAGTAGGGCAAACTATCAGGTCAGTTAAGTCTCATCCCGTGATGACATCAGCTTAAAGTTCAGGATCTCAAGTTCTAGATTCAGACTATTTTTCCATAAGGAAGGAAGCAAAATGAAAATATAACCTATAGAGTCGGAGCAAATATTTGCAAATCATACACTCATAAGGAGTGAATATCTAAAATATATAAGGAACATCTACTAAATAATGTAAGAAGAAATAGCCCAATTAAAAATAGGCAGATAATCTGAACATATATATTTCCAGAAAAAAATCTACAAATGCCAATAAGAACCTGATAAGTTCCTCAATATCACTAATCAAAGAGGAAATTCAAATGAAAATCATAATGAGATATCACCTCATGCCTGTTAGGATGGCTATTTGATATATGTAGAAGACAATGAATCTTGGTTAGGACAGACAAAATGGAACCCTTCTATACTGTTCGTGGGAATCTAAATTTGTTCAATCATAATGGAGAAAGTTATGGAAGTTTCTCAAACAAAATAAAAGTACCATGTAAATAAGCAATCTTACTATGTGTAAATATCCAAGAATATGAAGTCAGGAATCTGAAGAGATTTCTGTACTTACATGTTTATTGCAAGTAAATGTTTATTTATTTATTTAATAAATGTTTATTTATCGCTATAGCCAAGACATGGGAATCACCAAAATGTGCATTGGCAGATGAATGGATTGAGAAAAATATATCTATCAGAATATTATTCATCCACATAAAATAAGGAACACCTGCCATTTGTGACAATATAAAGGGACATTAAAGGCATCAGGCTAAGTGAAACAGAAATAAAAAAAAAAACTATATGGTATCACTCATATGTGAATTTTAAGGTAAAACTCAGAGGAGAGAGTATAGTATTGATTACTGGCAGCTGAGGATAAGTGAAAGTGGGTGATGTTGATCAAAGAGTTCACACTTCCAGTTTTAAGATGAGCAGTTTCTATGGATCAAATGTACAGCATGATGACAACAATTAACAATATTGATTATATGCTGAACATTGCTAACAGTAGATCTTAAATGTTCTTGCCTCATACACACAAACTATAATTATGTGAGGTGATGAATGTGATAGCTAATGTTACTATGGTAACCTTTTTGCTATATATATATATATATATTTGATACATATATTGATACATATATATATATGTATCAAATACTCTTTATCATACACCTTACACTAGGTTTGGTGAATGGAGATCTGTACTGAACAACGAGAATTCAATTCAGCAAACTCGTGGCTCCTCATCTAGTCACCTCCAAACCCAGGGATTTTTGAAGAAGGGAGACATCAAGCATTTTTAAAATAAGAACTCTGTAATATCACCTCAAACAGGTGCTGTAGACCTTCAACCTAAGTTTTTCTCTGTGGGTCTGAGACTATTTTACCAGTTAGCATGCTCTGAGCAAATAAAAACATTCACATCTTTTTGGAGATCACTTGAAGTAGGTTCCAAGCTAAAGCTCACTCCTGGCTGGCAGAATGGCTCTGTCCTCCACTGGTCGGAAAATTTACTGACGGTTGTTGACATGATTCAAATAGGCTGACAGACATCTCTCCAAAAGACAGGTTTATTGGAGATCAGCAAAACTTGCAATCTGAGGCTTGCAATCATGGAGGAAAATGTGTAATCACCCCTGAGAGAAAAGCAGAGCAATGCTTTTATGGAAGGGAAAGGGAAGTTGAGAGGGAAGGTGGGCTCTAGTAAATAGAGAGTCCATGACTTTTCGTTGCCTTAGGCCCTTGACAGGAAGCAGAGTCTTTCCTCTTCCTGTGAGGCTCTGCTATGTGGCAGGGTTTAGGAATTCCCTTTTCTAGTCTTTCAATCCCATTTCATTTTCTGTTTCTTAACATTTACAAAGTGACAAAACATTGACCTGACGCTCTTCTTACACTGGGCCAGTTCTGATATCTAGTAGCCTTTGAGTGTTCCTCGGAGGGTGTACATTTCCGTATTGGGTCCCTGATGCTTGAGTAAAGTCATTATAATAACGGACTGAATAAAACTTTTTTTTGGGAAAAAATCTCCCTTTCCTAAATAGTTGGCACAAAGAAGTACCATATTCTTGTGCTCCTAAAGAAATTTGATAGAGGCAGGGAATAAGTCTCATCCCACTCCCATGTCCTTTAGTTTTTTGGTTTAGCAGCAAATGGAGAGCCCTGCTAAATCAATGTGGAAAACGGAAACTTAACAAACACCATATCGTTAATCTTTGAAGGTGCTAGTCTCTCAGTCGTGTCTGACTCTTTGTGACCCCACGGGCTGTAGCCCACCAGGCTCCCCTGTCATGTAATTCTCCAGGCAAGAATACTGGAGTGGGTAGCCATTTCCTTCTGCAAGGGATCTTCCTGACCCGTGATCCAACCCATGTTTCCTGCATCCCAGGCTGATTCTTTACAGACTGAGTCGCAGAGAAAACACATCGTATAAAGAGATTTACATTTATATGATGAAACCCTATAGGATTGAGCCAAAGGAGGTATTTCCCTATAGTCTCTTAACATCTCCATTTCCCTAGGCAGGTCTCACTGGAAAACAGTGAAGCTCACTGAAGTAGTTACATACATCAATTACACAAACAAAACAATTCCCATTGTTTTCATTACTCTCTAACAAGTGAGAATATCAGCTATTCCATATAAGGCAAAGATAAAACAGACTGGGATTTAAGTAACCTGAATTCTTATCTTTAATCTGCCAGTATCAGAACATGCAATTTTAGAAATATTGCTTTCATTTTCTGAGTCTCAGATTCTTTGTGGGCACAATAAAAAATAAATTAAATTCTCTTTAAGACAAGAGTTTGAGCAAACTCTGGGAGACAGTGAAGGACACGAGCCTGGCGTGCTGCAGTCCATGGGGTCATGAAGAGTTCATCCTGGTGGCACATGGGATACGAATCTGCTGACAATGCAGGGAACAAGGGTTGCATCCCTGGTCTGAGAGTATTCCTAATGCCGAGGTATGTTAGTCCCTCGGTCGTGTCCAACTCTCTGAGACCCTGTTGAATTTAGCTTGCCAGGTTCCTCTGTCCATGGAATTTTCCAGGCAAGAATACTGGGTTTGGTTGCCATTTCCTCCTCCAACTTATCTTCCTGACCCAGGGACTGAATTCATGTCTCCTGTTTCTCCTACATTGCAGGCAGATTCTTTTACCTCTGAGCCACTGGGGAGGATGGGATAATTCACTATCTCTAATTATTTTCTTAACAAAGAATAATTCAGAAAATTTGAAAGTATTCTTAATTTGCTCTATTTTGTTAAACACCTTTATGTTTTATGTTTTATACACACATAAACATACACACATACACCTATATGCTTTATACATACTTTTTTGTGTGTGTGTATAAAGGAAATACTTTCATTTTCCATACCGAGACTTCAGGAACCAGTTGAAACAACATAGACATCTTTTTACAAATCTCAACAAAAAAAGCATATGGGTAGGTTCCAAACTATTGTTCTGTAGGTCAGATACATATATTTATATTACATGAACGGTTTATTATCTATTAGGCACAAAGAGAAGCAAATAGAGGTTTACTAACTTACTAATTTACTTGACTCACATCACATGTGTTTCCCCTAAAGTATCTCAGGAATATTACACTGGAATGCAGTTTCCTTTCAACAGTTTCACCTACAAAATATCAATCCAGATCTTTAAAGCTCAGTCTTACTCTCTTTCAAATAAAGCAGAGCTGTCTGTTTTATGTTTAGGCTGACAGATGAGAAAATGATCTGCAGTCTTAATGACTGACTCTGTCCTCCAAGTAGATGGTGTCAGTGTGCTTAGCCTTGTCTCATAGGTGACAACATATTTCTGCAGTGCAAGTTTATTCTCTTTTTGAAGGTTTGTCATGCCACTTCACTTTTACAAAGGCCAACATGAGTATAGTAATGGTAGCCTATAAAGAAAAAGAATCTGAAAAAGTATATATACATACATATACCCTGATAGCTCAGCTGGTAAAGAATTACCTGATGCAGGTGACACCAGCTCAATTCCTGAGTCAGGAAGGTCCCCTGGGGAAGGGATAGGCTCACGACTCCAGTATTCATGGGCTTCCCTGGTGGCTCAGATGGTAAAGAATGTGCCTGCAATAGAGGAGACCTGAGTTCATATTCCTAGATCAGGAAGATCCCCTGCAGACGGGGAATGGCTACCCACTCCAGCACTTTTACCTGGAGAATTCCTGTGGACAGAGGAGCCTGGCAGGCTATGATCCAGGGAATCGCAAAGATTTGGACACCACTGAGTAACTAAATTTTCAGTTTCCTTTATCTTCAAGGATAGGATAAGTCTTGAGTAAATGTAGTTTCTCCTCTAAGAGCAATGAGAGCATTTAAAGAGGAAAAAACTAAGGCCAATGATTATATCTTAGGGGCTATACTAGAGACTCAGTGGAGGAGTAAGATTAAGGCAACACAAATGATAAATTGTCAACAGAACACTTGGAAGGTATGAGAACTGAAAAAGTAAATGTAAGCAGTCTGGCATTCACAGTGGATGCAATTTTAGTAGATTGTCAGTAAATTTAAAGCTCATTTAAGATCTTCTTTTACACATTCTCAAAAATTTGTCCACCATGTGACTATTTTTTATTCATTAAAATATATATTTAGGGAATAAGTGTGCTTCTCCTAAAAATCAATGAGACATAATGTTTGAATCTGTTATATAAACATATTTGGTTTAATCTGGAATATCATTTGGTAAAAATGTTAGGTGTTAGTGAGGGAAGTGAGCTAACTACTGTTGAATACAAACTATGAGGCATACATCTTGACAGGCTCTTTACATACATTATTACTGTAGGAACAAGTATTGGTAAATAGATTTCTATCCATTTCATACAAGACAAAAGTGACTCAATAAAGTTAAGTAAGAACATGACGTCTTTGAGACTGCTTCCTCTACTCATCCCACTTCATGATGGGAAAATATCACTTCCCACTTTCTCACTCCTTGTTGGGGAAATATCAAAACACAGGTCTGATCACTGGCCACATTGTGAAGACTGTCTTTGAGGCATTTTCTATTTCTCTTTGGAGGGGAAATTTCTTCCTTCATCTCTCTGTTGATCTCAATTTCCCAGGTTTGTCACACACTCCTGATTCCATTTGTGTCAAGAAAAATCATCTGCTGATCTCTTTTTGGCAGATGTATTATCCTTCATGGACATCATGAAAAGTGGGGTACAATAGGCCCAAGAAATGAAATTCAAAGGCTGCCTTTCAAAGGAAGGGGCACTTTGGTAAAAGAGCTGTTCAGAGGGGAAACAAACAACCTGGAGCAGCCAGCATCTGCTGAACGGAAGCTGCGGGCACACAGCGGTGGGAGCCGGCCCCCGGGGAGACCTTCCGGACAGAGTACCGGCTGGATCCTGCAGCCTCTCCTTTCAGAACCAGCCCTGAGAGGTTACCGCCCTGGCTGGCGACCTGCTGGGTTGAAGAGGGCTGTCCGGCCGTGTCTGTGCGGAGCTAGGAGTAGGTCTCGTTCGCCGGCACCGCGTCCCGCCTCCGGAGTCTCGAGTCCTCTCCCCGAGGGCGGTCTTCCGCGCCCTGCCCGCGTGTCCGCAGTGCCGTCCTTCTGGGCCCAGGATGGGAACCTTGCGGTCCACAGTCTCACGTGCTCGCTTGCTCCTCTAGGTGCTTCCGGTTCCGGGTGCCCTGTACTTTTCACTTCCGCTTCTTCCCTGGTCCTCCAATCGTCCAACCTCTTTTCAACTCAGCTTCTGGCCAGAGACCTCTCCTGGGATCTCAGCTCCCTCCTGCCAGCCTGTGCCTGTCTGTCCCTGACTTGGACCTATGCGTCTATGCCCTGGGCCTCAAGTTCCCCTGCCGTTCTAACTGCCCGTGATTCGCTTTCACTGAGCGCTTTTGTGGTCACCCCATTTCCCTATGTCAACCTCCCAACCTAACTTCCTGTCCTTCAGTAACATGACTTCCATTTATCCACCGTGAGATCTCAAAGAAGCTCAAGAACAGTGACTTGCCTTCACGTATGCAATGTATTCTTACTAATTTTTACCTCTGCTGTGAATTAAATCGGGCTTGCCAGGTGGTGCAGTGGAAAAGAATCCACTTGCTGATACAGGAGATGCAAGAGAGACTGTTCGGTGCCTGGGTCAGAAAAATCCCTGGGAAAAGGAAATGGCAATCCACTCCAGTATTCTGCCTGGGAAAGCTCATGGACAGAGGAGCCTGGCGGGCTTCAGTCCATGGGATCACAAAGAGTCATACCCAACTGAGCGACAGAGCACAATCACTGAAGTAACTGATACTCTGTTTGGCATGGGTAGCACCTTGAAGAACTATAAAGGTGCTATTTCTATAGAGCTTTTCCCTTTGTTATATGCCACAGAGTTAACATTTATATTTATATTTGTATTTTGAAGTACTATTGGATTTGTTTAGTAGTTCTAACAGATTTGGTGCAATTATTCGCATTTTCTGTATGTAAGATTGTCTCCTCTGTACTCTGTTAGATATGGCTACTTGCTCTTAGTAACATGCATATGAGGTTTATGCATGTCAATGTGTTCATCAGTAAGTTATTCATGTGATTGCTGAGTAATATTTTGATTTATGGATGTACCACAGTTTATTTTTTTCTCAGTTAACAGATATTTTGGCTGTTTCCAGCTATTTGAACTTATAATAAAAGTTGTTCTAAATATTCAGAACTGGACATGGAACAACAGACTGTTTCCAAATATGAAAAGAAGTACGTCAAGTCTGTATATTGTCACCCTTATTAACTTATATGCAGAGTACATCATGAGAAACTCTGGCCTGGAGGAAGCGCAAGCTGGAATCAAGATTTCTGGGAGAAATATCAATAACCTCAGATATGTAGATGACACCACCCTTATGGTAGAAAGTGAAGAAGAACTCAAGAGTCTCTTGATGAAAGTGAAAGAGGAGAGTGAAAACGTTGGCTTAAAGCTCAACATTCAGAAAACTAAGATCATGGTATCTGGTCCCATCACTTCATGGGAAATAGATGGGGAAATAGTGGAAACAGCGGCTAACTTTATTTTTTTGGGCTCCAAAATCACTGCAGATGGTGATTTTATGCAGCCATTAAATTAAAAGATGCTTGCTCCTTGGAAGGAAAGTTATGACCAACCTAGATAGCATATTAAAAAGCAGAGACATTATTTTGCCAACAAAGGTCCGTCTAGTCAAAGCTATGGTTTTTCCAGTGGTCATATTTGGATGTGAGAGTTGGACTCTAAAGAAAGCTGAGCACTGAAGAATTGATTCTTTTGAACTGTGGTGCTGGAGAAGACACTTAAGAGTCCCTTAGACTGCAAGGAGATCCAACCAGTCCATCCTAGGGGAGATCAGTCCTGGGTGTTCATTGGAAGGACTGATGATTGAAGCTGAAACTCCAATACTTTGGCCACCTGATGGGAAGAGCTGACTCATTGGAAAAGACCCTGATTCTGGGAAAGATTGAGGGCAAGAGGAGAAGGGGTCGACAGAAGATGAGATGATTGGATGGCATCACTGACACAATGGACATGGGTTTGGGTGGACTCCAGGAGTTGGAGATGGACAGGGAGGCCTGGCATGCTGCAGTTCATGGGGTCGCAAAGAGTAGGACACGTCTGAGTGACTGAACTGAACTGAACTGATAATGCATGTAAAAGTGTTTCCCCTTGTTTTGTAGGTTAACTGCTTCTAACATGTGAACTCAGCTCCTGTTCAGACTCGATGGAACCAAGGAACAGTATTTCTTATTTTGTCCCCTTGGGCCTCACTCTTTCTTTTTGTATTTTGACAGTGGTGGGCCGCCTGTACATTATCATGACTAAAACTCTCAGTAACCTTGAACTCATAGACATACATGCCCGGGGCTGTGGTATGTGTTTTACTGCTGGTGGCGTCCTGGGTTGGAGGTCTCCTGCACTCAGTAATGCAGCTCAGCACCATCTATGGGCTCCCACTCTGTGGCCCCAAGGTTACTGATCACTTTATGTGTAACGTGGACCCTTATTGAAACTGATATGTACTAACACCTAGACTATTGGCCTCTCAGTACTGGCCAATGGAGGGCTGGTCTGCACTTTTGTGTTTCTGCTCTTATTGACCGCCTATGGAGTCATCCTGCACTTTCCGAAGAACCCGAGTCAGGAGGGAGGCAGAAAGTCCTTCACATCTGTGGTTCCCACATCTCTGTGGTTGTCTGCTTCTTTGTTCTTGTATTTTTATATATGGAAGACCTGGTAAGACCTTTCCTGTTAAAAAATAATTGAGTGTTTCTTATACAGTCATAATTCTCATACTGAACTCATTAATCTGCAGTCTAAGAAATTCTGAAATGACTAATACTATATGAATAAGCTCTGGAGAGAAAAAAAGGCAGACAAAGTTTTAAATTAGTGCATTATCCATTATGAAGTTAGTGAATTAGCATTAGGGCCAATCACCTTAGAATGTAAAAGTCTTCATAAATTTGATACATACTTTTCATTTCTTTAGCAGATTAGTGACAATTATAATTAAATTGTGTGTTCATACTATTTATTAATAGCAATTCCCTGATGGTATGTAAACTGACTAACATTTAGTTTATCATGGAATCTTGAAAGGTAGCATACACTTAAACTAGGGAGTCAATAAATAATGTGTCACATATTAGTCAGTGAAATTTTTATAGTTACTAATTTTAAATTAATTTGTATTTACTTTTATTTTTCTTATTCTTGTTTTTATTGTTAGATTCTTATTTTTTATCTTCTTTCTACTTATTGTACTAGTTAAAATATACTGTGTGGATAGAGTGCTTTTTTCCTCAGTTTCATTTATGTTCATATGAAATTTTAGCAAAATATTTTTTTTAATTTTTCAAATAAGAAAAAATTCTATTCTAATGATGGAATTCATGCAAAATGAAATCATGTAGAATAAAACTTATCCCCATCATAACCCAGATTCTTCTAGTCCTTTCAGATGCAGTCACTGTATTCTCTTTCTCAGATTTCTCAATTTATAATCTGCAAATACATGCATGTTTTCATTTATGTGTTGGTGTTTCTGCTTCAGTGTATACATTTTTCATTTTACTGCACAGCCTCCTGGAGATCTGTGTATGCCAGTTTTCTTAGATCCTAACTCAGTCTAGTTAGTTCCTACTACTTAACTCTTCATGCAGCTACACTAAAATTGATGCATCTGGTCATTTTCATGTTTTCTTCAGTTTTTTTCAATGTTTAATAATTCTGTGATGAAGTTTTTTAAATTTTGTCTATATGAGCTCCAAGAAGTGGAACTGTTTAGTCAGTTATTTTATGTATTTAAATTTTGACGTTTATAGTTATTGTCAGAATGTCATCTGTTTGGGCATCTTTTCACATGTTTCAAGGCATTTATATTCCTTTTTCATGAACTGCTTATAAATTAAGTTCATATATTTTCTTTGATTGCTGATCTTTTCCATTTGATTTGGATAGTGTGGCCACTTTAACAATATTTTTCTTTATTACTCCAATTCATGACAATTGGGCATCCTTCTTTGTTCCTTTAATTTCTTTCATTGATGTCATATATTTTTCAGTGTACCATACTTTTACTTCCATTATTTACTTTATTCCTATGTATGTTATTCTTATTGATACTATTTTAAATGGGATTAGTTTCTTAATTTTACTTTTATATATTTTATTGTGAAATATGTAAATGCAACTCATTTTTGCAGGTTGACTTTGTGCCCTGAAAATTTGTTGGATTTATTTATTAGATCCAGCAATTTTGGTTCAGTTGTCTGTATTTTCTGTGTAAAGATTATGCCTATTCTGTACTCCTTTAAATATGGATTTTTCTTATAGCATTATGTATTTGAGATTTATGCACATCCTTGTGTTTATCAATGTTTATTCATTTTATTGCCAATTAGCATTCCATTTTGTGGATGTATCACAGTCCTTTTAACCTTTTTTTGATTAAGAGATATTTTGCCTGTTTCTAGCCATATTAACTTATGATTAAAATTACTGTAAATATGCATGTAAACTTTTAAAGAAACAAGCAGATTCAGAAAAAATAGAAAATAATTATTTTTGAGGTGCTGCTGCTGCTGCTAAATCGCTTCAGTTGTGGCCCCATAGACAGCAGCCCACCAGGCTCTCCCATCCCTGAGATTCTCCAGGCAAGAACACTGGAGTGGGTTGCCATTTCCTTCTCCAATGCATGAAAGTGAAAAGTGAAAGTGAATTCGCTCAGTCGTATCCGACTCTTCGCGACCCCGTGGGCTGCAGCCCACCAGGCTCCTCCGTCCATGGGATTTTACAGTCAAGAGTACTGGAGTGGGGTGCCATTGCCTTCTCCGTTTGAAGTACTAGATATAAGAATTAAGTGGCAGTGATCACTGAGAGATGGAAATTTAGTTGAGTTCCAAGTGTTTACCGGTTTATTACTTTTAAAATGTCTCATATTGTTGTACGGAGAGGGATACATTAAAAAAAAAAAATCCCAATAGACTTTCTGAGTTGAAGATAGGAGGTTCAGGGTCTGAGGACACCCAGGCAGCTAAATTTATGAGAGTAAAATATGAGAGGATACAACTATAGTTCTGGAGTCTTGAGGGGGTTGTGGGAGAGAGAGAGAGATTATTCATTACTCAGGTTTCATCAGAGTACTGATCTGTCCTTGTATTTGAGGAAAATACCTGAGGTTGGAGGGAGATTTACCCAGATGGATTACAAAGAGGGCTTGGAGCTCACATTGGGCCTGGAATAGTGTTTATTCTCACCAGCTGGGAAACCTCATTGTTCACAAGGACAGTGCTGTTGGTTGAATACTCAGAAAGATTTTACATCAGTAGTGGGACATGATTAGTCCTAAATTGAGCCCTTCTCAGGATGTGACTCAAAAACCATATTAACAAGTTAAAAAATAATCCCAAAAGAAAGCATCCAAGGGAATCAAAATAAGAACGATGTTCAGGATTTTGTGTGTTTGCTAATGTGAGAAATCGATCTCACTGTTTTCCTTGTGATGCCCTTGTTTCTTTCTTTGGGAAGGGTTATTCTGGGGGCATGCTGTTTTCTGTGAAAGTGTTTATGTAAGATTGGTACCATTTATGGATTAGTTGTTATAGAACTGATTGATGAAAGCCACATAAGAATGACATTTTGAAGGGGAAAGTAATTCTGAGCATTGATTTATTTAGATGCTAGATTATCCCAGCTTTTAGTTGTTTCGCTCTGTGTGATTAGAAAGTTGTCTTTTTCATAGCAGTGCTTCATTTTCTTTTCTTGGCAAGTATACATCTGTGAATTCATTTGTAATATCATTGTATCATCTTTTAAAGATCTCTAGAATCGAGAGTGATGGCTCTTTCTTCAATATTTGTTTAAAATCTACCGTTTTAACCATTTTATTTATTTATTTCAAAATCTCGTTTGTATCCCTGCATCCAGTCTTAGTTCCGCCTGCAGAATGTCTGCTCTCTCACGCAGGATCAGTCTTTGCAGCGTGTTAACTCTGTGAGCGCACAGGCTCAGAAGTTGCAGCGGGAACTCATCTGGTCCAAATCCATTCCAGGATTCTTGCCTGGAAAACCCCAGGGACAGAGGTGCCATGTGGAGAGTTGGACATGCCTGAGCGACTAGCACAAATGCACGTGTGGGGTCTTAGTTCCCCAACTAGGGATTGAACCCAGATCCCTGCACTGTGGGGATCCCCTGGTGGCTCAGACGGTAAAGAATCTGCCTGCGATGCGGGAGACCTGGGTTCCATCCCTGGGTGGGGAAGATTCCCTGGAGGAGGGCATGGCAGCCCACTCCAGCATTCTTGCCTGGAGAATCCAATGGACAGAGGGGTCTGGTGGGCTCCAGTCCATGGGGTCGCACAGAGTCGGACAAGACTGAGCGACTGCGCGCACAGCCCTGCTCCGTAAGGTGGATTATTAACTATTGGACCATAAGGGGATTCCCCCCTCTTCAATCCTGATTCTGATGTATTTTTTCTTTTCTTTTTTTTCTTGGTATATTTCGCTAGAAATGTATCAATTTAAAGTTTAAAGACCTAATTATTGGTTTTAAATAGATTTATTATTTTTAATGAATTCCCCTTTAAATGATGTCTGTGTTCTCAATACTGTTTCCAACTACAATGCTCTCTAGGTTAATTTTAATTTTTCTTTTCTAGTATCTTGAGACAAAAGCTGAGCTCATTTATTAAGATATTTGTTTTCTAATATTTGCATATAAAGAAAACTCTACATTTCTTTCTAAGCACTCTTTTAGTTGCATCCAGCTAATATATACATATTATATTATCCTTTATGTGTGTGTGTATACATATATGGATACATATATATATATTTTTTCTAGATATGTGTGTTCGGTCATGTTTGACTCCTTGTGACCCCATGGACCCATGCACTGTAGCCCAGCAGCTCCTTGGTCCATGAGATTTCCCAGGCAGCGATACTGGGGCAGGTTGCTATCTTTCAGTCCAGGGGATCTTCCTGACCCAGGGATCAAACCTGCCTCTCTTGCAACTCTTGCACTGGGATGCAAACTCTTTACCACTAGCACCAACTGGGAAGTCCTGCTTTTTGGACATCATTAATATAGATTATTTTATCTAATGTGTATCATTACCTTTCTGTAGAAAATGTCTGAAGATTTACACAGGTAATTTTAGGCTTGTATTGCTTAATTTGTAAATGAAAAATGTTTTATTTCCTTTTGTTTATATGTATATGTCTACATACATGCTATATACATATATGATGTAGGTATAGACATGTGCTGATGATTTAAATCCTTAAAAATGCGCAGCAGCTTCTGTCACAGCCTGGGGCGCTTTCTACTTTGGCAAAGTCCACGTGAGGACTTTGAGATAAGTGGAGTGACCCCACAAATGTTTTCTCTTTCACCATTTTGATACTAAAACAGAGTCTATCAACTTGTCTGTCTGAAATCATATGACAACCTTTATCTGCATTTGAAATAAACCTTAAGTAACTTATTCTGAAGTTAGCATTACTAATATTTGGAAATAAATTCAGATATTATCTTCAAAGACAAAGCTTAAACTTAGAAGAATATTTGCCTATTTTTAAGGTTTGATTTAAGTTAGAAAGTTTTTACATATTTCATTTTTGTCCAGATTTGATTTTCCCTTTTGGTAATATGGTCTCAATTTACACTTTATGCTTTTCCCCCCAGAGGGCAGGATTCTATAAGTCCTGTTCCACATGGTGATTGTGCTGGTACCATCTCTGGAGATAACGACTCTACCCTCAAAATTATGATTAATGTTCCAATGAATTTAATTAGACAAAAATCACCCTTGGAGATGGACCTACTGAAAGCCTCACCTGTATGTACTGCAGTTAAATATAGACCAAGTGTTGACAGCCCTTTGCCTTTAACCTGAGGAGTGTTTGTCTGCAGTAGCAATCACATGACAGACTTCTACTAGAATTAAAATGATGAGCTCAGAACATGATAAAGTGCCTATGTGAAATCATTCCCATCCTTCAAGAAACCCAAAATTCAACAATGCTGTTTGAAGACAGGACAATTTAAGTGAGAATCAAAATTTTGCAAAGTCCATTTCACTTTCACCGGTATAGACACAAGCAGCAAACTAATTTTTTTTTACTTTAATCAATCCTTACATAATTTGAAGTTTTCTCTCTCTCTCTTTCTCTGATTAAAATGGTGATTTAACATTTGTTTGTTATCAGGACAAATTCTGATGATAGTAAACATTTTGAGCTTCTTTTCACAATCAAGATTCAGAGTTCCTTAGGTAACAGGACATTCATATTCATTTTGAAAATTCCAATAATTGAAAAGTATTTATTTTTCTGAATGTCTGAGATGAATTACACTTCCTGCAAGACTGACTGACTCAAAATCCAGTGATGCTGAATGTACCTTGCTCATTATTTTGCCAGAGATGGCATCAGTGCATGAAGGACTAATGGCATCAGTGCATGAAGGACTAAAGAGATGGCACCAGAGCTCAGAACATGGATTGAATAACTTTCATCTTCTGCAGGTAACCCAGGAAGTGTATTCAGACACAAAATTCTTAACAAGGCTTTCTGTTTTGTAAGAGCACATTGGTGGAGTGAGAATTCAATCCTTTAAGAGTTTTCCTTTGTGATTTTCATAATCAGCCATGTTAGGATTCCTTCATGATTAACAAATATGTAAAAATTGATTCTATTTGATGATACACCTTTTGGATAATTTCATATTCTAATGATCTGAAAAAAATTTACCTTCCAGAAAATACTCTTAGAAATTAATTTCAAGGTTAATGATTTGGCAGTATTTTCATTTCAGGTTTTTATAACTCTGACCCTACTTTCAATTTTTATGTTCTCTAAATATAGCATGCTAATCTGTTAAAATTAAATGATGAGGTAGCATCCATATATCTTGACTGATTGACTTCCAAGAACTCAAGCAAATACTTACTAAGCAAGCTGTGACTTCAAGTCCTACTTTTCTATTCACAGATGAGCTTCAGCATCCGATCATGTGTTTGTTGGTCATTTAGAGGCATTTTCCCTCTGTTTGTTGATATTTTAATTTATTTCATATTTTTATCTTTTGTTAGTTAATTGCTTACAGATCTTTACTTTCGATAATAACTCTGTGCATATCATCTAACATGTGTTCAGACTATTTTGTCCATTGATGTTTTGTTATACTTTCCTAAGTTCTTAAAATATTTGAAATTTTCAGATATATTTGTTTGAGATTAATTGATTGGTTAAGAAGTTTCTTCCAACCCGAGAAGGAAGAAAATCACCTCTTTCATGAAATGGACATTAAATCTTGCTTTACTTCTTTTTAAAACTTTTATCAGCTTTTATTTTTGTCTGAGATATAGCTATATGTACAATTTAAAGATTCTAGATAGAAAACTAGTTGTAGGGCTTCACTTATTTAGTGTTCTTTTCCCACATTTCTTTTTTTTATTTACTTGCCTATCTATTAGTTTGTGGTCAAGGAAGATGGTTTCATCAGCCTTGTATTATAATATCTGAAAGTACCCAAACATAATAAACCACAAGGACTGTTTGTTGAATAAAAAACAAATTATTGTAAGATTTTAGGAAGTCACTTTTAATAATTGTATTTATAGATAATGCTGTCCTGAACTCTGGAATAAGACATACAGAAGAACCTATGGAACAAAGGAAAAATGTAACTGAGTTTGTCCTCTTGGGGCTCACTCAGAGTGTCGAGGGGCAGGAAATTTTATTTGTCGTGTTCTTGCTCATTTACATTGTGACCATGGCGGGCAACCTGCTCATTGTCTGGACTGTGGTACTCAGCCCAACATTAGATGCCCCTATGTACTTCTTTCTTGGCTACTTATCATTTATGGATGCCTTTTATTCTACTTCAATCACCCCAAAGACAATTATAGACTTACTCTATGAGAAGAAAACCATTTCATTTCAAGCTTGCATGACCCAGCTTTTTACAGAGCATCTATTTAGTGGTGCTGAGGTTTTCCTCCTGGTTTTCATGGCCTATGACCGCCACCTGGCCATCTGCAAACCCTTGCATTATTCGACAATCATGAATCACAGAGTGTGTGTTCTGATGCTGCTATTGGCTTGGGTTGGTGGGTTTTTACATGCTCTACTTCATATTATTTTTTTTTACAACCTTCCCTTCTGTGGCCCTAATGTCATTGACCACTTTGGGTGTGATACGTATCCTTTGTTTAAACTTGCCTGCACTGACACCCACATTACTGCCCTCACAGTAGCTGCCAATGATGGGGCGATCTGTGTGACCATTTTTACACTCTTACTCATCTCCTATGGGGTCATTCTGCACTCCCTGAAGAATCTCAGTCAGGAAGGGAAGCGTGAAGCCTTGTCCACCTGTGGCTCCCACATTACAGTGGTGGTCCTCTTCTTCGTGCCCTGTATTTTCACGTATTTGAGACCTCCTGTTACCTTACCCATTGATAAATACCTCGCTGTGTTTTACACCGTTGTCACCCCTATGCTGAACCCTCTAATCTATACTCTGAGAAATGTAGAGATGCAAAATGCCATGAAAAAGCTATGGATCAGAAAAAAACAATGAAGCAGCTGCAAAATATATTACTTATTTTCAACAAACAATTGCTCTTTCAAAGAGCAAGGAAAGGCGTGTGTGATTTTTTTTTTAAACTGTAATAAGTGTCTCCTCAGTTTAAATAACTTGGGTATGATGAAAAAGGTTTATCATTTGAATACTTCCAATGATCAAAATAAGCTTATAAACATTTCATATTTTCCTAATGCAAACTATATATTTAGTTTGAAACACATTTTTATGGTTTCTGCAATTTTGGAGGAAAATGTATACAGTTTGGGGGTATAAAATATCCTATTGAAGCAATAAATTTGTGTTCTATATGATGAGTTATACTGCAGCTAATACTGCAAATTTATTTAATTAGGGAAAGGTTTTCTCATGTTTTTCTCTTCAAAAATGTAATCTTCTTCAGAATAGAGCTCATTACAGATTTCAGGGAAAATAATTTTAAAAATATGATTAAAAACTTGGTTTATTCCTCCACACACAAAGACATTCCATATTAACATTTGAAGTAGATTTCTTATTTCTCTATCTATGAGATTCTTTATGCACATTATTTTATTTCTATTGTTTAGCACGTTAATGTCGAAGAAGAAGGTTTCAGTCCTAATATTATTAAGGAGGTTATGTTTGTAAAAATAATCTGAAAGACTAAAGTTTTATACAGAAAAATAAACAAACCTTATACAGTATTCCAACTGGATAATCACATTATTGCCTCGTTTTTGTCAGCTTTGTTTGGGGTTACATCTTCATAAATGTGGCTCATTCCGCTTTCCGGATACTCTAGAGTACCTGGTAAAACCCCTGCTGCATTTTCAATATCCTGGTCACCTTTTCTGCTTACATAACCTTCTGTAGAGACTCAGGCACACTGGTCTCTCTCATGTGTAAATTTAGCACAGTCTATCATCCGTGCACTTTAAATATTCAGTTTGGAACTTGACACCTAAATATTTGGGGTTATATCATTGTTAAGAAAGATTCTGACAATATATACCATTATTATCTCTCTTATTAATATAATAGAGATTGCTGGGTAATAAAGATGCCAGAATATATTGTTTTATTTGACAGAAACAGCATTCATAAAATCCTCCTCTGAATTAGGCTTGAAACAAAATATTATCTGCCTCTAATATGGTCAGTGCATGTGGTCCAAGAAGATTATTATTTTGCCTCTCTTGTTTACGCTGGTTTTATGAGGGGCTAAGCCTATGGGGTGATGAGTGCTTTTTACTAGTAAATCACACGGTGTGAGCAGAGAAGGCGATGGCAACCCACTCCGGTGTTCTTGCCTGGGGAATCCCAGGGACAGCGGAGCCTGGTGGGCTGCAGTCCATGGGGTCGCTGAGAGTAGGACCCGACTGAGCGCCTTCACTTTCACTTTTCACTTCCATGCGCTGGAGAAGGCCATGGCAACCCACTCCGGTGTTCTTGCCTGGGGAATCCCAGGGACGGCGGAGCCTGGTGGGCTGCCATCTATGGGGTCGCACAGGGTCGGACACGACTGAAGCGACTTAGCAGCGGCAGCAGCAGCACGCTGCGTGAGAAGCCTCATGTCCTGAATTTCATGCCTGTTACCTGAAGATTTCTCATACCTCAGTGAAAGTGCTAGTCACTCAGTCGTGTCCGACTCTTTGCGACCCCGTGGACTGGAGCCCGCCAGGCTCCTCTGTCCTTGGGATTCTCCAGGCAAGAGTACTGGAGTGGGTTGCCATTCCCTTCTCCAGGGGAACGTCCTGACCCCGGGATCAAACCCGTGTCTCCTGAGTTACACACAGATTCTTTACCATCTGAGCCATCAGGGAAGCCCTTTATTATCTCAAGGTCTTCTCAAATAAAATACTAACCACGAAATAATAACAAGCTTTTGGGTTTATTAGAACTTATGCAATTTATTTCTCCACTTTGGGATGTTGCTATAGACTGAAAGTTTATTTCCCTCTCCAAAATCATAAGTTAAATCTTTTCTAATGTGATGGTATTGGGAGGGGGCCCTTTGGGTAATGAGTAGGTCACAAAAGCTTCACCCTGATGAGTGGGATTGATACCCTTATAAAGAAGCATCAGAGAGTTCACTTAACTCTTTGGCATGTGAGGACACAGGAAAAAAAAAAAAAAAAGGCTATATGTGACCTAGGGACAGGACCACACCAGATTTGGAATCTGTCAGCACCTTAATCTTGGATTTCCTAGCCACCAAACCACTGAAAAATAAACACATATTGCTTAATCTTCTAGTCTATGATGTTCCATGAAAGCAGGCCATGTATACCAAGACATATGTTTCATCAATTTTCAAACTTGTGTATTATTTCAAGTAATAAGATAAAAATATTTGCTAACTCTCTATGTTCCTTAGTTTATAATCTTCCTGAAGTCAGGGACATTGTTCTGTCTTTATATTTTCTATTCTTCCAGCATATGGGGCAAAGAATCCACTCTATAGATTTTGTCAATTATCAGAATTATTGGTCTATTGGAGTGAGAATCTTTACTAAAAGGTTATGATTAACTCTTTTTACATCAAATATACTTACAAATAATACTATTCTTTGAAATCTCTTACAAACATTTATTCTATTGCTTATGTTAAATTTTAAGTGTTTTATATATAGCTCTTGTTTTCATATTTTTCCTTTTTATTTCTTCTACCACATTACTTTTGAAAAGTTTCATTTCCTAGCAATTATTTTTAAGGTTTAACCTCTTTTTTTAAAAGAACAACTGATGGTATAATGCCATTTGAAGAAACATGGATGGACTGAGAAAGTATCATTCCAAAGTAAGTCAGAGAAAGAAAGACAAATAGCATACAATATCATTTATACGTGGAATCTAAAATATAACACAAATAAATTTTTCCACAGAATAGACACAGACTAAAGACACAGAGAACTGACTTGTGGTCGCCAAGGGGTTATCTGGGGAGAGGGATGGATTGAGTTTAGGATTAGCAGATGGAGATGATTATGTTTGCATTGTATAGGCAACAATGTCCTACCGTATGGCACAGGGAACAATAGTCAATGTTCTGTGATGAAGCAATAAAACACCATATAAAATATATGAAAAAGAATATTGTGTGTATATGCATTGTATAATGGAGTCACTTTGCTATGTAGCAACAACTAAAGGATTGTAAGTCAATTACCCCTCAATAAAAGAAATGAAAAATTCAATTATTCATTAACAATCTAGAATTTACTTTTATTTGTGATAGGTAAATATTTAAGCCTACTTTTCCCAAACAGGTAAAATAATCTATCAACATAATCATTAATTACAGTTTATTTGACAAATTTTCTTTTTACTATGTGAGGTTATTACACCATTTAGAAGGCTGAATTCTGAGGAACTTGCTCCTCCTCATCACTCTCCTCGTTTGCTACCTTCTCCTCCTCCTCTAAACATCAGGCTCATTTTGAAAAGTTTGCAAACTTCCCATAAAAGTATATATAGCTTGCCGTGACACTATATATTTGCTTTGATGAAAATTACATGTTTTAATAATATATTTTCTCATCCAGAATAAGACACATATCGTAAAGTATTCACTGATGTCTCAACAAAAATTTGTAAGTATCTCCATAGAGTGTATACAAATCTTGTCTTTTCATTTTCTTATAGAAAAGGATGACTCTCTTATTTGCATTTGATTTACTGACACGTTTTCAATGAACAGTTCAGAGAAGACTCAGTGTCTTTTTCTGGTGTAAATTATAGCTCATTTCTAAAGGTCACAGGCACATCAGTCGTTCAGGTCAGTCACTCAGTCATGTCCGACTCATTGTAATCCCCATGAATTTCAGCAGGTCAGGCTTCCCTGTCCATCAACAACTCCTGACGTTTACTCAGACTCATGTCCATTGAGTCAGTGATGCCACCCAACCATCTCATCCTCTGTCGTCCCCTTCTCCTCTTGCCCTCAATCTTTCCCAGAATCAGGGTCTTTTCCAATGAGTCAGCTCTTCCCATCAGGTGGTCAAAGTATTGGAGTTTCAGGTTCAACCATCAGTCCTTCCAATGAATATTTAGGTCTGAAGTCCTTGAGGATTGATTGGTTTGATCTCCTTGCATTCAAGGGACTCTCAAGAGTCTTCTCCAACACCACAGTTCAAAAGCATCAATTCTTTGGCAGTTTTCTTTAGAGTCCAACCCTACATCCATACATGACTGCTGGAAAAACTGTAGCTTAGACTAGACGGACCTTTGTTGGCAAAGTAATGTTTCTGCCTTTTAATATGCTGTCTAGGTTGGTCATAGCTTTTCTTCCAAGGGGCTAGCGTCTTTTAATTTCATGGCTGCAGTCACCATCTGCAGTGATTTCAAAGTTCCCCAAAATAAAGTCTGTCACTATTTCCATTGTTTCCCCATTTATTTCCCATGAAGTGATGGGACCAGATGCTATGATCTTAGTTTTCTGAATGTTGAGCTTTAAGCCAACTTTTTCACTCTTCTCTTTTATCAAGAAGCTCTTTAGTTCTTTGCATTCTGCCATAAGGGTGGTGTCATCTGAGTATCTGAGGTTATTGATATTTCTCCCAACAATCTTGATTCCAGCCTGTGCTTCATCCAGCCTGGCATTTCACATGATGTACTCCCAACTAGTTAAATAAGCAGGATGATAATATACAGCCTTGATGTACTCCTTTTCTGATTTGGAACCAGCCTGTTGTTCCATGTCTGGTTCTAACTATTGCTTCTTGACCTGCAAACATATTTCTCAGGAGGCAGATAAGGTGGTATGGTATTCCCATCTCTTGAAGTATTTTCCACAGTTTGTTGTGATCCACACAGTCAAATACTTTGGTGTAGTCCATAAAGCAGAAGTAGATGTCTCTCTGGAACTCACTAGCTTTTTCAATAATCCAGTGGATGTTGGCTGTTTGATCTCTGGTTCCTCTCCCTTTTCTAAATCCAGCTTGAATATTGGGAAGTTTGTGGTTCACGTACTGTTGAAGCCTGGCTTGGAGAATTTTGAGAATTACTTTGCTAGTGTGTGGGGTGAGTGCAATTGTGTAGTAATTTGAACACTCTGTGGCATTGCCTTTTTTGGGATTATCCAAACATTCCTTGGCCTATGTCCAACAGTACACAAGTATGTATCCCACCACACTCTCAGGTCTGTATCCAATCTCATGTGAATCTCTATGACAACTTGTAACTACATATTCAATGTTATTTAGGTATCTATTCAATTGCTTGCATGTGTCTATATGAGAACACACACAGGTCTATATCTGACAATATATAGTTACTAAGTGAACTAGTGAATATGTTAATAATTGTTATGCATTTTGTCTAGAATAGTGTTGATTTTAATCTGTGCTTTCCAGATATTGGGAGATCCTTCCTCTTTATATTGTTGGTTATTATTTGCAGCAATTTGGTAAAGTATGCCTCTGTGAGTAGACTTGAGATGTTTTCCTTTTCCCTCTGCCTGTTTGCTTCAAAAACTGGAGACTCTGGGCTACTGTTAATAAGCCCTAGTCCAATAGTTCACTGAGTGGGCTGTCAGTGAAATTTTCAGCAGGTCTTTGAATGAACATTTCTAGCACCATGGGTTGAAATAGTCGTAAAATATCCCCAATACCATATCTGAATTTAAGATCCTGAAGGAGCCTTGCCAGCTTGGAAATTGGCACTTGCTGTCAGCTTCTGCAAGGATTGTCATTGGTCACCACAGCCACTGACCCTCAAAACTTCCTGAAAGGAGTTCAGGGAAGAGATTTGGAATGAGGCACCCTGTGCTCTGAGAAAAGCTGGCAGAATAGGCCTTCAGACAGATATTTTCAGGAGACTTTATGAGCCACAAATCTCACGTCTTCTCATGTCTAGAAAAACACTGAAATCATTAACAGTAACATCTGCTTTGGTCATTTGGAAGAAATAAATTTGAAAGTCAAAATGGGATAACTGTAGTTCAGATATCCAAGGTAAAACTAGATGGCTATTATGGATTTCAGACACATTCCTGTGTTGCTAAGAACTTAAATTTTCTGAGCTGTGTCAGATTAGGGGATGGTACTGGTCACTGGTAGCTACAGCCTTATGATTTCAAGGTATCCTCTTGTAACTATTAAGATCTTCTGCACTAAAATTGTTTTAGATCAGATATTAACAAAAAAGAGGAGACATATGTAGTGGCCAATAACTCCTGTTATATATATATATAAATACACACACTCCCACACACACCACATCAGAAGTTAAAACCTACTTAGATAAAGGTAAACAACTGGCTACCTGGCTGCAAGTCTCCCTTGAGTGTCAGGTCCAGATAGACTTATTCTCCTAAATCCCCAAGTGATTGAGTTCTTAATCATACCAAACTCAACTTGGAAGTCAGGAATATTTCAACCTGATACTCAATCCATGGGTTGAGGCAGAACTACACCCCATTTCAGGGGGAAGTAGCCAGAGCATTTGTCCCCCATTCCCTGGAAGACTCAGGGAAGGTTAGCCTAAGGGGAAATTAAAAGCCATTTCCCATAAAACCGGGTTCCTCTGCTAAGTGTGGCTAATGTCTGCATCCAAAATGATTATTCCATTTTTGTCCAACACTTTTTCTCCTCAAGATTGATGAATATCAGAGAAAAGGGGAAATTGATACTGAGCAAAGCTGCGTGGGGCTCCTGGGCATAAAAATCTTTACATGCTTCTCATTTCTTTGATTACAGAAAATTGATTTCTTTCAACATCCTTGACCTTCCCTGAGTTCCAAATGGAAGGTTCCAGTAGTTGTTAATTAGGTAAGGAAGAGGGTGTGAGACAAGGGAAAAGCAAACATTCAAGGAAATGATAGTCAGTCTTGGGGAAGATCCTAATTCCCCATCAAGGGACACACACCACATCTTTGAGCTGTTCTGCAGATACTGAAACCCCCCACCAGGTGGGAGAAGTTTACAATGGTATACTGCCCACATGCACCTGACCCTAGACCAGCTGGAACCAGAAAGTTGGTGATGCTGAATCCCACTTACCTCATCACCAACCAATCAGAATGATGTCCACTAGCTGATCACAGTTTTTTGAGCCATTGCTATAAAACTTCTCACTATCCTCTCCAAGTAGACATACACAGTTTTGAGGGCTGCTCTGCCCGCCTTTGCCCAGCAAAGCAAATAAAGCTATTTTTTCCTACTTCCCACAAAACTCTCTCCAATAGCTTAATAGTGTTTTCATCAATTGGATAGCCAGCTAAGTGAAGTCCAAAGCAAAATTAAATGTCTATCTCAAGATAAATCCATCTTAAGCAATTAATGATCTTTTGTAATTTACCTACAACCTATGTAGGAATCTTTGGCCTTTAATTAAGTTACTTTGAACTAAGTTATTTTGATTAGGGTCATACCTAAAATTCTTTAAAAAAATTTTGACAGTATACTCAGTATATATCCCTGGGGGGGGGGGGAATGATAAAACAATAGTGTAGTCTTTTCTACATAAAAGTAAATGATGGCTGACATTCCTATGTTTCCAAAGTTCGTCTGAAAGCATAACATTATGCAAATAGCAACTAAATTTAAAAAATCTATATTTCTGACTGCATCTGGTCTTAGTTGTGTCACGTGGACTGAGTTGCCCTGTGGCATGTGAGATCTCAGTTCCCCAGTCAGGTATAGAACCTGTGTTTGCTGCTTTGGAAAGCGGAATGTTAACCACTGGGCCACCAAGGAAGTCCTGGCAATTCAATTTTGAAAGAGTAATGAGTCATTCTAGTGACAACACAAATTATAATGTTACAATTAAAATCATGTTGTACTGGTTCAAAGACAGATATAATGTAAATGAGTAATAGGACTTATAAATTCAGCCAGGATCATAGGATTTTCCTGTAGTATACTTTTGGTTGTAAGTGACAGAAAGGTTAACTGAAATGCTTTCGAAATTTAAGGATATTTGTTGATTGGCTAACAAAACTGCAAACTTCAAAAAAACTAAGCTTCACAGTTAGTTGATATATTGGATCAATTATGCCATAAAGGAGTCCTTTTCTTGTTTTCTTGTCTGATTTATCTTACATCTGACTTACCTGGCACTTGGAAGGATTGCTATCTGTAACAACTCAGAGAAAAGGCTCTTCATATGACTCTGGCAGAAGTAATTGACCTTGATCATCAGATACATACAACAAGGATTAAACCACAGTGGAGACAGGGCAGAATATTTTTGCGTTTCAGGTGACCTGTTAACACTTGGCTACCTCTTGCAACTCATATTGTGACAGTAAACAAGAAACAACAGGAAGCTGGCCTGCACTGTGGGTAGATTGAAGATGTGATTAGACACTGAGGGGTAAAATTCTAGGCTATACCTTTAGCTAAGCCTCTAAAATCAGTTGAGGAGTTAGTGGAAGGTGAAGGGAGAACAGAGTCGATAGTGAAGGGAAAAGACGGTAGACAGACGCTGCAGCTCTGTGATCGGCAGCAGTGTCGAGTGGCATAGGCATTACTCCTGCCGTTCTCCCCTAATCTGTCAGGAAACTATTTTTAGGTTAAAGTCCCCACTTCTGAATTCATCATCAGCATTGAAATGAAGGAAGACAGAATGAATGTGACTGAATTCATTCTAAAGGGACTTACCCAGGATTCTCAGATGCTGATAATTCTATTTTTGGTGTTACTTAGCATCTACATGGCAAATAGATAGGGGAAAAAAATGGAAACTGTGACAGACTTTATTTTCTTGTGTTCCAGATGGTGACCATCACTGCAGATGGTGACCACAGCCATGAAATTAAAAGACACTTGCTCCTTGGAAGAAAACTATGACAAATCTAGACAGCATATTAAAAAGCAGAGACATAAATTTGCCGACAAAGATCTGTAGAGTCAAAGCTATGGTTTGTCCAGTAGTCATGTACAAATGTGAGTTGGACCATGAAGAAAGCTATGCACCAAAGATTAGATATTTTCAATCTATGGTGTTGGAGAAGACTTTTGAGAGTCCCTTGGACAGCGAGGAGATGAAACCAGTCAATCCTAAAGGAAATCAACCCTGAATATTTATTGGAAGGACTGATGTTGAAGCTGAAACTCTAATACTTTAGCCACCTGATATGAAGAGCCGATTCATTGAAAAGGACCTTGATGCTGGGAAAGATGGAGGGCAGGAGGAGAAGGAAGCAACAGAGGATAAGATGGTTGGATGGCATCACCATCGTCGATGGACATGGGTTTCAGCAAGCTCTGGTAGACGGTGAAGGACGAGGAAGCCTGGCTACTGCGGTCCATGGGGTCACAAACAGTCGGACAAGACTGAGACACTGAACAACAACAATGAGAAAAAGTTTCCACGTTGTGGCAGAGAGAGGGATATCTCCAAAGATCCTGACATTGCCTCTGAGTTGAGAATCTGAAATTCACACTCAAGGGCACTAATGCAGAAAATACATCTATAGTCCTGGAGAGGATGAGTGTGAGAAAGAGAGAGAGAGAGAAAATTATGCAAAGCTAAGAGGATCCATCTCAAGTATTCATCAAAGAACTGATCTGTGTGTGTATCTGAAGAAAATACCTGGGGCTGGGGAAAGATTTACCCAGATGAATTAGAGAGAAAAGTGCTTGGTTCTCAAACTAGGCCAGGAAGAGAGCCTACTCTCATTAGCTAGAAAACCTCATATTTACAGGAGTGGGGGGCAGTGCTGTTGGTTTAATATTTAGGAAAATTTTCATTAGCTGTGGGACATGACTAATTCTAGACTGAGCATATCCCAGGACCAGCTTCAAGACTTGTATCAGCAATACATTTTTAAAAAATCCTCAAAGAAAACACCCAAAGGAATCAAAACAAGTATTTTGTTCAAAATTTTGTGTCTTTGCTAATGTGAGCTATTAATCTAATTATTTCCACTTGATGCCCTTGAGTCATGCTGGTATAAGGGTTATGCTGGGTGCATAAAATGCATTAGGAAGTACATTGTTTCATTACTTCTATGAAAGTGGTGTGTAACAAGTTATTTCTTGATTAGTTTGCATGTAAAATTAATTGATTAAAGCTATATGGGAATGACCTATCTTGCAGGAGAATGTTAGGACTCTAAACATTCAATTTATTTGCACTTAGATTATCCCAGTTTTAAACTATTTCTCAATGTGTGTTTAGACCATTGTGTTTTTTCATAGCAATGATCTGTTTTCTTTTCTTGGCAAGTTAACTGCCATACATTCTTTTATCATATCATTTTGTTGTCTTTTTAAAATTTGTGGAATCTGCAATGATGGCCCTCTTTTCAATATTGATTCTGATAATTTGTTTTTTCTCTTATTTTTGTTAGTCCATTTGGCTAGAAATTATAATTTATTCAATGTTCAAAAGGATCGATTCCTGGTATTTTTTACTTTATGTAAATTACTCTTTTAATGAGGTATGTCTTCTCAACACTTCCCACACTACAATGTTCTTTATGTTTATTTTAAATTTTCGTTTTTAACATTTTGAGACAGAAGCTTAGTTCATTTTTTAAAGTATCTATTGTTTTCTAATATTTGTATTTAAATATAGAAAATTCTCTATAACCACACAGTTAGCTGCATCCAGTTAGTTTATACACATTGCAATGTATTATACAGTCTTTTATGTATATTTATATATATATCTTTCTAATAAATATTTCTCATATAGTTTTTATATACATGTATATCATAATGTTTCTATTGAAAATATATTTTTGAAAATAGTCATGAGTGATTTTAGGCTAAATAATTGGAAAATATTACATTTTTGTTGTAAATTTCTGTTTAAAGTAATTATGTACTTTATGATTTAAGTTCTTAGAAATACATTGCAAATTGTGTCATGGCCTTAGGTATTTCCTACTTTGGTGGATGCCCCGTGAACACTTTGAGATGAATGGAACAGTCCCACAAATACTTTTTTCTTTTCCTAGTATGATACTAAAACTTATAAAACAGTTTCTATCAATTGTGTATCTGATATTATGTGACACCTTTTATCTGAATTTGAAATAAGGTTTAAATGATTTGTTCTGAAATTAACATTCATGATTGGAAATTGGTTCAGATATCATCTTCAAAGATAAAGCTTAAACTTAAAGAGATTTGCTTGTTTTGAAGAACATAATTTCACAAGAAAGTTTTCACATATTTCATTTCTGTCCAGATTTGATTTTTTCTTTTGGTGATAAGACCTAAATTTGCCTTTCATGATTTTTTTTCCAGAGGGCAGAATTTTATAAGTCTTGTTCCACATGGTGATTGTTCTTGTACCATCTCTGGAGATCTACCCTCAAAATTATGACTAAGGTCCCAGTGAATTTAATTAGACAGAATCATACTTGGAGACGCAGGGATCGAATGACTCAGCTGTATGTGCTGCACTTAAATGTAGACAAAGTGCTACAGCCCTTTGCCAGGACCTGCGGATCATTTGTCTACAGCAGCAATCACATGCCCGGCTTCTTCTGGAACTGAAATGATGGACTCAGAACATAATGAAGTGTGTATATGAAATTATTCGTCCTTCAGGAACACTAAAGTTCAACAACACTGTGTGAAGACAGGACAGCAAGTGATTAAGAATCGCAATGTTGCAACAGCTATTTCACTATTTCACTTTGACTGCTACAAGTGCAAACAGAAAATATTTTATTATAAACAATTTACACACAGTTTGAAGTTTTTTCTCTCTGTCTGATTAACACACTGATTTAATATTCGTTTGTTATCAGGACAAATCCAGCCAACAGTGAACATTCTGAGTTTCTGTTCACAATCAAGATTCAGAGTTCCTTAGGAAACAGACATTCATATTCATTTCGAAAATCTCAGTAATTTGAAAAGTAATTTTTAAGAAATAACTAAGATGATTTTGATTTTCTGCAATCATGTAAAGCATTGGTCACAGGAAGCAGTTCAAGGCGCTGTGAGGCTGCATGAATCTCACTCTCTGCATTACCAGAGACAGCATCAGTGCATGAAGGACAAGCAAGAAGGAACCAGGGCCCAGAACATGGATTGAACAGCTTTCTTCATAGAAGGTAGCATTTTTTAGAAACAAATATTTTAGAAGCACATTTAGAAACAAATATTTTAGAAGCATATTTAGAAACAAAATTCTGAACGAGTCTTTTTCAATTTTGTAAGAGTATGTTGGTGAGGTGAGCTTTCTTCTTTTTTTTTTCACTTATTTTTATTAGTTGGAGGCTAATAGATTTCTTACTTGCTCAGTCGTGTCCAACTCTTTGGGACCCTTCAGATTGTAGCCCACCAGGCTCCTCTGTCCATGGGATTTTCTAGGCAAGAATACTGGAGTGGGTTGCCATTTCCTCCTCAGAGGGATCTTCCTGACCTGGAGACTGAACCCGCATCTCCTGTGTCTCCTGCATAGAAGGCTGATTCTTTGCCCACTGAGCCTTCAGGGAAGCCCAGGATGGGGTTAGAATTCAGTCTTTTAGAGTTTTCCTTTGTGCTTTTCATAATAAGTCATGTTAGAACACCTTTATGATTATTAAATATGTTGACTCAATAGATTGATTCTATTCTGTAATACTTCTTTTGAATAATTTCATTACTAATGATTTGGAATAAAGTTACCTACTTGAAGATAAAATATCCTTAGAAATTAATTTCAAAGGTAATGATCTTGGGATAGTTCCATGGGTAGAGACATATAACTCTGATAATAGTTTTAATTTGTATGTTCTCTAACATTGTGTGTTAATTAAAAGATGAGGTAACATCTATAGACCTTGACTGAGTGACCCTCGAGAATTCGAACAAATACTGTAATAAGTAAACAGTGACTTAAAGTCCTATTTTTTTGTTCACAGGTGGGTTTAGGCCTCCTATCATATTTGTTGGCCATTTAGAAGCAGTCTTATATTAATTTTTTGTTGATATTTTATTCCACACTTCATACTTTTATGTTTATCTTTTCTTCATTAGATGATAACTCTCTGTATCATCCAATATGTAAGCCTTTCTTCGAACATTTCATCTATTGCTGTCTTGGTATCATTTCCTAGATCCTTAAAAACCATGAAATTGTCAAAAAACCTATTTGAGATTTCAAGGATTGGTTAAGAATATTCTTTCAACCCTAGAATGAAGAAGTGTACCTCCTTTATGAAATGGATAGTAAATATAAAGTAAATCTTGCTTTACATTTTTATTAAACTTTTAATCAATTTTTAAAAATTTTTAATAGATATTAGCTATATGTACAATAATTAGCTTCCAGATGGAAAGCTAATAGTGACACCTCATTTATTTAATGATGCATCCTTTTCCCACAAATGTCACTAATTAATTGCCTCTCTATTAGTGTGCAAGATTTTGAGATTAATGATGATGTTTTAATAAGCCTTGATCTTATTAATAATATCTGAAAGTATAAGAACCATACTGCTCATTTGTTGAATGAATGAACAAATTATCATGACAAGTCAGGAAGTCAGTCATAAGAATTATATTGATAGGAAACGTCGTCCTGAACTCTGAATAAAAGATGCAGAAAGACCTATGGAACAAAGGAACAATGTAACTGAGTTTGTCCTCTTGGGGCTCACTCAGAGCCCCCAGGGTCAGAAGATACTATCTGTCATCTTCTTGCTCATCTACATCGTGACCATGGCGGGCAACTTCCTCATTGTCCTGACCGTGGTGTGCAGCCGAACGCTTGGCATCCCCACGTACTTCTTTCTTGACAACTTATCATTTATGGATGCTGTTTATTCTACTACAGTCACCCCAAATATGATTATAGACTTATTCTGCGCGAAGAAAACCATTTCATTCCAAGCATGCATGACCCAGCTTTTTACGGAGCACTTATTTGGTGGTGCTGAGATTTTACTCCTGGTAGTCATGGCCTATGACCGCTGCGTGGCCATCTGCAAGCCTTTGCATTATATGACAATGATGAATCAACGGGTCTGTGTTCTGTTACTGCTGTTAGCCTGGACTGAGGGGTTTGTACATGCTATCGCTCATATTCTCTTTGTTTACAGTCTCCCCTTCTGTGGCCCCAATGTCATTGACCACTTCATCTGTGACATGTACCCCTTGTTAAAACTGGCCCGCACTGACATCCGCATCATTGGCTTCACGGTGCTGGCTAATGATGGGGCCATCTGCGTGGTCCTCTTCACGCTCTTGCTCCTCTCCTACGGGGTCATCCTGCGCTCCCTGAAGGATCTCAGTCAGGAAGGGAGGCGCAGAGCCTTGTCCACCTGTGGCTCCCACGTCACTGTGGTGGTCCTCTTCTTCGTGCCCTGTATTTTTCTGTATGTGAGACCTCCTTCCACCTTACCCATTGATAAATACTTGGCAGTGTTTTACACCATCGTCACCCCAATGTTGAACCCTCTGATCTATACGCTGAGAAATGGAGAGATGCAAAATGCCATGAAAAAGCTATGGATCAGAAGACGAAAATGAGGCAGTAGGGAAATATGTCACCTATTTTCAATGAAAAATTGCTCTTCTCAGGAAAACAACATGTGATTTTTTAACTGTAGTATCTTCTCAGGCTAAATAACTTGGGTATGATGAATAACATCTCTTATTGAATAATTTGAATGATCAAAATATGCTTTAATATTTTCAAAATTTCCTAGTTCAAAATACGTATTTGTTTGAAATGCATTTTTATGATTTCCATGATTTCTTGGGGGAAGTACATATAGTTTTGGGGTAAAAAATGTTTCTTTGAGACTATAGATTTATGTTCTATATGATGAGTTAAGCTATATAGTTAACACTGTCAATTTATTAGATTAGGGGAAGATTTTACCATATTTCTCTCTAAAATAATGCAATATTTTTCAGAATTAATAGGGTTTATTACATTACAGATTTCAGAAAAAATAATTAAAAATATAAATTCCTCCACACACAAACATACTTATTAATATTTGAAGTATAGATACAATTTTTCTATCTGCAAGATTATTTATACATCATTTTGTTTCTGTTGCTTAACATCTTAAGATTGAAGAAGAATGTTTCAAAGATTTAAATTTAATAACAAGGTCATGTTTATAAAAATAATCTAAAGGAATGAAATTTTATGTAGAATAAAACCGAATCTTAATTTTTCAACTGTTATAATTATGAGTGTTTTAAAATAAATGTGTTATTTTAATATTTTTTGCTTTTACATTTCTATTGCCATATTACTTTTGAAAAATTCCATTTCCTTCAAGTGATTTCATACGCTTTAACCAGTTTTTTGAAAATAACTTTTAAAAACACTTTATGAAAGTGAAAGTCATGTCTGACTCTTTGTGAACCCGTGGAATGTAGCCCACGGAATTCTCCAGGCCAGAATACTGGAGTTGGTAGCTGTTCCCTTCTCCAGCAGATCTTCCCAACTCAGGAATTGAACCCAGATCTTTCCCGCATTGCAGACAGATTCTTTACCAGCCGAGCCACCAGGAAAGTCCCAAAACACTTTATATTTTAATCCATCTAGAATTTATTTTCATTTGTCATGGGCAAAGACGTAAGTCTATTTTCCCTAAAGAGGTAAAATAGTCTGTCAACATAATGTTCGTTTCACATAGCTTGAAAAGTTTCTACTTAGTAAGTGATGTTTTGCACCATCTAAGATGTTCAGTTCTGGGGCACCTTCTCCTCTTCTCCATCTCCTCTCTCAAATTTCCCTTATCCTCTGAATTTTAGGGTCATTTTGTAAAGTTTGAAAATTTCCATAAAAACATGTTTAGCATGTCATTGCTGAATATGCTTAGGCTTTCCCTTCTCCAGGGGATCTTCCTAACCCTGGGATTGAACCCAGGTCTCCTGGATTGCAGGTGGATTCTTTACCAGCTGAGTCACAAGGGAAGCCCAAGAATACTGGAGTGGGAAGTCTAACCCTTCTCCAGGGGATCTTCCTGACCCAGAAATCGAACCAGGGTGGGATGTTTTGAGAGAACAGCATCGAAACATGTATATTATCAAGGGTGAAACAGATCACCAGCCCAGGTTGGATGCATGAGACAAGTGCTCGGGCCTGGTGCACTGGGAAGACCCAGAGGGATGGGGTGGGGAGGGAGGTGGGAGGGGGGATCGGAATGGGGAATACATGTAAATCCATGGCTGATTTATGTCAATGTATGGCAAAAACCACTACAATATTGTAAAGTAATTAGCCTCCTACTAATAAAAATAAATGGAAAAAAAATAAAAAAATAAATGGGAAAGGAACTGAATAGATATTTCTCCAATGAAAATATAAGAATGGCCAGAGGAACATGTGAAGGTGCTCGACATCACTAATCATCAGAGAAATGCAACTCATAAGACAAAAGGAGATCGCCTTTCATCTGTTAGGATGAGATCTATATGAGACAAAAAAAGTTTGGTGAGGATGTAGAGAAAAATGGAACTATGCTATTAATGGGAATATAATTTTTTCAGTCACTACAGTGAACATTAGGGAGGGTTTTCAGGCAATTAAAAACAAAACCATTGTATTATGCAATCATGCTTTTGAGTACATATTCAAGAATATGAAATCAGGAATCTGAAAGGTCATCTCTACTCCCATGTTCATTGCAGCATTATTCACCGTAGCCAAGATCTGGATACAACTAAGTGAACATTGAAAGATGAATGGATAAAAGAAATATGATATATATATATATATATATATATATATATATATATATATATATACGTGTGTGTGTGTGTGTGTGTGTGTATAGACTTCCCTGGTGGCTCAGATGGTAAAGTGTCTGTCTACAATGCAGACGACCTGGGTTTGATCTCTGAGTTGGGAAGCTTTTCCTGGAGAAGGGAATGGGAACTCACTCCAGTACTCTTGCCCCCCCTCAAAAAAAAAAGAATGGATAAAAGAAATATGATATATATATATATATATGTATATATATACACATGTATATATATAAAAGACTTTCATTTAGCAATATAAAAGAAGGGAATTCTGAAATTTGTGAAAACATAAAGGAACTTTAATGACACTATGCCAAGTGAAATAAGCAGAAATAGAAAGACAAGTACTCTATGATCTCACTTATACGTGAAACTAAAAAAAGAAAACAAAAACAAACTCAGATGCAGTGAGAAGAATGTTGATTGCCAAGGGCTGGAGGATGAGGGTTAAAAAATGTCATTCAGTTCAGTTCAGTTCAGTCGCTCAGTCATGTCCGAGTCTTTGCGACCCTATGAATCGCAGCATGCCAGGTCTCCCTGTCCATCACCAACTCCCAGAGTTTACCCAAACTCATGTCCATCGAGTGGGTGATACCATCCAACCACCTTATTCTCTGTCATCCCCTTCTCCTCCTGCCCCCAATCCCTCCCAGCGTCAGGGTCTTTTCCAATGAGTCAACTCTTCGCATGAGGTGGCCAAAGTATTGGAATTTCAGTTTCAGCATCAGTCCTTCCAGTGAACACCCAGGACTGATCACCTTTAGGATGGACTGGTTGGATCTCCTTACAGTCCAAGGGACTCTCAAGAGTCTTCTCCAACACCACAGTTCAAAACCATCAATTCTTCGGTGCTCAGCAAATATTGTCATATATGCATATTGTCATATTTGCTTCTATTTCAATTTCAAGGAACATTGAAAGATTTACGAAGCCACAGCCCAGAACTTTTCAATTTCTGGTAAACAACCTAGATGCCCTTCTGGGATCAAAGGATTTTGGTTTGGGCTAACACCATGGGATCACAAAAAGTCGGACATGACTTAGTGACTGAACAACAACAATAAAACGTGAGCTCTGTCATGAGTGCTTTAGCGTTTTGAGAACATGTTTCTCTATCTACTGAAATGCATGAAGTTGCCCATAAGATTATTCTGGTAGGTGCTGGGTTTTGTAAAATTAGTCCCTGAAACTGTCAAACATCAAAACATACCTCAACTATTTTCTGATGAACTATGATATGATCCATACATAACATTTTTTGTTTTCATTCTAGTTTACCCTTCAAGTTTGAGAATCTGTGTTGCTATTTCTCTAGGGTTTTAAACCACTGTTTTTGGATTTGTATTCTGGAGACAATCTTTTCTGGTATAGCTCCAAAAACTCTTCTTTTGAAAAATTATTTTCATGAGCAATCTTCACTGATTTAGACCTAATTCCACGTGACTCAGATGGTAAAGAATCTGCTTGCAGTGTGGGAGACCTGAGTTTGATCCCTGGGTCAGGAAGATCCCCTGGAAAAGGGAATGGTAACCCACTTCAGTATTTTTGCCTGGAGAATTCCATAAACAGAGCAGCCTGGGGACTACAGTTCATGGGGCTGTAAGAATCAGACATGCCTGAGTGCCTAGCACTTTCACTTTCCACCCTCTTTCCCTTTTATGCTTCTCTAGGGTTTTTGGAGCTGGGCTAAACAGACCTAGGGGTTCTAAGACAATCTCTTTGCCCAGTATGTTAGCTATTTAAGTGGAAACTGGGTGACCCCTTAATGGACCGCAGTGAGTAGATTTCAGTCTACTATGAGGTTCAGAATGATGACTTTTTCAGTGCATGCTAATTCTCTAATCTCACGCTTTAATTTCAGAGCTGAAAGAAGAGTTCAAGGTACTTTCATAATATTTCAGCAAAATCCATATTTATCATAGTTCTTTAGATAGGTTCAAATCCTCATTCAAACTGTTTTTGGCCTCCGCCTTCACAAATATTATTGCAGAACCATAATAATAAAATATCCAGCCAACCTATTAATAGATTTAGTCACATGGTTTCAGTTCTCATAATCAGTTTTCCTTCAAGATGCATGCTGCTCACAGTGATTATATTCTCTGGAACCCATCGACAGTTATGTCCAATTTATGTTTCTCTTTAAAGAAAGCATATTTGAATATTTTGAGTAAGTGTAGCTATATATAGGAATATCAATACATTGAATTCAGTGAATTCAATGTATTTACAAAATAATTTCAAACTTTGGCATTTATTTCTTTTCATAGATAATTGCAAAGAGTCTTAAAGCTGGCGGTAGCATAAACATGTCATGTCTGTTTAGTTGTAAAACATAATTTAAAGACAAAAGTCCTGACCCAGGATTTAATGATGTGATTCTTCACCTTTCCTTGGTAAATGGTGTTCCTATTCACTTTTTCATGCTTCCTTGTTATAAACTGTGTTTATGTCATTGCTCATTTTTAATATTCCATAAAGATATTATAGGACTAAATTTAAATGTAAAATGCATTTTACCATTTTTCAATATAACTGAAGAATGGAATTACTGTCATCATAAACATGTTAATCTAATTACAGAATTGGCACAATAAATAAGCATTTTGAGGAAGTACTATAAACTTTTTCTATTATGAGGTGCTAATGTTACAAAGGGGTTCATAATTTTCACTTAACATACATATGGAAACAATATTTATAAATTGTGGTTAACATGACAGTAGATCAATTAAAAATAAAATATCAAAATAAAAATTAAAAATAAAACACATATCTAAGTGTTTAATTTATATGGTATCAAATATTCAGACTCCATACTTAAGCTCATTTATTATCAAATATCCAGTTTATGGCTTCCCAGGTTACCCTGTGGTAAAGAATTTGCCTGACAATGAAGCAGATGCAAGTGGTACAGTTTTGGTCCCTGGCAGGCTGTAGTCCATGGGGATCACAAAGTGTCAGACACCACTGAACACACACACACACACAATCCAAGTTTATAAGTGGTCAACTTTTTCTCTTTTGAGATGATGTTTTGTTTTCATATAGACTTATGGATGAAGTTTAAAATTAGAGAGGAGCACTGTAAAAGTTCCTCTCTGATGTTGTCACCTTATTTAAAATAATTGGTTTTTTGGCAAGACCTGTTAATGATAGGGAAATACCCATGAGTTCCAATTAGTCACAGCGAATAAATTTCATAGATTTTGCCAACAAATAGGATATATGGTAGTGCTGTTAGGGCTTCTACAAAGTTACGATTATAAATCAAGAGACACTTACTGCAGCTGAGTTGGCTGACATTTTTATCTTGTAGGTTTTACTTCTTTCCTGAGCAACTAACAGCTGCCTGGGGCCTAGCCATGGAGGTATGTCAGACACTTTCATAGGTGAGATTATTTTTTTAGAAATCATATAATCATACATTCTCAGTTTTATATACATATTACAAATCATACAATCAACCCTCATCTAAGTTTACCTTAGATTTAAATCCCTTCTTCAGCATACAAAATAACAAGAAAGGTAGACTCAGCTATAATACTACCAATTTAGAACTAAGAATATTTTGGGGTTGTTTATTTCTTATTGATATATACTTAAATGGGCTTCCCTGCTGGCTCAGAGGGTAAAGAATCTGCCTGCTAATGGAGGAGACATGAATGCGATGTCTGAGTAGGGAACATCCCCTGCAGAAAGGAATGGCTACCCATTCCAGTATTCTTGTCTGGAGAATTCCATGGACAGAAGAGCCTGGAAGGCTACAGTCCATGGGGTTGCAAAGAGTTGGACATAATGGAGTGACTAACACTTTCTCCTTTCATATATTTAAATTAATTGAATTAATAATATAATTAGCTGCAATTACATAAGTTAGAATAAATTTGTAAGTCAAATATGCATCCAAAATTTCCCTCACTTAATATTACAACTTTAGAAGTTTTTATGACATTGCACAATTTTTAAAAGCATCACTCTTAAAAAGTATATATTATTCAAAAAGATGTACTATATGTTATTCAAAGAGATGTAGAATTAAAAGGAATTTTAATTATCTTATTCCCCAGTGTTGAACATTCCAAGCTGTTTCTAAATTTTCCACAGTTCTTATTAATAGTACTGGACAAAATTGTACATAGTGATTTTTCTCTTTTAAAAATATTTTACATTAGGGTTTATTCCTAAAAGAAGTATCGCAGAGCTAAAGAAAAAATGAAAAAAAAAGTAATTTACATTTTTTTCATAGTTGTTTCTAAAATACTTCATAAACTGTGTTTAATTCTTACTTTATTTACACTACCCTCTTTATCTGCTGGGGGATCCCGCTAAAGAAGGAGGAAATGCTGTAACAACGGTGCATTTTGTTTCCACGTATGCATAAATGTTTCACCTTAGATAATCAAAAATACAGTTTTTTATCCACTTATCTTTGAAAAGATATGCTTTATGAAATATATTTAATTGCGTCTATTTCTCTTGTCCCTGTCAAATTTAAAACCGCAAATTTCTTGTTGTGTTAGTCACGCACTGTCGTGTAAGCAGGAATGGTGGATGCTGTCGGAAGATGGGAGAAGACGGCATGGGGATGCACGGAGCAGAGACATAAAGGACCCGGAAGGTCGTTCCTGCTGTGGACGGGCGAGCCGCCGCTCTTTGGTATGGTGGGTCAGGCACTAAGGGCGTTTAATAGCAGCACCATTTATTACTTGTATGAATAAGCATGCATTAAATACATAGTAAGTGTCCAGTAAATGTTTGTTGACTGAGTGAACTTGTAGGAATAAATAGCAAGTAATGGATTTTATGTGTTTGTGGTAGTCGGTGCATATACACTTATATGTATGGTGCATTACCTGTCTCTCTAGCAAATTATTCCTGTTCTTCATATTAATTTTTATTTACAGAACTTGAAAGTATTTCCTTTACTTGAAAGATCTTTGTGTGTTGAACACCTGTATGAATTGAGTTTGTTTGTTTTTTTTTTTAACTAAAACTAAGTTATGGGTTTCTCTGGTGGCTCAACTGGTAAAGAATCTGCTTGCAATGCAGGAGACCTGGGTTCAATCCCTGGTTTGGGAAGATCCCCTGGAGAAGGGGATGGCGACTCACTTTAGTATTCTTGCCTGGAGACTATCATGGACAGAGGAGCCTGAGGTCTGGCAGGTTACAGTCCGTGGGGTTGCAAAGAGTCGGACACAACTGAGCAACTCACACACACACACACACACTCTGAAGCAATGAATATGCAGAATATGTATATTAAATTATATGTGGAGCAGAATTTTGAAAAATAAAATAATCGATTAACATATACACAAATTATCTTTAAAGTAAAATGATTCATAACATACACTTTTCTAGAGACATTTGAATATTTCCATGCTGACTCTGGAGAGTGTTCAGAAACTCTTTTTTGTTATTAATTAGCTTATTTATTTTAGTCCAGGTTCGATGCATGATACAGAAACTCTAAACTGGAGTGCAGCTTCCCTTCCAGTTTCTCACACAGTAGAGATTGTAGATCGACAGAGCTGGAGGACAAGGGCGTTTGAACTTCTGCTGAGTTTATGCTTCGGTGAAGCAAGCATTTCTTTACTTTTGGAGAATGACAATTTAATACCAAACGTTTACTCATCATCTGATCGGTTTCAGGCACTGCGGACATTATTCCAGGCATTCTAGTGGGACAGTGAGGAAACACAGCTGAGCAGTTTATGTGTTCTGATAGGTACCAGAGAGGATGTTTCACCAAGGACTTCTATCTATTTCCCTAAACTCCCTGATTTCTTGATCATGTTTTTTCTTTCCAAAGTTAGGAGTCGAGATGTCAAACTGAAATTCCATCACGGAAAAAGGAATAACTCTTATGTATGTACAGCAGTTCTCAGCCTGTAAAACGCATCTGAGAATTACGATTTGTAATCTCACGGACACAGTGAAGGGCCTGAAGAACTGAGATGATGCAGCAAAGTCCATTGGGGTCAGAACAAGAAGGAGAATTCAGATCTCAATTAGACAGTCCAGTGTTTTTTCAGTAAATTACACATCAAATTTGCCCTACAGGTGGTTTACAGGTGACTGGTGCTAGGTATCTGAAGAGATGGAAAGCTTTATGGAGGAAATAAGGAAAAATTGAAACAAGTACTGGGACAAAGTGTCAAGGGCATACTCCACAGTTACAGTGATTGCACTATTTTGTTGTAAACGTCAGAACACAATTCTTTGGTGACTAATGAGTATGATTCTTTGTTCCTTTGTAGGTAAGTCAGGCCCCAGGAAGCTGTTCCTTGCTGAATGGATGTCCTCAGGCCTCCCAACAATGTGACTGAATTTGTTCTCCTGGGACTCACACAGAATCCACACTTGCAGAAAATACTCTTCATTGTCTTTCTGTTCATTTTTTTATTCACTGTTCTGTCCAATCTGCTCATTGTCATCACCATCTCCCTCAGCCCTACACTTTCTGCTCCCATGTACTTCTTTCTCACTTACTTGGCTTTATTAGATGCCTCCTTCACCTCAGTCACCACGCCTAAACTGATCACTGACCTGCTGTTCCAGAGGAGAACCATCTCCTGGGGTGCCTGCCTGACTCAGGTCTTTTTGGAGCACTTCCTGGCAGCATCAGAGATCATCATCCTCACCGCCATGGCCTACGACCGCTACGTGGCCATCTGCAAGCCTCTGCACTACACGGCCGTCATGCGGCAGGGGCTCTGCCAGCTCCTGGTGGTGGCGGCCTGGGTCGGGGGGGTCCTGCATGCCTCAGTCCAGATCCTTCTCACCATGGACTTGACCTTCTGTGGTCCCAACGTCATCGACCACTTCAGGTGTGATTTCTTCTCGCTGTTGGAGCTTGCCTGCAGCGACACCTACAGGCTGGGAGTGGTGGTGGCGGCCAACAGCGGGGGCATGTGCTTGCTCATTTTCTCCCTGCTGCTCATCTCCTACATAGCCATCCTGAGCTCCCTGAAATCCCATGGCTCTGAAGGACGGCGCAGAGCCCTCTCTACACGTGGCGCCCACTTTACAGTAGTGGTGCTCTTCTTTCTGCCTTGTGTGTTCACCTACACGCGTCCTGTGGCCACGTACCCTGTGGACAAGTGGGTGTCTGTGTTCTTTGCAATCCTCACACCCATGTTAAACCCTATCATTTACACAGTGAGAAACACAGAGGTGAAAAATGCCATGAGGAGTCTGATGAAGAAGAGAGTAACTTAGGCTGTCCATGATACCAAGAAAGTGACGATTACATACATATACAGGAAGGATTATACATGCTGCAAATTGTGAAAGTAAATTAGCAAATTTTGCAGATTATTGACAAAAATGGCCTAGAAAATAGGCATTTTGACAACTTTTTAAAATACTTTGCCAAGACTTGTATATTCATACTCACAGTTTCAGAATAGCCAATGGGAAGAATATCAACAATAAGCCCCTAGTTTATTTATTGAAGAGTATATGCTTCCAGTGTCTTATTATTAATTTTTAAACATTATTCAGATAAGTTACTTGGATGAAATTGATTTTTTCATATGACCTTCATGTCAGAAACCTTGTTTTTGCATAGCCTATGGTCTAGCCAGTAAGGAACAGATATACTTAGATACATGCATGGCAGGGAGAGTTGGGGAAGTTTAAGAATCAGGGTTGAATTTTCTATTAATTTTCAAAAATCAGCAAGAGGAAACACCTAGAAAAAGAGATAATGATAACTCACAAACTATTTCTTTTTTTTTCACACAAAAATTAAGCCAGAAACTTTGAAATTATTCTTTATTTGCTCTTATTTTATAAAGTATCTTCATGACTCATAGCTTTCCTTGAACATGAAGGAAATGTTTCTTTTTATGTCTCAAGACTTGAGGAGCCATTTGAAACTAGAAGGGTAAGCATCTTTTATTAAATTTCAATAGAAAATCATATGGGTAGATCCCAAAGCTCTAGATCTATACATCTGATACATATATTTACATTAATTGAAACTTTTATTAATATTATCTGTCAAGCATCTTTGTTTCATCTGATTTTGTCATGTACTAAGCTGGTGGTTCCATTATCATTAATCCCATTTTGTTGCTGTTGTTTAGTTGTTAAATCATGTCGAGCTCTTTTGCAACCCCATGGACTGCAGCCCACCAGGCTTCTCTGTCCGTGGGATTTCCCAGGCAAGAATACTGGAGTGGGTAGCCATTCCCTTCTCCAAGGGATCTTCCTGACCCAGAGATTGAACCTGTGCCTCCTGCTTTGACAAGCCAATTCTTTACCATGGAGACAACTGGAAGCCCTATTCCGCCCATTTTACAGAAGCAAACTGAAGCCAAGAGAGGTTTACTCATTTACTTGTCTCACCTCACATGCTCTTCCTCCATTAGTGTGTTAGGAACTATTACACTGGGATGTATCATCCTTTCAAAAGTTTCAGCTACAAGCTTACAGTCCAGGTCTTTAAAACGCAGTCTTACTGCTTTCAAATGAGACAGGGTTGTCTGTGGTGTGTGTAGGTGTATCAGTTCAGTTCAGTTCAGTGGCTCAGTTGTGTCTGACTGCATGACCCCATGGATTGCAGCACACCAGGTGTATAGGTAAATTTATCTGCAATCTTAATGATCCACTTTGTCCTTTAAGAAGATGGTGTCAAATACACAAATAAACTCAAAATGGATTAAAGATCTAAATGTAAGACCAGAAACTATAAAACTCCTAGAGAAAACATAGGCAAAACACTCTCTGACATAAATCACAGAGGATCCTCTATGACCCACCTCTCAGGGTAATGGAAATAAAAGCAAAAATAAAAAAATGGGACCTAATTAAACTTAAAAGCTTTTGCACAACAAAGGAAACTATAAGCAAGGTGAAAAGCCTTTAAAATGGGAGAAAATAATAGCAAACGAAGCAACTGACAAAGAATTAACCTCAAAAATATATACAAGCAGCTCCTGCAGCTTAATTCCAGAAAAATAAACAACCCAATCAAAAAATGGGTCAAAGAACTAAGCAGACATTTCTCCAAAGAAAACATACAGATGGCTAACAAACACATGAAAAGATGCTCAACATCACTCATTATCAGAGAAATGCAAATCAAAACCACAACGAGGTACCATTACACGGCAGTCAGAATGACTGCTATCCAAAAGTCTACAAGCAATAAATGCTGGAGAGGGTGTGGAGAAAAGGGAACCCTCTTACACTGTTGGTGGGAATGCAAGCTAGTACAGCCGCTATGGAGAAGAGTTTGGAGATTCCTTAAAAAACTGGAAATAGAACTGCCATATGACCCAGCAATCCCACTCCTGGGCATACACCCTGAGGAAACCAGATCTGAAAGAGACACGTGCACCCCAATGTTCATCGCGGCACTGTTTATAATAGCCAGGACATGGAAGCAACCTAGATGCCCATCAGCAGACAAATGGATAAGGAAGCTGTGGTACATATACACCATGGAATATTACTCGGCCATTATAAAGAATGCATTTGAATTAGTTCTAATGAGGTGGATGAAACTGGAGCCTATTATACAGAGTGAAGTTAGACAGAAAGAAAAACACCAATACAGTATACTAACACATATATATGGGATTTAGAAAGATGGTAATGATGACCCTATATGCGAGACAGTAAAAGAGACACAGATGTATAGAACAGTCTTTTGGACCTTGTGGGAGAAGGTGAGGGTGGGAAGATTTGAGAAAATAGCATTGAAACATGTATATTATCATATGTGAAACATATCACCAGTCCAGGCTGATGCATGAGACAGGGTGCTCAGAACTGGTGCACTGGGATGACCCAGACGGATGGAATAGGGAGGGAGGTGGGAGGGGGATTCAGGATGCGGAACACATGTACACCCATGGCTGATTCATGTCAAAGTATGGCAAAAGCCACTACAATATTATAAAGTAATTAGCCTCCAATTCAAATAAACAAATTAATTTAAAAAATAATATAAAAAATGAAGATGGTGTCAAATATGTTGCAGACTTGTCTCACATGTAGCAGTGTATGTCAGCAGTAAAAGTTTATTCATTTCATGAAAGTTCAAGTTATGCCACTTCACTATTACAAAAGACAAACATTACTATGGCAAAGTTTACTTGCAATGGAAAGGAATCTGAAAAAAATGTATATATATATATAACTGAATCACTTTTTTCAGCAATTGAATCTAACACAATGTTGCAAATTAATTGTTCTTCTATTAGAAAATGGAAAAAATATTTTTAATAACTCTGTAATATTAAAATGATTTTTTAAGTAAAATGAAAAATCCCCTTTGGATTAAAAAAAAATTTAGTGAAAATAAGTACTAATGTAGGCCTTCATAAAAGTCATGTGCTAAGGTGAACTTTCAGAAAGTGGGGATACCCACGGTGCTAATCTATGCCCGTGGTCACACTGTGAAAATTGTCTTTGAGATATTCTTCCCTTATTTATTTATTTTTTAGGATGGTGGGGCTTTCTTCTCTCCATCTCTCTGTTGAACTCCATTTCCTGAGTTATTTGCATGCTTTGGGGTAATCTTGTGTGAAGCAAAAGCATCTGATGGTCTCTTTTCTGCAACCATGTTTCCCTTCAGGGGTTTTATGAAAAGAGGGATGTAATTGGATCAAGAAATAAAATTCAGTTTTCATATTTCACAGGAAGTGACACATGGGTAAAAGAGATGTTTAGAAGAAAGTAGAGCAACTCAGTCACTGAGGAAATTGATACTTGGTTTGGGCACGAGGTAGAACCTTGAAGAGCTAAATAGGTGCTGTTTCTGTTGGAATGCTTCCATTATTATACTGTAGTGTTAGCATTTATTATTGAAAAAAAGGGTTTCATGGTGTTAACATGTATTGTTGATAAAAAAAGGACTTTGGGAAAATTTGACTTCTTTAATTAATGGAAAAAATAATGTTCAGTGAATACAATGTGCCAGAGAGTTATGGGAGCTCCATATACACCATTGAATTATACAAACAAAGGCTGTGTTTATGTGGAAGTAAAATTCCAGTGGGGGAATAGATGGATAATAAGCAAGTAAACAAATAAATGAAAAGTATAATTTTGTTAGTAATGGTGAAAATTTTAAAAAAGGCATTTTATAAGAGTGTGATACAGGAGAGAAGAATGAGATACATATTTGTGTAGTTGTGTAAATCCCACCTAAGATTTCACTTTGATAGAAATATAATCACACATGCTATTACTTTTTTAAAGTAGATTATTTAAAAACATGTGTTTGAAGTGGGGATAATATCTTTTATCAATGAGAAAAAAGTAGTTTCTTAGGGGATGATCATTTTTTACTCTCTCTCTTTCTCTCTCTCTCTATATATATATACACATAGATGTACATAAAGCACATGAATAGATAGTATATTTATGGTATGATTATTTTAGAAGGAAGGTTATTAAGGGAATATAATATCTACAAAAGCAAAAAAGCACCTTTTAGAGGCAATAGTGGAAAAAAAAGATTGAAGAATACTGCCTTAACTCATATCTAAAACAGTAGGCAAGACCATGGAGTAAATTTAGAATGATAGTAAAGTTCATCCAAGAACAGAGCGTGGGCCACCACCTGTAAGGATCGTATGCAGTAAAACTGAGAGACTTCATTCTCAGGGGACTTCCCAGAGTGTGCTCAACTGTGTTAATAAGCAGGTTGTAATTGACAAGCTACATTGTAAACTGATATTTTATCCATTTGGATTTAGGAGAAGAAAGAAGGCTATAATCCCTAATATTTCTAAATAAAAAACAAGAAATTTGAAAGTACTAATTGCTATGCAATGAGAAAGAATTTAGTCCTTATTTTTCTGAATGAGGAACGTTTTAGAATCCTTTATAATGGAAACAATTCTGTAGTTCGATGTGACACAGTTGTAATAATCATCTTGAAAGAGTTAGAGAGCCCCAGATTAGGTGATAGAAAACTTCACGCCTGAAAAATTGGAAAGGAGGCTGGTGTGGGGCTGCTGCTGGCTACCTGGTGGGTGGGTCCCAGGTCAGGTGTGGACTCAAGGTGTTCTGAGGAAGCGAGGTAGCGGGTCTAAGGGCAGATGGGTGGCACTCTGTCTTTGCTTTGTTAGCTACTTGCCCTGGGGCTTCTCAACATTGGCGCCACCCGGCTGGTGAGTGAGGTTTGCACCCACCACAGAATTGCTAGAGGGAGGGTTTCAATATGATGCTTGCCAGCATCATGTCATTATCACAGGATAGCTACCCAAAACGGTTGCGACCAGTGTCTATGTCCCCAAAGTGAGGCTCAATTTTCTCTTATATTTCTGGGATGCTCTGTTCATTATGAGCAATTCGATCTGACTCAAGCCCTTTTCAGATTTCTATTTCATACTGGACTGGATGTGACTTTTAAGGCTGAAGTCACTCTTTTCCAAAGCCCCCTGGCTCTCTGAAAAGGAATCCCCACTGGCTTACAAAGTTGTACATTATAGGGGAGATCACTTCCCAGTGGAGGAGTACTGGGCTAAATAGTGTTATGCCCGATGTCTGAATCCCCGAGCGGGAACAGAGAAGGCCTCCAAGACAATGCAACTCACAGAAAGGGAAGTTTATTACTGACTCGAGCCAGGACTCTCTGCCTGCAACCAACGCAGTGGTGCGGGTCAGAGAGCCCCGAGCCCAAGCTGTTACACAAGTTTATAGGCGTGGTTGGTAGTTGGTTTAAGCGGATTGGTTACAAGTTTGCAAAGCAATTTCATTGGTCAATACTTTCACGCCCGCGGGACTTTCCTGGGGGTTTCCGCCCCATTCCTAACTTCCTAATTGGCAAACAGCAGTCAGTATTAAGTGAAAGCTAATTGGTCCTAATTGGCTAACTGGTTGTATCCAGGTGGCCTGATAATCTTACCAGGTAGGAAGTCCTACTCCTAATCTAAGCTGCGTTACTTCTGCTCACCTCACATTCCCCCCATCTGTTGTTCAAGTAGAGGAATCTTCCTCTTTTCCATCTTGGGCCACTGACACTATAAGTGGACCCAGGAGGGTGGAAGTTAAGGTAGTCAGCCAGGGGGAGTGCTGAAACCAAGACTCAAACCATCTCTGCTGGGCTTCCTGTTCTCTCTTTCTAATCAGGGCCACCTCAGACAAGGAAGTCAAAGACTTCTCTAAGTGACTGATTGATTCTCTTACCACTCCTGTATGGTCCGCATAGAAACCTCGCAGACCCTACCCTGTTGGAGAAAAATCAAGTCATCTACAGCGGCTCGTAGGGAGGAAAGCCCTTGGCCTTGCAGAGATAGTGAAGCTTGGTTAAATTGCACCCATATCTGAGGTACTTGGCCCTGCGGATTGCGCCACACTCAGGGCTTTCAAATCTCTGTTTCTTACGTCCCATTCCCGGGGCCCATCACAAGAGGTCACACAGCTCCAGCTCCTGCAATCAGCAGGAGAGTTAGGAGACTTCCCGGTGGATGAATTTCAGTTTCAAAGGATTTGACGGGTGAGGACTCGCCTTCCATTCTCCTCGAACTTTTTCCTGTTCTTCCGGTGTGGCTTGCCGCACGTGATTGCAGTGAACCCAGGGTCCAATCCCGTCGAACTTGACAGCACTAGGAGTGGTAAGGGGAACAACATAAGGGCCTTTCCATCTAGGTTCTAATGCACAGGAGGGGTTCTTCCATGCAGAATCTCAAAAGGGCAGCTTATAAGGGGTGTTATGCGCCCGAAAGAGCGCGAAGGGAAGGAGGGTCACCCAGTCCCCGCCAGTCTCTATTGCCAACTTTGTTCTCTCAACCTGTCCTGAGCTCTGGGGATTATATTCACAATGTAATTTCCATTGCATCCCCAGAGCTTGGGCCAGCCCCTGACTCACAAAGGCAGGTCCGTTATCAGAGCCCATAGTCACTGGCAGCCCGTACCTAGGCACTATCTCCTCTAAGCTCTCGCTTAGCAGGGAAGGCTTCCACTCACCCCGAGAAGGTATCTATCAGAACCAACATATAGTGATACCCGTACTTGCCTGGCCTTACCTCAGTGAAATCTATCTCCCAATGTTGCCCTGGCACTTCCCCTTGGTACCTCATTCCTGTGTGCTGCTTTTTCCCTGTCCTCATCAGCTGGCATGCTTTGCAAGCCTGGATCCAGTTGTATTTTCCTCAATCACTGATCAACACGCAGATTCAGTCCATATTTGCTTTCATTTATCTACTGAGTGTACCCAAGCTTCTTCTTCAGAGACACTGGCATCTCAGGGGGAGGAGGACGAGGGAACCTGAAGTAGACCTTCACAGAATCATAGATAAACCACTGTAGTGCAGTCAGAGTGCCGATCATGATGATGCGGGCAAAGAGTCCCTTCCATACACCTCTAAATCCAAGTCTCTTGAGGACCTGAGAGGCACTGCTACTCTTCTCTTTATTCAACACAGACACCACGGAATTGGCAACAGTACATTCAAAGCAGGCAAACTTCATCATGGTGTACTTCATAAAAGCCAAACTTGCAGAGCCCCTGCAGGGAGTAGCCAATGAGGGTTGGGGCCCATCCTTTGGCCAAACCACAGGATTCACAGTCGGCAATATCCAACAGTCCCCAGAAACTCTCTCACCTGGCGGGGGGTCTGGGCTCTGGTATGTGCAATATTGTTAATCTTCAGCAGAATTTTCCAGTTCCTCATGACTGCAATTATCCAACATATACCCAGGACTCGGGGAGGGGTGCCGAATCTTGACTCCCCTAGTCACTGTCTTCCCCCGCATATAGAACTCGAGTTCCAGGGGAGATTCTCTCTCTCTGGGTCGTTCCTCTCCTCAGGTCCCTCTTAGGGCACTCGTTTTTCCAGTGCCCCTGTTCTCTGCAGTAGGCACACTGATCTTTCTTTAGGTCCTGCCTTTTTGGATTCTGTTTTTCTCCCGTCCAGGGGTCTTGCGGTTCCCTCAGTTCTGTTTTGGCTTTTATCCCCACCAAAAGAATCTGGGCTAGCTCCCTCTGGTTCTTCTGGTTTTCCCTCGTTCTATATTCTCTATCTTCCTTCCTGATCTTGTCAGCTAATTCCCTTTCCTCCCGTCGAATTCATTTTTCCCTTTCTTCTGGGGTCTCCCTATTATTAAATACCTTTTCAGCTGCTTTCAATAAATCCTGTATCATCTGATCTCCCAATCCCTCTATCTTTTGTAGTTTCCTCCTAATATCTGGGGCTGCCTGATTTACAAACGCTAGTAGAACTGCAGTGCGTGACTCCGCAGCCTGGGGGTCCATAGGTGTATGTTGCTGGAAAGCTTCCATCAGCCTCTCTAGGAGGGCTGCCGGGCTCTCAGTGGGCTCTTGCCTTACTAGATTTACCTTTGCCAGATTTGTCGGCTTTCTTGCTGTGGCTCGCAGGTCAGTCATCAGAATCTGGCAGTACACTCGGAGACGCTCCCTACCTTCCGCTCTCTCAAAACCCCAGTTAGGCCACAACAGAGGAAACCCCTCGTCCACGAGATGAGGCTGGGCGGTTGGCCTCCCATCGGCCCCTGAGACCCGTTTCCGTGCTTCAGCCAGAATTCGCTCCCATTCTTCTGTGGTGTAACAGCTGCTGACAATCGTAGTGGAAGGAGAGTTTCACCTGGTCGGGCTCTAGTCACTGAGGCTCACTTATTGTAGGGCCTTCAGAGTCCGCCAGAGTGTAGCCCTGGCCCAGACTCATCAATTGCGCCCACAACCGTTCGCCTGTTCACTGAAACTCCTGAAAAGAGTAGGAACGAGACCAGAGACAATGCCGGCACACACACAAACACGGACTAACACGGAGAGCCGAAGACAAACACACGGACAGACAAACGTCGGCCGACAACACAGAAAGCTTTCTCCTGTGCCAGAAACCTTCCTGCTTCACAGCAGGGCCTCGGATTTACACTGGACTTTCCTGTCCTGCCTGAGTCAATGCTGGCACACACACAAACACGGAGAGCCAAAGACAAACACACAGACAGCTGACAACACAGCGCTGGGTTTTCGGGCCCCCTGAGTTTTCCTGAGCACCGGTGCTATTATCTATCCTTCCCCTCTGTCCTGGAAGTGTTCTCTTCCCCCGTTCAAGGGATCCCAGACGAGCTCCCAAATGTTATGCCTGATGTCGGAATCCCCAAGCGGGAACAGAGAAGGCCTCCAAGACAATGCAACTCACAGAAAGGGAAGTTTATTACTGACTCGAGCCAGGGCCCTCTGCCACAACCAACACAGTGGTGCGGGTCAGAGAGCCCCGAGCCCAAGCTGTTACACAAATTTATAGGCGTGGTTGGTTGTTGGTTTAAGCGGATTGGTTACAAGTTGCAAAGCAATTTCATTGGTCAATACTTTCACGTGCGCGGGACTTTCCTGGGGGTTTCCGCCCCATTCCTAATTGGCAAACAGCAGTCAGTATTAAGTGAAAGCTAATTGGTCCTAATTGGCTAATTGGTTGTATCCAGGTGGCCTGATAATCTTACCAGGTAGGAAGGCCTACTCCTAATCTAAGCTGCATTACTTCTGCTCACCTCACAATAGTACTATGTGGGGTTCATAACAATTTCCTTCTTTGGGAAAATGTCTGCAACTGGATTATCACCCTAGGTTTATTGCGAACCTGAGGTATGAGACTGGACTCTACCCTGTATCACTCCCTGCTCTCTGTCCTGTCATGGTTCCTACTCTATGTATTTTATTTTATTTTTTATTTTTTTACTCTATGTATTTTAATAACAGAGGATGTGCTAGTCAGGTTATTCCCATCAGCAGTGGCTCCTAGTCATAATTTTGGTCTTTCCTTAAGAGGGCATGATTTCAGGATCTTTCTACTCTGCCAATCATGACTGCTTCACCATGTATGTATGTCTGTATGCCAGGGATAGCCTTAACTTTACTGTATGTTTTAAAAATAAGAAGTATGATTGTTCTTTCTACTTGGAATCACTTGAGATTTCATATGAATTTTAGGATGGCTTTTTCTATTTCTGCAAAATTTTTTTGAGGTTTTTGTAGAAATAACATTGAATTTGTAGATCATTTTAGGTCATTTTGGTATCTTAATTTTTGTTGTTGTTCAGTTGTTAAGTCTTGCCTGATTCTGCAAACCCATGGACTGAAGCATGCCAGGCTCTTCTGTCGATTACTGTCTCCCGGAGTTTGCTCAAACTTTGTCCACTGAGTCAGTGATGTTATCTAACCATCTCATCCTCAGTCACCCCCTGCTCCTCCTGTCCTCAATCTTTCCCGGCATCAGGGTTTTTTCTGATGACTTGGCTGTTTGCATCAGTTGGCCAAAGTATTGGAGGTTCAGGTTCAGCATCAGTCCTTCCAATGCATATTCAGGATTGATTCCCTTTAGGATTGACTGGCTTAATTTCCTTGCAGTCCAAGAGACTCTCAAGAGTCATCTGCAATACCACAGTTCAAAAGCATCAGTTCTTTGGTGCACAGCCTTCTTTACGGTCCATCTTTCACAACTGTACATGACTACTGGAAAAAACACAGCTTTGACCATATAGACCTTTGTTGGCAAAGTGATGTCTCAATTTTTAATACACTGTCTAGGTTTGTCATAGCTTTTCTTCCAAGAAGCAAGTATCTTTTAATTTTGTCTTAGTAATATTAAAAATTCTAGCTCATGAATGTATTTCCATTTACATGTGTCTTCTCTAGTATTTTTTGGCAATATTTTGGAGTTTTCCTTGCTTAAGTGCTCTGCCTCCTTGCTTAAATTTATCCAAATATTTTATTCTTATTAATGCTGCTGTCAGTGGAATTGGTTTCTTAATTTCTTCTTTGTGTTTTTCATTGATAGTGTGGAAATTCTACATCCTTTCATAATAATAATAATTTTAAAAAACTAAACAAATCAGGTATTGAAGGAAATTACATCAACATAATTAAGGCCATAAATGATACAACTACAGTTCACATCATACTCACCATTGGAAGATTGAAAGCTTTTCCATAAAGGTCAGAAACAAGACAAGAATGTACTTTCTGATCACTTTTATAACAGCATTGCAATAATAATTTCTGCCAAATATTTAGTGTTTTCTACATATAGACAAACTCATCTCTGAAATTGATTTTTACTTAATTCTACTTAAGAAAGAGTGCTTCTGATGGTAGCCACATCCACTTCTTTGGATCTTACCTTAAACACACCTTTCAGGAAAGGTCATCTCTGATTATATTATTGACAGTAGAATTTTCCCTCTAGCATCTGGCACAGTCCTCTATTTGTGGTCTTGAAACACTGAAAGACTACACCCACTTTACTACTTATTGTCTCCTTCCTTGTTATGAAATCTATTATAAGAATATAACACCCATACAAGAAGAAACTTTTATACACTTTCCATTTTATTATTTGCGGTGTCCTCAGCCATAGCATGGTTTGTGTAGTCAAATAGATGGTCTAAGTACAATTTAATGATTGGATAAATATTTGTTATATCTGAATTGATTATGCATTTCATATATTGACCAAACATCAAGGAAGAATAGATTGAGTACTAAAATATTAATAAAAAGAAAGAAAAACTTCATATGACAAGTAGAAAAATACATGACAAATTGCTTTGCTGAAGCAAATCAGCTGGGCTGCTGTTTTGTTCTTAACTGGCAGCAGTCTGAAAATAATTATAAACCATTTTGTTTTACAATCACTGTCACATCTTTCTGACCCTAAAAGGTGATGTGGTTTACTAGTGGTTTTTTACATACTTTAAAAATTTACTGGAAAATTCCAGTGAATTGAATTGAGCCAAGAATCAGTCTTGCACACAGTCCAGTTCTAAGATTTAATGATCTGTGTATTTCAGTTCAGTTGAGTCACTCAGTCATGTCCGACTCCTTGCGACCCCATGGACTGCAGCTCACCAGGCCTCCCTGTCCATCACCAACCCTCGGAGTTTACTCAAACTCATGTCCATTGAGTCGGTGATGCCATCCAACCATCTCATCCTCTGTCGTCCCCTTCTGCTCCTGCCTTCAGTCTTCCCCAGCATCAGGGTCTTTTCGAATGAGTCACTTCTTTGCATCAGGTGGCCATAGTATTGGAGTTTCAGTGTGGATAGGATAGATAAAATGCAAAGTAATCTTCAGTTCTATTTGGGAAAAAAGGCATATTCTTTTAAGAAATGATATACATTTTTGAGAAGTCCCTCATTAGGCTTAAAGAAGTGTGCAAAAGAAAGGAAAAAAACAGAAAAAAAAAGAGCGAGAATGTCTCCCAAAATCTCAAGTCATCTAGTCTGGCCACACCAACATGACAAGGTGAGGGGTAAGCTGTTGAGTGGCTTTTTCTACTTTGGAGTTACTTGGAAAAGTAATTGCTTAACATATGTTTCCATGGGAAATGGCTATTTGCTATCTTCCTAGGGAAACATAGGATTCAAAGGGATTTTTTTTTCGTAAATTATCCTAACATGATAAACCTTTGTTTCTTTGTGGGCACTTTGAATTTTGTTTAAATAATTGACAGTGCAAAAAGAACAGCTGTCTGAAGAACCAGAAGACTCCTGGGAGAAAAGAGAGAGACCACTAAATGAAATAAAATATTTCTTCAAGTAATAATGAAGTCTGTCACATTTTCTTGTCATCCTAGATTAAAGATGAATTCTGCCAAATCACATCACAGCAAGCCTCCTAAAGTTGACAAAAGCAACTGATATTGGGAATCAGATTTCAAAATTGTGTAACTTTATTATGTAAGAAATTAAATTATTTTGAAATAAATTAAACTTTGATTCCAGTTCTTATTTTATCACTTAAAATATTTAATCTTCTGAAAATTAAAGGATGCTTTAAGCCTCAGATTATTCAAATAAAAAATAGAGATTCCCATTTTTGTTACAGTAAACAGAAAAAGTGATACATTAAATTGGGTACATGATTGCAATTCACTGTGGGAGATTTGAGCAGTGAAGGGATACAATCAGGACAAGACTGAGAAAGAATAACTTGAATTGCTTCAGGATACCAAGCTGGTAGAGGCCAGATTAGAAGAGGACATACTTGACTGGAGGCTTTTGCAGTGGCCAAAAAAGAAACGGGGTTGATATGTGGTAGAAAATGATCGAATTTGTGATGAATTTTCAAACTAAGGACAACAGGATTTACTAAAGCTATGAATAAGTGAGAGGAGGTCAATAAGGCAGTGAAGACACTGAGATTTAACATCTGAACAATGACGCTGAGTGGATGCCATTTAACAAGACTGGATGCACCTTTTATAATGTGGGCGATGTTAACTTTTGTAATAAATGTACTAAATTGATATCTAACCGCAGGTATCCAAAACTGGATGCACTGAATAGAAAAATGTGAAAATAAGGGTAGATGCCGGGGTTGGGGACATAACATTGGTCCTTACGGGTCAGGAAATGAGGATCATCAAACTAAAGACCCTCAAAGAGGCTTCTCAGTGGGTTTTGAGGCAATCCAAGGCAGCGACCTTCTATTCATATTTCCATCTACTCACACCTAACGTGTAAATTCATTTAAGTGTGTTTCTATAACTATGCCTTCATGACTTTATGGGGCATATTTCCACGGAATTCCCTTGTCATCCATGTTTATTCAACCTCATTTCCTTTAATTGGCAACTGAAACACTGCTTTTTCAGGGATGATGTCTCCTGTTCCAGTTTGGTAGATACATTCTTATGCTGCAATCCTTAGTATTTTGTCCAGATTTTTATCACAGCACTTCTTCCATTGGTCTGGAATTGTCTGATGCATCTTTGTGTATCATATCACTGAGGGCAGGGAACTAGGCCTTTTAAAACTTGCTCATCACGAAGTCTGTGCCCCTTTGGACACAGATTGGTACTTCAAACACTGTTTTAATTGGATGTAAAAATAAAAAGATTAACGTATAATACTTTTAAAACTTTTCTCCCTTGTTTTGTAACTTAACTGCTTCTAATACGTGAACTCAGCTTCTATGCAGACTAGAGGAACAATGTAACTGATTTCACCTTCTGGGCCTCACATAGAACTCAAAAGGGCAGAAAATCCTTTTAGTTTTGCCTGGCTCTTCTGTATTTTGACAGTGGTGGACAACATACACATTGCCATGACCATAACTGTCAGTAAGACCCTGAATTTGATAAAGTATTATTTTTTGTTTTACTAGCTTATCATTTTTAGACCTAATTTATTCCTCTTTTGTTTCAATCTGATTTAATTCAGACTTGACCTCTGGGGAATGTATCAGAGCCTTTGAAATTTGCATGACATAGTATTTTACTGCGCACTTTTTATTTTTGGTGAACCAGAAATCACCCTTCTATTGCTCATGGCCTATGACCATAGTATGGCGATCTGTAAGCCCCTGCATCATTTGGTTATCACAACAAAGGAAACTATAAGTAAGGTGAAAAGACAGCCCTCAGATTGGGAGAAAATAATAGCAAATGAGGAAACAGACAAAGGATTAATCTCAAAAATATACAAGCAACTCCTGAAGCTCAATTTCAGAAAAATAAATGACCCAATCAAAAAATTGGCCAAAGAACTAAACAGACATTTCTCCAAAGAAGACATACAGATGGCTAACAAACACTTGAAAAGATGCTCAACATCACTCATTATCAGAGAAATGCAAATCAAAACCACAATGAGGTACCATTACACGCCAGTCAGGATGGCTGCTATCCAAAAGTCTACAAGCAACAAATGCTGGAGAGGGTGTGGAGAAAAGGGAACCCTCTTACACTGTTGGTGGGAATGCAAGCTAGTACAGCCGCTATGGAGAAGAGTTTGGAGATTCCTTAAAAAACTGGAAATAGAACTGCCATATGACCCAGCAATCCCACTTCTGGACATACACACTGAGCAATCCAGATCTGAAAGAGACACGTGCACCCCAATGTTCATCGCAGCACTGTTTATTATAGCCAGGACATGGAAGCAACCTAGATGCCCATCAGCAGACGAATGGATAAGGAAGCTGTGGTACATATACACCATGGAATATTACTCAGCCATTAAAAAGAATTCATTTGAATCAGTTCTAATGAGATGGATGAAACTGGAGCCCATTATACAGAGTGAAGTAAGCCAGAAAGATAAAGAATGTTACAGCATACTAACACATATATATGGGATTTAGAAAGATGGTAATGATAACCCTATATGCAAAACAGAAAAAGAGACACAGAAGTACAGAACAGACTTTTGAACTCTGTGGGACAAGGTGAGGGGAGTGGGATGTTTTGAAAGAACAGCATGTATATTATCTGTGGTGAAACGGACCACCAGCCCAGGTGGGATGCATGAGACAAGTGCTCGGACCTGGTGCACTGGGAAGACCCAGAGGAGTCGGGTGGAGAGGGAGGTGGGATGGGGATCGGGATGGGGAATACGTGTAACTCTATGGCTGATTCATATCAATGTATGACAAAACCCACTGGGAAAAAAAAAAAAAATGCAGAGACATTATGTTGTCAACAACAACAACAAAAAAAAGAGCCAGTGGGTTTAAATGGATTATTTATTTTATATCAATTACTCTTTTGATGATGTTTGTCTTCTCAATGCTGTTTCTATCCTACAGTGTTCTCTGGGTTTATATTAAATTTCCTTTTTTAGCATCAAGACAGAAGCTTATTTTACCCCTTATTTATTGTTTTCTAATATCTGCATTTAAAGCTATAGAATTCTCTCTATAAGCACTCTTTGAGCTGCATCTGATTAATTTTTTTTTTTACTTTAAAATAGGCCCTTATATTTTTTTTCCCATTTATTTTTATTAGTTGGAAGCTAATCACTTTACAATATTGTAGTGGTTTTTGCCATACATTAACATGAATCAGCCATGGATTTACATGTGTTCCCCATCCCGAACTCCCCTCCCACCTCCCTCCCCATCCCATCCCTCTGGGTCATCCCAGTGCACCAGCCCCGAGCACTTGTTTATACATATTACATTGTATTGTATTATATATTCCTTTGTATATATTTATATGTGTAAGTTTTTGTATAAATAATTCTCATAGGTACTTTTGATAGATGCACTTTTTATACATTTATTTCATATAGCTATTATTTACATATGCATCATTATCTTTCTGTTGACAATATTTCTTTGAAAATGTTTACTGATAATTTTAGGCTCTTGTTGCTTAATTATAAACAGTTGGAAAATGTTATGTTTCTGTTCTCAATTTTTAGTTGAGTTACATTATTTTGATATGTATATGGGGATCCCCTGGTGGCATATATATATATATATATATATATATATATATATATATATATATGTATATATATGCAACTTTAGGTGCAGATGCTCAGCCATTTCCAACTCTTTTGCTACCCTGAACTGTAGCCTTCCAGGCTCCTCTGCCCATGCAATTTTCCAGGCACGAATACTGGAACTGGTTGCCATTTCTCACTCCAGGAGATCTTCCAGACACAAGGATCAAACTCAGATCTCTTACATCTCCTACATTGATAGGTGGATTCTTTATCACTAGCCATAGCTGGGATGCCATATATGTGTGTACACACACACACACACACACACACAAATATATATGTGTATATATAATATATGATTTAAGTCCTTAAAAATGTATTGCAACTTGTGTCATCGCCTAGAGTAGAGGCCCTCAACCCCCAATCCATGGCTTGTTAGAAACCAGGCCTCACAGCAGGAGGTGAGTGGCAGGCAGGTGAGCAGAAATTCACCTGTACTTACTGCTGCTCCCATCACTGACATGACTACTCGAGCTCCACCTGTCAGCTCAGTGATAGCATTAGATGCTCACAGGAGTGCAACAAATGTCATGCACTTCAGTCACCCAGAAACCATCCTTTCCCCTACCTTCCACCAACAGTCTATGGAAAAATTGTCTTCCATGAAACCGGTCCCTGGTGCCAGGCTGGTGCCAAAAAGGTTGGAGACCACCGGCCTAGGGTATTTCTACTTTGGTGAATGTCCCATGAGCGTTCTGAGATGAATGGACTAGTCCCACAAACATTTTCTCTTTCCCCACTCTGATACTTGCACAGATTCTATCAACTTGCCTGTCTGAAATTATGTGACAACCTCTATCTGCATTTGAAATAAATGCTAAATGACTTGTTCTGAAATTGATATTCATAATATTTGGAAATCACTTTGGGTATCATCTTCAAAGATAAAGTTTAAAGTTAAAAAATATTTGCTTATTTGAAAGACATGATTTAAATAGGAAATTTATCATAAATTTCATTTCTGCCCAGACTGAACTTTTCCATTTTGGTGATATGACTTCAAGCTGTTTCCTATGGTTTTCCCCCAGAGGACAGGTATGTATAAGTCATGCTAACAGTGATTATTCTGGTGACATCTCTGGAGATAAGGAGTCTACCTGCAAAATTATGACTAAGGTCCCAATGTATTTAATTAGCTGAGACTCATCCATGGAGATACACCAACTGAATGCTTTATCCATTGTATCTGCTGAACTTAAATGTAGATGAATTATGTACAGTCCTTTGCCCTGACTTGAGGTGCCTGTAGCAGTAATTTCATGAGAGCTTTCTTCTCAAATTGAAATGATGGACTCAAAACGTGATAATGTATATATGTGAAATTATTCTCCATCCTTCAGGAAACACAGAGTTCATCAACACTGCATGAAGATAGGACAGAATAAGTGATTCAGAATTAAAATGTCACAAAGGTTATTTCACAATTTTACTTCTACTTTGTAAAACACAAACAGCAAATTCTTACACAATTTGAGTTTTCTTTCTCTCTGATTAAAATGTTGATTTAACATTTGTTTGTTATCAGGATAAATCCTGCCAACAGTGAAAATTTGTATTCTCCTTTCACAATCAAGATTCAGAGTTCCTTAGGTAAAAGGGCATTCATATTCATTTTGAAAATCCTAACAACTTGAAATGAACTGAGATGAAGGATTGAGATGAATCAGTTTTCCTGAAAGCATGGAGAGTTGGTCACATGGAACCAGTTCAAGGTCTAGTGATGCTGCCTATATCTTGCTTCCCATGTTCCCAGAGAAGGCATCGGTGCATGGAGGACAAGAAAGAAGGTACCGGAGCCCAGAACACGGACCGAGTGGAGCTCTGCTTATGCAGGTGACCCAAGAAGTGTATTTAGAGACAACATTCTGAATGAGATCTCACATTTTGCAAGAGCACTTGATGGGATGAGAATTAATCTTTGAAGCTTTCCTTTGTAATTTTCTTCATCAACCATGTTAGGAATCCTTTGTGATTATTTAGTATGTGAAGATTGACTGTAGTATTCTTTTTGGATAATTTCATATTCTAATAATCTGGAATAAGTTATCCTACTCAAAGATAAACTATACTTAGAAATTATTTTCAAGAGTAATGATTTGAGGATATTTTCATGAGCAGATATTTGTAAATCTGATCATAGCTTCAATTTATAAGTTCTCTAAACACAGCCTGCTAATCTGTTAGAAAATGCAAAAAAAAAAAAAAATGAGATAGCACCTGCAGACCTTGACTGATTTAATTTTCAAGAAATCAAGCAAATACTGTGGTAAGAAAATTGTGACTTCAAGAACTAACTTTCTGTTTAGAGGTGAGCTTCAGCATCATATTATATGTTTGTTGGTCTTTCAGGGGTATTATTCCTTTAATTGTTAGTTAATATTTTAATTTATTTTATAATTTTATTTTTTATTATTTAATTGTTTGGAGATCTTTTTCAATTTTAGATACTAACTCTGTGCATATCCTCTAACATGTAAATCTTTCTTCAAGCTAACTTTGTCTATTTGTGTTTTGGTAGCATTTCCTAAATTCTTTAAATAATTTGAAATTATCAAATATGTCCATTGGGGATTTAGTGATTGGTTAAGAAGATTCTTCCATTCCTATAGTGTAGAAAGTAACTTTCTTTTTTAAAAACTGGAAAATAAATAGGAAGTAAATTTGCTTTACTTTTTTATTAAACCTTCAATCAATTTTTACTTTTGTATAAGATATTAGCTAATGTACAATTTAATTAACTTCCAGAAGGAAAGCTAGCTGTGGCAGCTCATTTCTTTAATATTGAGTCCTTCTCCCACATATATCTCTAATTACTTGCCTTCCTGTTAGTGTGTAAGAGTGCCGAGTTTAGGGACAACATTTCAATATGCCTTGTATTATAATATCTGAAAAATACCAGAACATAATAAACCAGATAGCTTATTTGTTCAATGATTGAACAAATTATCTTAAGATGTGGAGAAGTCAGTCATATCAATACTAACTACATTTGCAGGTAGTTTTGCCTGAGCTCTGAAAGAGCGTTTAGAAGCAGCTGTGGAAGCAAGGAGCAGTGTAACTGAGTGTGTCCTCTTGGGCTCACTCAGAGCCCCAGGGTCAGGAAGCATTATTAGTCACGCCCTTGCTCACCTACACCGTGACGGTGGTCGGCGACCTGCTCATCGCCCTGACTGTGGTGCTCAGCGCAGCCCTCGACGTCCCCACGTACTCCTTTCTTGGCTACTTATCGCTTATGGATGCTCTTTACTCTACTACGGTCACCCCAAATGTGATTGTAGACTTACTCTACGAGAAGAAAACCATTTCATTTCGAGCTTGCATGACCCAGCTTTTTACGGAGCGCTTATTTGGTGGTGCTGAGATTTTACTCCTGGTGGTCATGGCCTATGACCGCTGCGTGGCCATCTGCAAGCCCTTGCATGATCTGACAGTCATGAATCAGCGAGTGCGTGTTCTGCTGCTGCTGTTGCCCTGGGTTGGTGGGTTTGTACACGCTGTTGTCCATATTCTCTTTGTTTACGACCTCCCCTTCTGTGGCCCCAATGTCATTGACCACTTCGTCTGTGACATGTACCCCTTGTTAAAGCTCGCGTGCACTGACACCCACATCATTGCCCTCACGGTGCTGGCCAATGATGGGGCCATCTGCGTGGTCCTCTTCACGCTCCTGCTCCTCTCCTACGGGGTCATCCTGCGCTCCCTGAAGGATCTCAGTCAGGAAGGGAGGCGCAAAGCCTTGTCCACCTGTGGCTCCCACATCACTGTGGTGGTCCTCCTCTTCGTGCCCTGTATTTTTCTGTATGTGAGACCTCCTTCCACTTTACCCATTGATAAATACTTGGCGGTGTTTTACACCATCATCACCCCTATGTTGAACCCTCTGATCTATACACTGAGAAATGGAGAGATGCAAAATGCCCTGAAAAAGCTATGGATCAGAAAAAGAAAATGAGGCAGCAAGGAAATGTATCTTTTTCTTGAAGAAATGCTCTTTCCCAGGAAAGTCACTTGTGATTTTTTTTAACTGTAGTAAATGTCTCCTTAGATTGAATAACTTGGTTGTGATGAAAAACATTTTTTATTTAAATAGGTCCAGTGATCATAATATATATACATATATATATAATGCTTTCATATTATTAGTTCAAATTATATATTTAGTTTGAAATACATTTTTATGATTTCCACAATTTCTTGTGGAAAGTATGTATACTTTTAGGGTATAAATATCTTTATTGAGATTACAGCTATATGTTCTATATGATGAGTTAATCTAAAACTAATACTGTAAATTTATTTAATCAGGGAAATATTTTCTCATTTTTCTCTCTTAAATAATGCAATCTTTTTAAGAATTAATAGAGCTCATTACAAAATTCAGAAAAAAAAATTTTAAATATATGATAGAAAATTTTGGTTTGTCCCACCACACACAAGTATCTGCAAGATACTTTATATATATTATTTTTCTTTTGCTTAGCATGGTAAGATTAGGGAATGTTTCAGAGTTGTAGTATTAATAAGGATGCTATGTTTGTAAAAATAACCTGAAGGAACTAGTTTTATGCCGAAAAATAACCAAATCTTACTTATTTTTCAGTTGGGTATTCATATTATTTCCTCAAGCTTAACATCTTTGCTTGGAGTTACATTTTCTTGAAAATGAGTCATTCACTTTCCCAGATAGCTTAAAATACCTGGAAAAAAAAACTCTGGTTTTTTCCCCCAATATTCTTTTTTCCTTTTTTGCATATGGTGGTTCCATAACCTTTGAGATTCAGGCTCAGCCTTCCGTGTGTAAATTTATCATATTCTATGATCCATGCCTTTCATATATGCACTACGGAACTTGACACCAGATATTTTGGGGGATATTACTGTTAAGAAAGATGCTGACAAGATATGTCATTCTTATCACTCTTATCAATGAAACACAGATTACTAAGTAGTAAAGAAGCCAGGGTATATTGTTTTATTTGACAGAAACAGCATTCATAGAATCCTCCTCTGAATCAGGCTTGAAAGCAAATATTATCTGCCTCTAGTATGTACTCCAATACTTTGCCCACCTCATGCAATGAGTTGACTGATTGGAAAAGACCCTGATGCTGGGAGGGATTGGGGGCAGGAGGAGAAGGGGGCAACAGAGGATGAGATGGCTGGATGGCATTACCGACTTGATGGACATGGGCTTGAGTAAACTCCGGGAGTTGGTGATGGACAGGGAGGCCTGGAGTGCTGCTATTCATGGGGCCACAAAGAGTCGGACACGACTGAGCGACTGGACTGAGCTTAACTGAGTATGGTCAGAAGCATGTGATCAAAGAAGCTTATTATTCTGCCTCCTTTATTCAACCTAGATTTATGAGGACCTAAGGATACGGTGCCAGAGATGGCAATGGCACCCCACTCCAGTGCTCTTGCCTGGAAAATCCCATGGACGGAGGAGCCTGGTAGGCTCCAGTCCATGGGATCACAAAGAGTCGGACACGACTCAGTGACTTCACTTTCATGCATTGGAGAAGGCAATGGCAACCCACTCCAGTGTTCTTGCCTGGAGAATCTGAGGGATGGGGGAGCCTGGTGGGCTGCCTTCTATGGGGTCGCACTGGGTCGGACCCAACTGATGCGACTTAGCAGCAGCAGCAGCAATGATACGGTGCAGTGTGTGCTTTTCACTAGTAAATCAGCCTATAAGCAGCCTCGTATCCTGATTTTTACCCCGTTTACATGGAGTTTTTTTTTTTTAATCTCAAAGTCTTCACAAACCAATGCTATTGACCAAATAAAATCAAGTATTTGGGTTTCTTGCTATTGTTCAGTCACTAAGTCCTGTCCAGTTCTTTGCAACTCTATGGACCGCAGCACACCAGGCCTCCCTGTCCATCACTAACTCCCAGAGCTTGCTCAAATTTATGTCCATCGAGTTGGTGATGCCATCCAACCATCTCATCCTCTGTCATCCCTTCTCCTCCTGCCTTCAATCTTTCCCAGCATCAGGTTCTTTTCCAATGAGTCAGTTTTTCTCATCAGATGACCAAAGTATGGGGGTTTCAGCTTCAGCTTTAGTCCTTCCAATGAATATTGAGGGTTGATTTCCTTTCAGATGGACTGGTTGGATCTCCATGCAGTCCAAGGGACTCTCAGGACTCTTCTCCGACACCACAGTTTGAAAGCATCAATTCTTTGGTGCTCACCCTTCTTTATGGTCCAACGCTCACGTCTGTACGTGACTTAAAAATCATAGCCTTGATTATACAGAACTTTATCAGCAGAGTAATATGTCTGTTTTTCAATGTGCCATCTATGTTTGTCATAGCTATTCTTTCAAGGAGCAAGTGTCTTTTAATTTCATGACTACAGTCATTGTTTGCAGTGATTTTGGAGCCCAATAAAATAAAGTCTGTCACTGTTTCCCCATTTATTTGCCTTGAAGTGATGGAACAGAATGTCATGATTTTTCTTTTTTTTTGAATGTTGAGCTTTAAGCCAGTTTTTTCACTCTCCTCTTTCACCTTCATCAAAAGATTCTTTCAAACATATGTAATTTATTTCTTCACTTTTGGATGTTGCTATAGACTTAAAGTTTTTTCCCTCTCTGAAAGCATAAGTTAAATCCTCTTTAATGTGGGAGTGTTTGGAGGTGGGCCCTTTGCGTAATGACTAGGTCATAAAATTGTTATGAAGAGACATTAGAGAATTCTCTCAACCCTTCTGCCATGTGATGACACAAGAAAAAGATGACTTTCTGTGAATGATGTCGGGGAACTCACTGGATATGGAGTCTGTCTGCACCTTAATCTTGGATTTCCTAGCCACCAAACCTGTGAAAAATGTTTATTATTTAATCCTTCTGATCTATGGTGTCATGTAATTGCAATCCAAATGAGTTAAGAGAGATGCTAAGTACTTTTCATATTTGTGTATTTATTTTAAGCTATGAGATAAATATCTTTACTAACGATCTATGTTTACTGATCTATAAGTTCCCCGAAGTCAAGGAAACTTACGTCATTCTCTGTTTCTCTCACAATGTGTGATACATAATATCCACTCTATATGTGTGCTAATCACTCAGTCATATCTGACTCTTTGCAACCCCATTGGCTGTAGCCCACCAGTCTCCTTGGTCCATGGCAAGAATACTGTTGTGGGTTGCCATTCCCTTCTCAAGGGGATCTTCCCAATCCACTCTATACACTTTGTCAATTACTTGCATTCTTGATGTTTTGGAGTGAGAATCTACTGATAAATTTTGACTAACTCTTTCTACATTAAATATGTATGTTTCCTTGAAATATTCACTCTTTGAAATTTGCTAGAATACTTTATTATGTTACTCATGTTCTAGCTATGAATATTTTAAAATTAAGCTATTAATTTAGTATTCTACTTTTAAAGTTTTTTTCTATCACATTGCTTTTGGAAAATTCTGTTTCCTTCCAGTGACTTTATAAATTTCAACATCTTGTTTTTTTTCCAATAACTTTTCCAGTATAGTTTGTAACCCATCTAGTGTTTATTTTTGTTTGTAATGGGGACATATCTTAGCCTATTTTCTCCAAACAGGGGAAATAATCCTTTAATATAATTATTAATTTCAGGTAATTTGAAAATTTTCTATTTAATATATCAAATTTTACATCATCTAGAAAGTTCAGTTCTGGGGCAGTTTCTCCTCTTCTTTCTCTCCCTCCTTCCTGATCTTCCCTTCCCCCTATAAACTTTAGATTCATTATGTAAATTTTGAAAACTTCCCATAAAATATACATTTAACATGTATAACACAGCATATTTATTTTGAGGACAAAGATATATGTTATTATTTTGTTATCACATCTAGAATAAGACACATATTGTGAAGGATTGACATCAAAATAAAAATTTGTAATCTTCAGCATTAGAGTGCATAAAAATCTTGATTTTTTTCCTCTACATTTTGAAAAGAAGACTTTCTTATTTACATTTGATTCACATTTTCAGTGAGTTGGTCAGAAAGGACTTAGTGTCTTTTGCAGGCATGTATTAGAGCACAAACCTTAAAGCCAATTTCTTTACAAACATCTATTGGTCAGTATCCAACAACATACAAGTATGGATCCAACTATATATTCATATCTATTTCCAAACTCATGTGAATCTCTATGACTACTTGTGTGTATACATTCAGTGATATGTATGTCTGAATTCAATTTCATATATGTGTCTAAATGTGAAAACACCTGGGTCTGTATATGACAGCACATGGATTGGTATCTGACTACCAATAGGGATGTGCTTGTGTATGCATATGTGTTTATGTATTTAGTATGATCACACACACACCTGTATATATTCACACATAGGGCTGTATCTTTCCATTCGCTGCTCTGTATCTGGCCATAATTAATTTAGGGAGAACATGACTGAGCAATTCTTCTGTTCCAAGTGGCACAGACCAAGGTCACTCTCTGGTCATTAGCATATTGCTGGGCTTATGTGAATGATGCCTTTGTAGAGATGGATAAAAGATGGGACCCTCCTGGGGCTCTTTTCTTCTCCATGTAGATACAGGGCTATATGGACATTTTCTGTCCGTGAGATGGTCAGAACCCTAAAAGGGCAGCTCAGGGCCACCAAGCAGAGGAGACAAAAGCCAGCAGGTCAGTTAAGTTACATCCCATCGTGACATCAGCCTGAAGTCCATGATCTCAAGTTCTAAACCAGACTGCTTCTACACATGGGAGGAAACAGCAAACTGGAAAGAATGCCTATGGAATGGAGAAAATATTTACAAATCATATACTCATAAGGCATTTATATCTAAAATATGCATACATCTTCTGCAGTTTAGTAGTATAACAAATAACTCAATTTAAAAATGAGTGAAGAAACTGAACAGATAGTTTTCCAAAGAAGTTATACAACTAGGAATTTGAGAAGGTGTTCAATATCACTAATCAGGCAAATTCAAATCATAACAAAAACGAAGTATGACCTCACAACTGTTAGGATGACTATATGAGATACACAGAAGTCAGCATTCTTTTTAAGTTGTAGAGAAAATGGAGCACTCCTGTAATGGGAATATAATTTTGCTCAGTCACTACAGAAAACATTATGGAGGTTTCTCAAGCAATTCAATATGATTGCTGTATAATTTTTCAGTCCTACTTTCGTGTATTAACCAAAGAGCGTGATGTCAGGAATCTGCATTTGATTTTAGCCAAAAGGCCGAGAAGTGATGAAGCTAGGAATCTGAAGATATCAGTGCATCCATGTCCACAGCAGCATTATTCACGATAACCAACACCTGGAAACAACTAAAATGTACTCTGCTGGATGAGTGGATAAAGAAGATGTTATATATGCATAATACAAATAAGGCTGTAAAAGAATAATATTATATAAACTAACATATTAAATATACATATAAATAAAACAATAATATAATGTAATATAAATATCAAATATATATATATATATATAAATAAGTAAAATGTTATTCAGTAATGCAAAAGAAGGGAATCTTGCCATTTGTGACAACATGATGGGACTTTAAGGGCATTATGCTAAAAGGATAAGCAAAAATAAAAAGACCAATACTGTGTGAATCCATTTATATGGATTCATAAAAAATCCATTTACATGGAATTTAAAGCAAGACTCAGAAACAGCGAGTAGAATATTGACTGTCAAGGGCTGAAGGATGAATGTTAAAGAAACGCCATTAGAATGTATTAAACAGAAATGCAGTTTCAGAGAGTAAATGATCTAATATGAAGATTTTATTCCAATCATAATGTTCATATTTTCATAGTTTATCACTAGAAAGTCTTTCTCATACCTCTCACCTGACACTAACAGCACCTCTGAAAGGTAGCTATTATTGTGATTTAACTTTATTGTGATCATTCCTGTTTTAATGATGAAGAACAACAAAGTTCAAAAAAGTTCAGTAATCCATCCGCTTTCAGAGACAGAACTGGTATTCAGATCTGCATCCTTCTAAGTTAAAATCTGATGCCCTTTAAGCTGCTTCAAAGGATATCAGATTTTATAAGAACCTCTTTTGTATCATAGCAATTAAAAATGTTTCCTTTCTGTTTAAGCAGAGGGTGGACGATGCTCAATCGGCCAAGGTGTATGGATTTCAGACTTTTTTGAGCCTAGGAATGATAATTTTATCGGTACATACTGATTCTCTGATCTGATTCTGATTTCATTTCAGAGTTTAAAGAATAGTCCAAGACATTTCATGATGATGTTTCAACAAAATCCATATGGCTCCTCTGTCCATGGGATTTCCCAGGCAAGAATACTTGAGCAGGCTGCCATTTCCTTCTCCAGAGGTTCTTCCCAGCCCAGGGATCAAATCCATGTCTTTTGAGTCTCCTTCGTCGGCAGGCAGATTCTTTACCACTAGACCCACATGGTGACCCTTATAGATCTTCAGACGGATTACAATCCTCATTGAAACTGTCTGCTATCACAGCTATTATTGCAGAACTATAATATTACTGTGTCCAGTCAGACTATGTTTGGTCATGTGTTTTTAGTTTTCTTAAAATGTTTTCCTCCATTGATACATGCTGATCATAGTGGCTACATTCTCTGGAGTCAATCTAGAGTTATCTACAATTTATTTTTCTTCTTATTAAAGCATATTTGAACATCTTTTAGTAAGTTTGGCTTTATATAAAAGCATTCCTGAATTGAATTGAATTTTGTTACCAAACAATTTTAATATCAGTTTTAACTCTTTTACTAGATAATTATAATGGGCCCCGCAGTTGGTGGCAATGTATGCATATCACAATACTTTAGTCATAAAACATAATTTAAATATGATAGTCCTGTCCCAGGTTTCAATGGCCTGGTTTCTTATTTCTTCATGGTAAATGTGTTCCTATTCCCTTTCTTATGTTTTACTATGTAAATTCTGAATATTATTTCCTACTTTTAATACCTTATATGGATATTATATGATTACATTTAAATGACAAATGCATTTTACTATCTCTGAATATAATTGAAAAATAGACTTATTTTCATCATCATCATGTTAATCCAATTCCAAAATTGACACAGAAAGCAACTACTTTGCAGAAGTACCATAAAATGTATCTGGTATGAAGCGCTGGATTTATGATGAGGTTCATAACAGTCACCCAGCATACAGCTGAGCACAGTATTTAGGAATCACGGCTCCACGAGTGGTCGCTGACGCTGTTTAGCGGTGTCGGTAAGTAGTGTCCTAGTCTTTGCTCTCCCGTGGGCTCCAGCCCTCCAGGCTCCTCTGTCCTTGAGATTTCCTAGGCAAAAATACTGAAGTGGGTTGCTATTTCCTTCTCCAGGGGATCTTCCTGACCCAGGGATTGAACTCATTTCCTGCACTGGCAGACAGATTCTTTACTGCTGAGCCAACAGAGCAGCCTATCATGAATGGTAGATCAGTTAAAATAAAATTGTTGCTCAGTCGCTAAGCGGTGTCCCGACTCATTGTAACTCCATTGCCTACAGCATGCCAGGCTTCCCTATCTTTCACTGTCTCTGGGAGTTTGCTCAGATGCATGTCCATTGACTAGGTGATGCTATTTAACCATCTCATCAAAATAAAATATTATAATAAATATTTTAAAAATCTAATAGTAATGCCCAAAACATTTAATTTATAAGTACCAAATACTCAGACTCTGTATTTAAGCTCATTCACTATCAAATATCCAAGTCCATAAGTGGTCAACTTGTTCCTATGTTTTTCTCTTGTGACTATGATTTAAAGAATCTGCCCAAGTGCAAGAGACCTGGGATCAATCCCTAAGTTGGGAAGATGCTCTGGAGCAGGAAATGGCAACCTGCTCTAGTACTGTTACCTGGAGAATTCCATGGACAGAGGAGTCTGATTGACTATAGTCCATTGAGTCACAAAGAGTAAGACATGACTGAGTGAGTGATATTTTTCACTTTGTTTTCACATAGACTTAAAGATGAAGTTTAAAAAAAAATGCTATAAAAGTATTTCTCTGATGCTGTTATGAAATAATTGGGTTGTTAACAAGACCTGCTAATGGTGGAGAAATACCCATGAGTTCCAATTAGCCACACATAAGAAGTTTCTTAGACTTTACCCACAAATAGGATGCACGGTTATGCTTTTAAGACCTATCCAAAGGTGCCATCAAGAGACACTGAGTGAGCCGGCATTTTTAACCTCATGACTTTGCTTCTTTCCTGGTGAACTAACAGCTGCCTGGGGCCTGGCCATGGCGCTAGGTCAGACACTCTCATTGGTGAGATTATTTTTTGAAATCACATAATCATATATTCTCAGGTATAAATGTGTGTCGCAAGTCATATCATCACTCCTGATCCAAATTTACCTGAGGTTTCAAACTTTCTTAAGCATGCAAAACATCAAGAAAGGTAGAGTTGGCTACAGTACTAGCAATTTAGAGGTAAATATTTTAGAATCTTTTTTTCTTATTCATATGTATTTAAATTAGTTGAGCTAATAATACAATTAGCTACAATGAGATAAGTTAGAATAACTATACAATTTAAGTATGCATCCAAAATTTTCCTCACTTAATATTACAGCTGATAATTTTTTCACATTGCACAATTTTTAAAAGCATCTCTGTTAAAAGCTGCATGTTATTAAAAAAGATCTACTATATTTTAATTGTCCTTTTCTCCATTATCCTTTTCTTCCACACCCTTTCTAAATTTTCCACAGCTGTTAATGATTATGTTGACCATATGTGTACATAATTATGTTTCCCTTAAAATATTTTACATTAAGGTTTATTCCTAGAAAAAGTATTATGGAGCTAAAGAAAAATTTAAAAAGTAACTTATTTTGCTTCATAGTTGTTTGTAAAGCACTTCTGTGAATTGTGTCTAATTCTTACTTTATTTACACCGTCTCTTCTGTGATCTGCTGGGAGATCCCACTAACAAAGGAGGAGTTCAGCCAAGCTGCTGCTTCGTGTTCCCACATATGCATACAATTTTCATCATGGAAAATTGAAAAAATACTGTTTCTATCTGCTTATCTCTGAAGAGACATGCTGCATGGAATATGTTTCATTATGTTTATTTCTCTTCTCTTTGGCAAATTTATAACCCCACACTGTATTAGTAACACACCCTGTAACCAGGAGTGATGGGAGGCGGCTGCTGTGGGAAGACCGGAGGAGAAGGCGTGAGGATGCACGGAGCAGAAACAGAAGGGGTGGGGAGCTCGTGCAGGTCACGGGTAGGTGTGCTGCCGCTTTGATGATACAATTTCAAGGGTTAAGTTCATTCAATAACATCACTTTTCATGATTTTATGTGAGCAACATACATCAATGTGCACAGCAAGGGCTCAATAAATACTCGTTTGATGAAGGAATCTGTAGTAGGAGTTAATAGTAAGTAATGGATTTTATACATGTTTCGATAGTTGGTGTATTGAAGTTGGTGTATTGATATATATGTTTTTTGTATAGTGTATTAGGTATTTCTCTAATTTATCTAGCAGAGTATTTTTTCCTGTTCTCCTTGTTAAATTTTTATTGTTAAAGCTTTGAAAATAAGGGTTTCCTATGCTTGATAGATCCTTGTGTGTTGAACATCTATGAAAGAGTTTATGCTTCAATCCAAGTCTAAAGCTATAAATTTATAGAATATGACTATGCTAAATTGTATGTGGAGCAGAAGTTTGAAGAATAAAAAAAATTTAATAAACAAACACACTATCTTGAAAGAAAAATGACCCAATATGTGTACTTTCTTAGAAGCAATTAAATACTTTCATGGTTACTCTCGGGAGTGTGTCAAAAACCGTTACACTGGAGTGTAGGTTCCTTTCAAGTGTTTATCTGTTTCTTATAAGGTAGAGAGATTACAGATAAACAGACTTGGAGGACAAGAGCACTTGCATTCCTGCTGAGTTTATGGTTTGGGGAAGCAGACACATGCTTAGCCTTCGAGAATGGCCAATCAGTACCAAGCCCGTACTCATCACCACCAGGTCTCAGGCAGTGCAGACATCCCGGGCACTCTGGTAAGTGATGAACAGCTTATGGGTCCTGCTAGGTACAAGCGAGCATGCGTCTCCAAGGACTTAAACACACCGCACTAAATTCCCTCCATGTGATAGATACTTCTTGACCATATTTTTTTCTTTCCACAGTTTGACCTGAGGGTTGGAATATAAATTCTCATGGAAGAGAGAATAACTCTTTCCTGTGTATAGCATGTTTCAGCTTACAAGAAACCTCTGAAAATTGCTGTTTGTTACCTCATAGACACAGAGTCGGGCTTGGGAAGCACGGGGCACCGAGGTGACTTAGTCCGACGGAGTTGGAACCAGTAGGAGAATCCAAATCTCATGTAGGAAGCCCAGTGTTTTCTTGGCAAATCACACATCAAATGCAGCCCTACTGATGTTTGACAGGTGACAGGTGCTAGATGTCTGAAGAGATGCAAAATACCATGGTGAAAATAGGAAAGAATGGAAATGAGTACAGGGCAAAAATTCCAAGGGCATGTTGAACAGTGACGATTTTGTTCTAAGAAAGTCAGATCACAAGCCTTTCATGATTAGTGAATATCATCCTTTATCCCAGGAAGCTGTTGCTTACTGAATGGATGTCCTCAGGCCTCCCAACAATGTGACAGAATTTGTTCTCCTGGGACTCACACAGAATCCACATGTGCAGAAAATACTCTTCATCATCTTTCTGTTCATTTTCCTCTTCACTGTGCTGGCCAGCCTGCTCATTGTCATCACCATCTCCCTCAGCCCTGCGCTTTCTGCTCCCATGTACTTCCTTCTCACTTATTTGGCCTTATTAGATGCCTCCTTCACATCTGTTACCACCCCCAAATTGATTGTTGACTTACTTCATCAAAGAAGAACCATCTCCTGGCGAGGATGCATGACTCAGATCTTTTTAGAACACTTCCTGGCAGCATCAGAGGTCATCATCCTCACTGTCATGGCCTACGACCGCTACGTGGCCATCTGCAAGCCTCTGCACTACACGGCCGTCATGCGGCAGGGGCTCTGCCAGCTCCTGCTGGTGGCGGCCTGGGTCGGGGGGGTCCTGCATGCCTCAGTGCAGATCCTTCTCACCATGGACTTGACCTTCTGTGGTCCCAACGTCATTGACCACTTCACGTGTGATTTCTTCTCACTGTTGGAGCTTGCCTGCAGTGACACCTACATACCTGGAATGGTGGTGGCGGCCAACAGCGGGGGCATGTGCTTGCTCATTTTTTCCCTGCTGCTCATCTCCTACATAGTCATCCTGAGCTCCCTGAAATCCCATGGCTCTGAAGGACGGCGCAGAGCCCTCTCTACATGTGGCGCCCACTTTACAGTAGTGGTGCTCTTTTTTGTGCCTTGTGTGTTCACCTACACGCGTCCTGTGGCCACTTACCCTGTGGACAAGTGGGTGACTGTGTTCTCTGCAATCCTCAGTCCCATGTTAAATCCTATCATTTACACAGTGAGAAACACAGAGGTGAAAAAAGCCATGAGGAATCTGATGAAGAGAAGAGTAGTGTAGGTGTTCAGAATGCCAATAAAGTGATGATTTATGTACATCGGGATGATTAAGTGTGAATACTCAGTTGCTAAGTCATGTCAGACTCTTTGCAACCCCATACCAGCCAGACTCCTCTGTCCATGGGATTTCCCAGGCAAGAATACTGGAGAGGGTTGCCATTTCCTTCACCAGAGGATCTGTGCAACCCGGGATCAAACTAGCATCTTATGCATTGGCAGGCAAAGTCTTCATCATTGAGCCACCAGAAAAGCACACGTTGTTTTCGCTGTTCGGTCACTAAGCTGTGTCTGCTCTTTGCCACCTCATGGATGGTAGCATGCCAGGCTCCTCTGTCCTCCACTATCTCCCGGATTTTCTCAGATTCATTACCATTGAGTCAGTGGTGCAATCTAACCATCTTATCTTCTGCTGCCTCTTTTCTCCTTTTGACTTCAATCTTTCCCATCCTCAGGGTCTTTTCCAATGAGTTGATCCTTTCTACCAGATTGCCAAAGTATTGGAGCTTCAGCTGCAGCGTCAGTTCTTCCAGTTAATAGTTAGGGTTGATTTCCTGTATGATTGATTTCTTTGATCTCCATGCAGTCCAAGGGAGTCTCGAGAGTCTTCTCCAACACCATGGTTCAAAAGCATTGATTCTTCGGCATGCAGCCTTCTTTATGATCCAACACTCACATCCGTACTTGAGTACTGGAAACACCATAGCTTTGACCATATGGACATTTGTCCGCAAAGTGACATCTCTGCTTTTTAATATGCTGTACGTATGTTATAGCTTTACCTCCAGGTAGCAATTGTCTTTTAACTTCATGGCTGCAATCTAGTTCTGCAGTGAATCAATATGATTGTGATATTGACCATATGGTGATGCCCATATGTAGAGTCATCTCTTGGGTCATTTAAAAGGGTGTTTGCTATGGACAGTGTGTTTTCTTGACAAAACTCTGTTAGCCTTTGTCGTTTTTCATTTTGTACTCTAAGACCAAACTTGCCTGTTATTCTGAATATCTCCTGACTTTCTACTTTTGCATTCCAATCCCCTGTGATAAAAGGGATATCTTTTTTTTGGTGTTAGACCTTGAAGGTCTTGTAGGTCTTCACAGAGCCAATCAGCTTCAGCTTCTTCAGCTTCAGTAGTTGGGACATAGACTTGTGCTACACTGATGTCGAATGGTTTGCCTTGGAAGCAAACTGAGATGAGTCTGTTTTAGAGATTGCCCAAATACTGCATTTCTTACTCTTTTTTCTAACTCTGAGGGCTACTCCATTTCTTCTAAGGGATTCTTGTGCACAGTAGTAGATATAATGGTCATCTCAATTAAATTCAAGTCCCTTTTAGTTCATTGATTCCTAAGATGTCTATGTTCAATCTTGCCATCTCCTGCTTGATCACATCCAATTAACCTTGATCCATGGACCTAACATTCCAGGTTTCTATGCGATATTTTTCCTTACAGCGTCAGACTTTACTTTTACCGCCAGATGCATCTACAGTTGAGTGCCATTTCTGCTTTGGCCCAGCCGCTTCATTCTTCCTGAAGCTGTTAGTAATTGCCCTCCGTGCTTCCCCGGTAGCATATTGGACGCCTTCTGAGCAGGGGGCTCATCCTCTAGTGTCCATCTTTTGCCTTTTCGTATGTTCATGGGGCTCCCCGGGTAGGAATGCTGGAGTGGGTTGCCGTTTCTTCCTCCAGTGGACCATATTTTGTCAGAACTCTTCACTATAATCCATCCATCTTGGGTGGCCCTACATGGCATGGCTTATAGCGTCATTGAGTTGTGCAAATTGCTTTGTCAAGACAAGGCTGTGATCCATGAAGGGACTGAATAAGACTAACTACTTTATTAAATTGTCATCATCTCTGATGTGAAATCTATTATATGAATATAATACTCATGCAAGGAGAACTTTCATATGATATTACCCTGTTTTATTAATTACAGTGTCCTCAGCCATAGCATATTTTCAGTATTAAAATAGATAGTATTATCCAATTTAATAATTGAATAAATATTTAAACACTGTATCTGAATTGGTGGTAAATTTTTATATATAGAGCAAACATCAAGTCAGAATATATTGAATACTAAATAAAAAGAGAGAAAAACTTGCAGTGACATGTAGAAAAATACATGATAAATTCATCTTTGCTGAAGCAAAACAACTGGTCTGGTACTTTGGTTTTAACTGTAAATAGTCTGAAAATGGTTATAAAATATTTTTCCTTCTATCACTGTCACATCTCCAGTTCAGTTCAGTCGCTCAGTCATGTCCAACTCTTTGTGACCCCCTGGACTGCCACACACCAGGCTTCCCTGTCCAGCACCAACTCCCAGAGCCTGCTCAAAATCATGTCCATAAAGTCGGTGATCCCATCCAGCCATCTCATCACAACTTACAGACCTTAATCAGTGATACGGTTTAGTAGTGTTTCTACACAGAGAATGAGAATGTTGGATTCCATCACAGACTCAATGGACGTGAGTCTGAGCAAGTTCTGGGAGACAGTGAAGGACAGGGGAGCCGGCATGCTGCAGTCCATGGGGTCACACAGAGTCAGACACGACGGAGAGGCTGAACTGAGCTGAGCTGAAGCTGGGGATTATTGAGGGAGGCATTGCCTGCACAGGTCACAAAGACTCGGACACGACTGAGCGACTGAGCAACAGCATAATTTTTAAATTTAGTGGAGAAATCCCGGTGTACTTAATTGAGTAAGAATCAGTTTTGAACAGATTCCAGTTCTAAGATTTAATGATCTATATAGTTAGAAATGGATAAAATGTACAGTGGTCTTCAACTCTATTGGGGCAAAAAGATGATACCCTTTTAAGAAATGCTATAAAATTTGGGGGAGGTCCTTCATTAGCCTTAAAGCAATGCACAAAAGAAAGAAAATAAGACACAGTAATGTCTCCCAAAATTTCAACTTCTCTAGTCTGGCCACACCAGACTTGACAGAATGAGAAGAACTAAGCAACTGAATGGTATTTTCTGTTTTGGAGTTAGTAGGAAAAGTAGTTACTAAAATAAATTTCCCTAGGAAATAATCTATAGTGTAAATAATAACAGTTTTCTGAATAATCAGAGACTCCATGGAGAAAATGGAGACACAGCTAAGTGAAATCAAATATTTCTACAAATAACAATGCAGCCTGTCACGCTGTCTTGTCATCATGGATGAAAGATGAATTCAGAGTAACTTAAAAAGTCTTCAGTCACACAGAAGCCTTCACATCACATCACATCAAGCCTCCATATGGTGACAAAGACACCTGATATTGGGAGTCGGGCTTCCCAACCGTGCAACTTTATTATGTAAGACATTAAATTATTTTGAAATAAATAAAGCTTTGATTCCAATTCTGGTTTTATCACTTAACATGCTTGACTTTTGGGAAATTAATGAGATGGGGTAAGCCTCAGGTTCTTTGAATAAAAAATGGAGATTTCTGTCTTATTACAGTAAACGTTGAAAGTGATGCATTAAACTGTAGCACAGGAGAGATACAATCAGAACAGAATTGAAAGAGAATCGATAGTTTCGGCTGCTTCAGGAAAGCAAACTGTTAGAGGCCGGAGCAAAGGTAGACCTAACTCTCAGGAGGCTGCTGCAGAGGCCGGGAGTTGGGGCAGGAATGATCAAATCAGGGATACGTTCTGAAAGTAGAGACAACTCGATTTGCCAAAGGCATGAATGAGTCGTAGGAAATCAATAAGGGAGTGAAGAACACTGTGAGATTTATTGTCTGAGCAATGGCATTGAAGTGGATACCACTTAACAAGATAGGGTACACTTTTGCATTGTGGAAATTTTAAATTATGTATTATATATACTAAATTGATATCCAAATGCAGATGTCCAGAATTGGGGATATGGCATACAAAAATTTGAAAATAAGGGTAGATGTCAGAACTAGAGATGCAGCATTTGATAGCCTCGGCATTCACAGGTCAGGAGATGGGAACTTCCAAGTAAGGAGCCCCTGAACGGCATCTCAGTGATTTCTTATACAATCCAAGTCAGTGATCTTTTCACAGTTTGATCTATTCATGCTTGATGTGTAAATTCCTTTGTGCCTCAATAATTTTGCCTTTGTGACTGCATAATGGTACATATTTCTATATAATTCCCTTTCCATCTTTATTTGTTCTATCACTATTTCCTTAAATCTGAACTAAATTCTCTGATTTCAGTTTAATAGATATATTCCTACCCTGTAACACTTAGTATTTTGCCAATATTTTTATAATAGCTGTTTTTCCACTGGACTGGAATTTTTGATGCATCTTTATATGTTATATCCTGGGGACAGGGAACTAGGCCTTTTCAGACTTGGTCATCACAATGTGTCTGCCACATTGGACATGAACTGGTACACTATACTCACGGTTTGGCTTCCCAGTTGGGGCTAGTGGTAAGGAGCCAATGCAGGAGACAAGAGGCACAGTGTGATCCTTGGATCGGAAAGATTCCGTGGAGAACATAGCAACCCACTCCAGGATTCTTGCCTGGAGAATCCCAAGAACAGAGAGCCAGGCAGCTACTGTCCATAGGGTCATAAAGACCTGGACATGACTGGGATGACTTAGCACCCACACATTGTTTTAATTGATTGGATAAAGGACAAGGTTAACTTACAATACATTAAAAATTCCCCCCTCTTCTTTTGTAACTTATCTGGTTCTAATACATGACTTCAATTTCTATACAGATAAGACAGAACCAAGGAACGATGTAACTTATTTCATCCTATTGGTCTTCACACAAAATCCAAAGGAGCAGGAAGTCTTTATTTAATTATCTGTCTAATATCAGAAACAGAGCTAGTATTCACATCTGCAGTCTTCAAAATCCAAATTTGATACTCTTTCAACCATTTCAAAGATATCAGTGGAAAGATATTTCATCAGAACCTCTTTCATATGACAGGAATTTAAAACTTGTCTTTTATAAATACATATTCATAAAAGTTGTTTTTATGCTTAAAAGTCTAAGCAGTTGTTTCTAAGACAGCTATTTGACTTACTAGTATCGAGGATGATGTGGACAGTTATATAGAAAGAAGCATATTACTATATAAGTGTTAGAATTTTGGCTTACATTTAGTTCCTTGAATTTGTAATCCTCTTTGAAAACTACTTTAGAAGATTATTTATAAGGAATATTAAAAACCAGATAAAAATCAATACTCCACAGTTTATTTATAAGGAATAATAAAAACCAGATAAAAATCAATACTCCACAGTTAACCAAAGAGAGCATTTCTCAGCTCACTTACACAACTTAGAAGGCTTTGCTGTGAATTAATTCTGGCTTTTTTCTAAACTGGACTGTGCTTTTAAAATGTGAGTGTGTGCATGTGTCACAGAAGTTTGCACAGCTCCCTTCTTAGACAGAAAGGTCCAGCCTCCGACTTCAAGGGTACCGCGTGTTTATTTTTCACTTGGGGAGCTATTGCTTTACAGTGCAGTGTTAACCTCTGCTCTGCAGCAGTGTATACATACACACTCCCTCTCGAGCCTCGCTCCCACCTCCACTTCCCCCCTCTAGAGCATCCCAGCGCCCTCAGCTGAGCTCCCTGTGGTCCCCAGCTTCCCATCTTGCTGTTGTTCCATTGCCATGTCTTGTCCGAGTCTTTGCAACCCCATGGACTACAGCTTGCCAGGCTCTTTTGTCCTCCACCATCTCCAAGAGTTTGCTCAAATTCGTGCTCATTGAGTCAGTGCTGCTAGCTAACCACTGCATCCTCTGTCACCCCCTTCTCCTCTTCCCTTCAGTCTTTCCCAGCCTCCCACTGGCTAGCTGTTTTACACATAATAGTATATTATCTGAGAAATTAATGAACTCCATGATAGAAAAATATTCAGAAGGCATATTATTAGCAATACATGATACAGAGTAAGAAAACCACTTTTGGAAACAGGAGATATGTGTTTTATTTTACAGTATGGCAACTTTATACTCTAGAGCCTTAAACAGTTCTCCCTATTTCTGTGAGTAGTTTACTTAGGTAAACTGCAAATTGTTTCCAAGTTCTGTCTTTCTACCCAAGCTAATATGTTTACTGTCATAAATTTTGTTATGTTTGCTTCTACTTCAATTAGAAGCAACATGGAAAAGTTATGAAACCACAGCCTACCTCCCAGAACTTTTCATGCCTCGTAAACAACATAGATGATGTCTTTCTGGGATGAAAGTTCCTTCAGATGGCCTAATACATCATGAGCTCTCTCTTGACTGCTTTGCTATCCTGAGAACATTTTCTCTACCTACTATTGAAGTTTATGAATCTGCCCATAAGAACATTTTGATACATGCTTGTTTTTTTTTTTTTTGTTGTTGTTGTTGTTGTTAAATTAGTTCCTAAAACTATCAAACATCAAAACAGACCTCAACTACTTTCTGATCAGCTGTGACATGATCCATACATTTTTTGTTTTTCTGCTTTCTTTCTGGTTTGCCTTTCAAGTGGAGAATCTGTTACTATCTCTGCAGGATTTATAAACCACCTTAGATTTGTATTATAGAAATAGACTGCCTGGCATAGCTCCAGAATTCTTGTTTGAAAACTATTTTCATGGACAATCTTCACTGTTTTACATCTAAATCTGCTCTCTTTCCCTTTTCTGCTTCTCTAAAACCTTGTGGAAATGGACTAGAGAGATTTAGGGGTTCTCAAACAATCTCTCTACCCAGCACTGTAGCTATTCAAGTCAAGGCTGGATGGGCATTGAAAGGGCCATGATTGAATGGATTTCAGTTTTTCATAAAGTTGGGGATGGTGACTCTATCAGTATATGCCAATTCTGTGATTTGACTTTCTTTTATTCCAGTGTTGAAAGAGCAAGTATAAGACAATTCCATGATGATACTTCTGCAAAATTCGTATCCCCCAGAGGTCTTTAGACAGGTTACAATCCTCATTGAAACTGTTTTGGCAGCTGCTATCACAGATACTATTGCAGAACCATAATGTTGCAGTGTCCAGTCAGATTAGGTTTGGTCATGTGTTTTCAGTTCTCTTAAACTCTTTTCCTTCCTGACACATTCTGCTCACAGTGATCACAATCGCTGGGGTCAATCTAGAGTTATCTACAATTTAGTTTTCTTCTTATTAAAGAAAGCATATTTTAATATCTTGAAGTAGCTGTGATTTCACATAAAATATTTCTGAATTGAATTTGTTTGCCAAATGATTTTAATGTCAGCTTTATTTTACTAAGTAATTATAGTGGACTTCACAATTGGTGGCAGCATAAGAGTCTCATGACACTTTAGTCATAGAAAATATAATTTAAAGATAAGTGTCCCGCCCCAAGATTCAGCAGTATGGCTTCTTATTTTCCCTTGGTAAATGGTGTCTTTACTCCCTTTCTTACATTTTCTTATACAAATTGTGAGTATTATTTCCTATTTTTTATATTCTGTAGGTATGCTGCAGGATTAAATTTAAATGGCAAGTGCATTCTACCTTATTTGGATATATTTGAACACTGGAATAATTTTCATTATTATCATGTTAGTCTAATTCCAGAACTGGAACAAGAAACAACTATTTTGAAGAAGTACTGTAAACCTTATTTAGCGTGAAGTGTTCATAATATAATAGGGTTCATAATAATCATTTAATGTGCACCTGAAAGCAATATATAGAAATGATGATTACCATGACTGGTAGATCAGTAAAAATAAAATATTATGATAAAATCTAAAAATCAGATAGCTACACACCTAAGTATTTTATTTATATAGTATCAAAAATTCATGCTCTGTTTTTAAGCTCATTTACTATCAAGTATGCAAGCTTGTAAGTGGTCATCTTGGTGCTTTTTTATTTTGTGATGATGTTTTGTTTTCATGTAGACTTAAGGATGAAGTTTAAAATTAAAGATGAATATTGTAAAAGCTCTTCTCTAATGATGCCTTGTTTAAAATAATTGGGTTATTGGCAAGACCTGCTAATGATGGAGAAATACCCCTGAGGTCAATTAGCCACAGAGAAGATACTTCCTACTTTGCCCAAAAAGAGGATATGTGGTAGTGTTCTTAAGGCTTATCCAAAGATACCATTTATAAATCAGCAAAGATGCTTATTGCAGCTGAGCTAGTTGACATTTTTAATCTTATAACTTAACACTTCTTTCCTTGTGAACTAGCAGCTGCCTGGGACTTGACAATGGAGCTATGTCAGACATATTCATAGGTGAGATTATTTTTTGAAATTATATAATCTTAGATTCTCATATTTAAATGCATGTTGCAGATCATATAATCACTGCTCATCCAAACTTACCTGAGATTTAAATCCTTCTTCAGTGCACAAAGCATCAAGTGAGGTATACTCAACTACAGTACTAACAATTTAGAGGTAAACATATTTTGGGGTCTTTTATATTATAAATATACATTTAAATTCATTAGAAGAATAATATAATTAGTTACAATGAAATAACAGAGTTTCTATACAATTCAAATGTGCATCCAAAATTTCCCCACTTAATATTACAACTTCAGAAATTTTCAATGATAATGAACAATTTTAGATGCAGCTTTGTTAAAAACTACATATTATTCAAAGAAAGTGATTGTATTTTAATTATTTTATTCTTCACTTTTGAATATTCCACACTGTTTCTAATTTTCCATAGGTCTTAATAATTGTGTTGAACATATTTATACCTAGTGATCTTTCTCTTTTAAAAATATCTTACATTAGGGCTTATTCCTTGAAAAAGTATTGTGGAGTCAAAGAAAAGGGAAAAAGTAATTTATATTTCTTCATAGTCGTTATGTTTAATTCTTACTTTATTTGCATTCTAGTCTATTTTGATCTGTTGTGAGACCTTACCTCAGAATGGGGATTTCAATGAAGCTGCTGCACTTTGATTTAAGATTTGTATAAAATTTTCATCTTAGATAATTAAAAGTAAAGTTCTTTATTAATTTATTTGTGAAAGAGAAAGTTACATTTTGCCAAATACATTTTATTATATTTACTTCTCTTCTCTTTGACAAATGTACATCTCCAGTTCTCTCAGTCTATTAGTAATGCAGTATCCTGTAACTGGATTTCCCAGGTGGCGCTAGAGGTAAAGAATCTGGCTGTCATTGTGGGAGACCCAGCGAGCATGGGTTCAGTCCCTGGGTGGGGAAGATGCCCTGGAGGAGGGCATGGCAACCCACTCCAGTATTCTTGCCTGGAGAATCCCATGGACAGAAGAGCCTGGCGGGCTACAGTCCATGGGGTCTCAAAGTGTCAGACACGACTGAAGCAACTTAGCACCCACTCCTCCTGTAACTAGGAGTGATGGATACTGGACACTATAAAAGATGGGAGGAAGCATGAGAAGGAGTGGGAAGGTCATTCATATCACAGATGGGTGTGCTGCTGCCATTTGGTAATAGAATTTCAGGCACTAATAACAGTTGATAATGACACATTTATGGCATTTTGTGAACAACATACACAACAACAACAACATGATATATATAGTAAGTATCCAATAAATAGTTCTTGAATGAATGAGCTTGTAGTAGGAACTAAGTAATGGATTTTATATTATAAAGAAACCTGGGGACCGAAGACTTGATGCTTTTTAACTATGGTGTTGGAGAAGAGTCTTGAGAGTCCTGGAGTGCAAGGAGATCCAACCAGTCCATCTTAAAGGAAATCAGTCCTGAGTGTTCATTGGAAGGACTGATGCTGAAGCTCGAATACTTTGGCCACCTCATGCGAAGAGTTGACTCCTTGGGAAAGATCCTGATGCTGGGAAATATTGACGGCAGGAGGAGAAGGGGATGACAGAGGATGAGATGGTTGGATGGCATCACCAATGCGATGGACATGAGTTTGAGTCAATTCCAGGAGTTGGGGATGGACAGGGAGGCGTGGTGTGCTGCAGTCCATAGGGTTGCGAAGAGTTGCGCTTGACTGAGTGACTAAATTAACTAAATACTATTTGCTATCGTTGGTATATATATATGTATTGATGAAATTTTCTAGCCAACTCTTTCTGTTCTCCTCATTAATTTTTTTCTTATTTTTAGAACTTTGAAAATAAGTATTTTATTTACTTGATAGATCCTTATGTATTGAATACCTATGCAAGAATATTTTTTATCAAGTCTACTGAAACAGTAAATTTACAGAATATGACTATATTAAATTGTATGTAGAACAGGAAATGTTAGCCCATTCCATTATTCTTGCTTGGAAAATTCCATGGATGTAGGAGCCTGGCGGGCTACAGTCCATGGGATTGTAAAGATTTGGACATGACTGAGCATGCATGAGCACTTGTGTGCATGCACGTGCATGCACACACACACACAGACACACACACACATGGAACATAATATTGAAGAATATAATTTATAAATTAAACACACTAATTATCTTGAAAGTAAAATGACTCATAAAACGAACTTTCCAAGAGGCAATTAAATATTTCCATAATTACTTTAGAGAGTGTCAGTTCAGCTCAGTTCAGTCGCTCAGTCATGTCCACCCCATGGACTGCAGCAGGCCAGGCCTCCCTGTCCATCACCAACTCCCAGAGTTTACCCAAACTCTTGTCCATTGAGTTGGTGATGCCATCCAACCATCTCATCCTCTGTCATCCCCTTCTCCTCCTGCTCTCAATCTCTCCCAGCATCAGGGTCTTTTCCAATGGGTCAGCTCTTCGCATCAAGTGGCCAAAGTATTGGAGCTTCGACTTCAGCATCAGTCCTTCCAGTAAATGTCAGGACTGGTTTCCTTTAGGATGGACTGGTTGGATCTCCCTGCAGTCCAAGGGACACTCTAGACTCTTCTCCAACACCACAGTTCAAAAGTATCAATTTATCAGTGCTCAGCTTTCTTTATAATCCAACTCTCACATCTATACATGCCTACTGGAAAAACCATAGCTTTGACTAGACAGACCTTTGTTGTCAAAGTAATGTCTCTGCTTTTTAGTATGTTGTCTAGGTTTGTCATACATAGCTCCTTCTTCCAAGGAGCAAGCATCTTTTAATTTCATGGCTGCAGTCACCATCTGCATTGATTTTGGAGCCCCCCAAAATTAAGTCTGTCACTGTTTCCCCAACTATTTGCCATGAAGTGATGGGACCAAATGCCATAATCTTAATTTTCTGAGTGTTGAGCTTTAAATCAGCTTCTTCACTCAGAAACTATTAAACTGGTGTGCAGTTTCCTTTTAGACGTCTATTTAATTTTCTCATAAAGTAGAGAGATTATAGGTGGGCAGAGCTGGAGGAGAAGATCACTTGAACTCATCTGAGATTATGGTTTGGGGAAGGAGGCATATGCTGATCCTTGGAGAAGAGCAATTCAGTGTCAGACACTCACCACCTAATAGGTTTCAGACACTGTGGATATATTGCAGCCACTATGGTGGGGACAGTGATGAGACACACCTGAACAGCTAACGTGTTCTGGTAGGTGCTGGTGAGTTTTTGTTACCAAGGACTAATGTACATTTCTCTAAACTCCTTGTTTATGACAGACACTTGTTGTTCATGTTTTTTCTTCCCACAGATGTGAGATTTCAAATGCAAATTTTCATGCAAGGGGAAATAACTCGGACTTGTGTGTAGCTCTTCTCAGCTTATAAGACACATCTGGCGCGCTGGGAAGACCCAGAGGGATCGGGTGGAGAGGGAGGTGGGGGGGGATCGGGATGGGGAATGCATGTAAATCTGTGGCTGATTCATGCCAATGTAAGACAAAAACCACTACAATATTGTAAAGTAGTTAGCCTCCAACTAATAAACATAAATGAAAAAAAAAAAGACACATCTGAAAATTACAGTTGCTAGCCTCACAGACACAGAGGAATTCGCGGAAGTATGGAGCACTTAGATGACTTTGTAGAGTCACATAGAGTTGAAACCATTAGGGGAATCCAGATCTCATGGAGAGAGCCCAGTGCTTTATCAGTAAATTATAACATCAAATGTTGTCCTAGGTAAATTATAACACCAAATGCTACAGGTGACAAACTCTGAGTGTTTGAAGCAATGGAAAGCATCATGGAAAAAAGAAAGACTTGAAAGGAGAACTGGGGCAAATTACCAAGGATATGCACCACAGTCGCCGAGATAGCACTGTTTCTATCCTGAGACAGCCGGATCACAATGCTATCATGATTAACAAGTATCACTCTTTATTCTTTGTAGGTAATACAGGCTCAGGAAGGTATTACTTGCTGAATGGATGTCCTCAGGCCTCCCAACAAGGTGACTGAATTTGTTCTCTTGGGACTCACACAGAATCCACACCTGCAAAAAATACTCTTTGTTGTCTTTCTGTTCATTTTCCTGTTTACTGTGCTGGCCAACCTGCTCATTGTCATCACCATCTCCCTCAGTCCCACACTTTCGGCTCCCATGTACTTCTTTCTCACTTACTTGGCCTTATTAGATGCCTCCTTCACCTCTGTGAGCACGCCCAAAATGATCACTGACCTGCTGTTTCAGAGGAGAACCATCTCCTGGGGGGGCTGCCAGACTCAGCTCTTTTTGGAGCACTTCCTGGGAGGATCAGAGATCATCGTCCTCATGGCCATGGCCTACGACCGCTACGTGGCCATCTGCAAGCCTCTGCACTACACAGCCATCATGCGACAGGGGCTCTGCCAGCTCCTGGTGGTGGTGGCCTGGGTCGGGGGGGTCCTGCATGCCTCAGTCCAGATCCTTTTCACCATGGACTTGACCTTCTGTGGTCCCAACGTCATCGACCACTTCATGTGTGATTGCTTCTCGCTGTTGGCGCTTGCCTGCAGCGACACCTACAGGCTGGGAGTGGCGGTGGCGGCCAACAGCGGGGGCATGTGCTTGCTCATTTTTGTCATCCTGGTCACCTCCTACATAGCCATCCTGAGCTCCCTGAAATCCCATGGCTCTGAAGGACGGCGCAGAGCCCTCTCTACATGTGGCTCCCACTTTACAGTAGTGGTTCTCTTTTTTGGTCCTTGTATATTCACCTACATACGTCCTGTGGCCACTTACCCTGTGGACAAGTGGGTGACTGTGTTCTTTGTAATCCTCTGTCCCATGTTAAATCCTATCATTTACACAGTGAGAAACACAGAAGTGAAAAAAGCTATGAGGAATCTGTTGAAGAGAAGAGTCACTTAGGATATTCAGGATGCCAAGAAAGTGATTATTTATACACATAGGAAGGGTTACACTTGTTTTAGATTGTGAAAAAGAAAGTTAATAAATTTTGCAGATCGCTGATGTAAAAGAAAGGCCTATAAAATATTATTTGCTGAATATTTACTAACAGATTGGTATTTATTTAGCATTTTGATAACTTTTAAATTGCTTCATCAAGGCTTCAATACTCACATTCATAGTTTCAGAATACTTAATTGAAATAACAACAATAAACTTCTAGTTCAATAATTGTAGAGTATATTAGTTTCCAGTGTTTTATTGCTGCTTTTCCAAATTCTCACATATGTTACATGTATAAAATTGATTTTTCCATAGGACGTTCATGTTAGAATCCCTGTTATTTTCTTAGGCTACCATAAATCCAGTAAAAGAAGATTCTTGATAGATACACGGGAAAGGGACAGATGGGGAGAGAAAAACTCAATGTTGATTTTTTTTCTGTTAATTTATGAAATTCAGCAAAAGAAACACCCACAAAAGGAGGAAATGATAATTCACAATTTAATTCTTTTTTAGCACAAAAACTAAGTCAGAATTTTGAAATTACTCTTCATTTGCTCTTAAATATCTTTAAATATCTTTATGGCTCACAGTTTTTCTTGACTCTGAAGGAAATATTTTCTTTTTCTGTACCAGGGATTGAGCCATGTGAAACTGGGATGGGGTTCAGTTCAGTTCAGTTCAGTCTCTCAGTCGTGTCCGACTCTTTGCGGCCCCAAGGACTGCAGCTCACCAGGCCTCCCTGCTCATCACCAACTCCTGCAGTTTACTCAGACTCATGTCCATTGAGTCAGTGATACCATCTCATCCTCTGTCGTCCCCTTCTCCTATAGCCTTCAATCTTTCCCAGCATCAGGGTCTTTTCCAATGAGTCAACTCTTTGCATCAGGTGGCCAAAATATTGGAGTTTCAGCTTCAACATCAGTCCTTCCAATGAACACCCAGGACTGATCTCCTTTAGGATGGACTGGTTGAATCCCCTTGCAGTCCAAGGGACTCTCAAGACTCTTATCCAACACCACAGTTCAAAAGCCTTAATTGTTTGGCACTCGGTTCTTTATAGTCCACTTCTCACAAAAATCCATGCATGACTACTGGAAGAACCATGGCCTTGACTAGGGAGACCTTTGTTGGCAAAGTAATGCCTCTGCCTTTTAATATGCTATCTAGGTTGGTCATAACTTTTCTCCCAAGGAATAAGCATCTTTTTATTTCATGGCTGCAGTCACCATCTGCAGTGAATTGGGAGCCCCCAAAAATAAAGTCAGCCACTGTTTCCACTGTTTCTCCATCTATTTGCCATGAAGTGATGGAACCAGATGCCATGATCTTAGTTATCTGAATGTTCAGTTAAGCCAACTGTTTCACTCTCCTCTTTCACTTTCATTAAGAGACTCTTTAGCTCTTCTTCACTTTCTGCCATAAGGGTGGTGTCATCTGCATATCTAACGTTATTGATATTTCTCCCGGCAATCTTGATTCCAGCTTGTGCTTCTTCCAGCCCAGTGTTTCTCATGATGTACTCTGCATATAAATCAAATAAGCAGGGTGACAATATACAGCCATGACGTACTCCTTTTCCTATTTGGAACCAGTCTGTTGTTCCATGTCCAGTTCTAACTGTTGCTTCCTGACCTGCATACAGGTTTCTCAAGAGGCAGGTCAGGTGGTCTGGTATTCCCATCTCTTTCAGAATTTTCCACAGTTTACTGTGATCCACACAGTCAAAGGCTTTGGTATAGTCAATAAAGCAGAAATAGATGTTTTCTGGAACTCTCTTGCATTTTTGATGATCCAGCAGATGTTGGCAATTTGATCTCTGGTTCCTCTGCCTTTTCTAAACCAGCTTGAACATCTGGAAGTTCATGGTTTATGTATTGCTGAAGGCTGGCTTGGAGAATTTTGAGCATTACTTTACTAGCGTGTGAGATGAGTGGAATTGTGTGGTAGTTTGAACATTCTTTGGCATTGCCTTTCTTAGGGATTGGAATGAAAACTGACTTTTCCAGTCCTGTGGTCAATGCTGAGTTTTCCAAATTTGCTGGCATATTGAGCGCAACACTTCCACAGAATCATCTTTTAGGATTTGAAGTAGCTCAACTGTAATTCCATCACCCCCACTAGCCTTGTTGGCACTGCTGCTTCCTAAGGCCCACTTGACTTCAATTCCAGGATGTCTCGCTCTAGTTGAGTGTTCATGCCATGATGGTTATCTGGGTTGTGAAGATCTTTTTTTTGGGGGGGTTGGTAAACACTTTTTATTAAATTTCAATAAGAGGTATATGTTTAGGTTGTAAAGATATTGCTCCGTAAATCTGATAAATGTGTTTACATCACATGATCATTTTATTTTCCATCAGACACATTCACCTCAGTTGATTCATCCATGTCCTAAGCTGGTAGTTTCATTTTTATTATCGGCATTTTACAGAGAACAAATCGAAGCCAAGAGAGATTCACTTGCCTCACATCACATGTGTTTCCCTCGTTAGTATGTCAGGAACTATTACACTGGAATCCAGTCCTTTAAAAAGTTTCAGCAATCAACTTCCAATTCAGGTCTTTCAAACTCAGTCTTACTTTCTTTCAAATGAAACATTGCTGTCTGTAGATGAGGAAAATATCTGCAGTCTTAATGATTTACTTTGTTGCTTAGTCATGTCTGACTCTTTATGACCCCATGGATTGTCCATGGAATTCTCCAGGCCAGAACACTGGAGTGGGTAGCCTTTCCCATCTCCAGGGGATCTTCCCAACTCAGGGATCAAACCCAGGTCTCCTGCATTGCAGGCAGATTCTTTACCAGCTGAACCACAAGGGAAGCCCAAGAATACTAGAGTGGGTAGCCTATCCCTTCTCCAGGGGATCTTCCTGACCCAGGAATTGAACAGGCGTCTCCTGCATTGCAGACAGATTCTTTACCAACTGAGCCATAAGGAAAGCCCATGTCCTTCAAGAAGATATGTTAAATCTGTTGCAGTCTCTTCTCACATGTAGCAATATATTTTAGCATTACAATTTTTCTCTCTCTCTCTTTTTTCCACTTGGCATAGTGAGCTTTGCTAACTCACTTTTATAAAAGGCCAATGTTAGTATGGTAACAGATTTGTTTCTTTCTTAGAAAAGAAAATTCATCTTCTATTTCTTTCCCCATTAGTGAAATTGAGTACTAATATTGGTCTTCAGTGACCCAAAGGACTGTAGCCTGTCAGGCTCCTCTGTCCTTGGGATTCACCAGGGAAGAATACTGGACTGGGTTGCCTTGCCCTCCTCAGGGAATCTATCTTCTCAACCCAGAGATCTAACTGGTCCACCCGGGAAGCCCCTTAAGCTGTTAAAATGATCAAGTTTACAATTGATAATGATAATTAAGCATTTCAAGGGTCTAGACTTAAATAATATGTGGTTCATTTTTTCTTGTGACAGTTAGACATTAGCTGAGCATAATCCAGGGATAAGAATAGGGAAACTCTTGATTAAATACTGCTTCTACTCTAAGACTAAAGGGAGGATCTGAAGAGGAAATCTGAGGCCAGTGGTTGGGCTTTAGGGGCTATATGAAGGGCTTGCTGGAGGGGTGAGATGTTTAATGAGGTGTATATTAAAAATTGTCAACAGAAAACTTAGAAGATTCCAGAGCTGAAGATGGAAATATAAGGCCATCTGGCATTCTCACTTGGAGACTTGCTGGCTTGTGAATAAGTTTAAGGTAAATTAAGATGTCCTTTCATACTCATCATCAAGAATGTCTCTTGAAGACTAACAGCTACCTCATTATTTCCATTTTTTAAAAAATAAAACATATAAGCATGCAAGTATGTTTCCTTAAAATTAATGACATAAATGTGTGGATTTTTATATAAGGATACATTATTTTAATCTGGACTTTAGTGAAATTATTAGGCATTAAGTTCTCTATTGTTGAAGGCCAGCTACAAGGCTTTTCTCTCCCTTCCCCTTCTTGTTTTCCTGATGAAACCAATCAAATACAGCGAAACTATCTGTCTATATACAGTCTAGCGAAAAGGCTTGAGTTAGAGCTTGAAGCTTTCATACCAACATGCTAGAATAGAAACGTGACTACTTAAGTGAATTTTTTTTTTTATTAACCAGTAACTGAAGAAAACTCTCCCTCTGTAGTGTGGTAATGAAGTACTTGCTGTATTGCATGTGAAGTCATGGCTGAGCTTTTAAAATTTGAATTAATTAGCAGTAATAATTTTAATTTATATTTAAACATATATTTAAGATTTACCTTAATAATAAGACTAACTGTTTTTGAGTAAAATTAATAAACCATGTGCATGAAGACCAGCACCACTTACACAAGAGATGCAGGTTTGATCACTAGGTCAGGAACATCCCCTGGAGAAGGGAATGGCAACACATTCCAATATTCATGCCTCGGAAATCCCACGGACATAGGAGGCTGGTGGGCCACAGTCCATGGACTTGGACAGGACTGAGCAACTAACACCACTACAAGGCATACATTTGCGTAGGTTCTTTAAATAATTTAAGCAACAAGTGTAATTAAGGACTTTACTGCGTTTCATAGAAAAAGATATGACTCAATGAAGGTAAGCCACACAAGTCTTTTAGACTTTATTTCCTTCCTCTCTTCTCACCTGACAACAGTGGTCCTTGTTGTCATAATGTGAAAATATCAAAACACAGATGTGATCACTTGCCACATTGTGGATACTGCCACTGAGACGTTGCCCCTTTGTGGGGCGGGGACGCTGCCCTCTCTCAGCTCTCCCTTGACCTTCATTCCTCGGGTGACTGCACTTTCCTGATTCCACTTTTGTTGGAGAGAGGCCACCTGATGATCTCATCTTTGAAGATATATTACCCTCCATGGGCATCATGAAAAGCGAAACATAATGGGCTCAAGAAACGAAATTCAGTGGTTGAATTTCAAAGAAAGTGGCACTTGGGTGAAAGGCATTTGGAAGAAGAAAAACAGCTGAATCACTGAGGAGACTGATCCTGGGCTCGGGCTTGAGGGCAGCGCCTTGAGGAGCTAATCGGTGTCGTTTCTCTAGGGCCTTCCCCACTGTTATCCCACAAGGTCACCGTCTTCACTGGAGAAATGGCTTCATGGCCAATTCAGTTTAGGAAATCAGACATTTAGTTCATTCAAAAAATATGGGTCGGTGTCTACAATGAAAAAGAAAAGCTGTGGGATTAGGTCTACGACGTTGAATAATACAAATAGGGTTGTATTTGTGTGGAACTAATTCCGGTGGTGAGTAGGTAAGTAATAAGCAAGTGAACAAGTAAAAAATAAAATGTTGTTAGTAATGGGTAATATGAAGAATATTTTATGAGAGGGTGGTGTAGGAGAGAAAAATTGGATATAGATTTGTGTAGTTGTTTGAAGCACAGCTAAAATTTCAGTTTACTCAGAGTTTAAATAAGCATACTATCCTCCTTCCATTTTCAAAAATAAGCAAGTTATTTAAAAACATGCATTCGAAATGAGTGTAATATCTTTCCCAAGTAAGTAAAAAATGGTTTCTTGGGGGATGAACTTTTTTTTACTGTTTTTGCATATAATGCACAGACATACATACATCACATAAAGAGGTAGCAAATTTGTGGCATTCCTATTTCAGAAGAGGAAGTGATTAAGGAAACGAAACATCCAACAAAATGCCCTTTGGGGCGGCAGTACTGAAAGAGAATCGTGCTAAATTGCCCTGCGCTGGCTCTGCCTGGTCGCTCTGTCGTGCCCGACCCTCTGCGACCCCGTGGGCTGCCGCCCCGCCAGGCTCCTCTGTCCGTGGGGATTCCAGGCAAGAAAACCGGAGTGGGTTGCCATGCCATCCTCCAGGGCATCTTCCCAACCCAGGGATGGAACACGGGTCTCCTGCGTTGCAGGCAGATTCTTTACCGTCTGAGCCATCCGGGAAGGTCAAGTAGCCCTAACTCATGTCTGTGTTGTTAGATGAGCGCATGGAGTAATTTTAGAATGCCAGGAAACTTAATCCAAGCAGAGGTTGGCCCATCTCCTGACCCTCAGTAAAACTGAGACTCTTGCTTCTCTGGAGACTTCTGAGATTGTGGTCAAGTACGTTTATTGGGCCAGTTATAGTCTGTGAAGTATGTTGCAGATGTAGGATACTGATTTTTTTATTGTTAATGGTAGAAAAAGAATAATGGCCCTAGCCCCCAAATATTTTTAAATTTTAAACATGCTATTTGAGAATACCAATTTTTAAGGAATGTGAAAGAATTTAGCCTTTCCTTTTTCTTGCTGAGGAGCATTTTTAAATGCTTTATAATGGCAGTTAGATGTGATACTATTTTAATGACAGTCTTAAAAGATACAGAGAAAAATACCAATACAGTATACTAACACGTATAAATGGAATTTAGAAAGATGGTAATGATGACCCTGTATGTGAGGCAGCAAAAGAGACACAGATGTATAGAACAGTCTTTTGGACTCTGTGGGAGAAGGCGAGGGTGGGATGATCTGAGAGAATAGCATTGAAACATGTATATTACCACATGAGAAACAGATCGCCAGTCCAGGTTCAACGCATGAGACAGGGCGCTCAGGGCTGGTGCACTGGGATGGCCCTGAGGGATGGGATGAGGAGGGAGGTGGGAGGGGGGTTCAGGATGGGGAACACATGTACACCCATGGCTGATTCATGTCGATGCATGGCAAAAACCACCACAATATTCTAAAGTAATTAGCCACCAATTAAAATAAATAAATTTAAAAAAAAAGATACAGAGAACTCCAGATCAGGTGATGGAAAAATTCAGCCTCGGAGCTAGTGAGGTGATCAAGAATAAGTCCTACTGACTTTTCTTCATCTCTATTATCAGGCAGATGAATCATTGGGTGGTTTTTCTTCTACTGAAGAAGAGAACTTAGTTAAACAAATAGCTCAATAGTTATCACCCACCGTGACGGCTGTGTGTTTGTGGAGCATGTTTGGCCTCGCTCCAGCGAGGGTCCTCTCCTGGGAGATGTGGGTCATTGCAGGAGTGGATGCGAGTTCACTGGTATGGTGATTAGTGTCTCAGGCGGTGGAGACACAGCCTCAAAGGGGTGCAGTTGAATTGATGCAAGTCTACACTTTTTGAAATCCTGTGTCATTTGAAAATAACACTCTGTCCTCTTTAACACAAGTCTATTACCCAAAGGAAAACGTCTTAGTAATGATGTTTTTTCTAAGATATGTATTGAAAACTGTTTACCAATTAAACTCAAATGTAGCTAAATGGCAGGCAGTTCCATGAATGATTTTGCAAACTGTTTATATCTGGCTGCCTTTTTAAGAAAACGTTCATGTTTGAATTTTGCTCCTATCCACAGAGGCTGTTTCCTATATAAATCCTTGGACATTTAGATATGTTTTAAATGTGTTTTTCAAAATCATTAGAAACTCTGGTCCTATCAAAATTACCTCCCATTGACTGACTGGATGATTTGCTTCCAGCATGATCCTGAGTTACTTCATTCCATACTTGAATTTTCTAAGTTGCAACTATAATACATCATGATTTCTAGACCTTTTGTAGAGAAAAGTTCATGTAAGTATATCCTGGATGGAGCCAGACTTTTGATTACTCTGACATGATCTTAGAAAATTACTCACACACTCTCTGCCTTCTAGTTACAGAGATCATCAGGTAATTGGAGAGATGACATGAAATTGAGTTTTGGAAGTGATTTTAACAATTTTTTGAGTATTAAACATGGTCTTATTAATTTGAATTACTATTTTGAGGTCACTGAAAGTACTGAATCATATACATACACAATTTTATTTAAATGTCAGTTGTTAACCTGTTTTGTCTCTATAAGCAAATTTTAGCCTCAGGTTGAAAATTCTTGAGTTATCAACAATTTTTAGCTTAATTTACTTTAAACTCTTTCTTTGGGCAAATTACCAGAACTTAAGTGTCTACTTTTTGGCCTCTATCCAGTTCATGAGATTAGCAAATAAATTGTGTGTTTACATGTCAGCGGCTTGTCTTAGAAAAGTCAGGAGTGGGAGTAACTGGTACACAGAGGAGAGTTGTAGACAGACTGAGTTTCCTTCTTTCAAGCAACATTCTGTGTGCATGTGTATCATACAAGCAACGTATGTGTGTATATACATAGATATAGCTCTGTGTTCCTCTTGTTCCAGCTGCCTTTCTTTTTCTATTAGTCACCTTTGATAGAGACCTTATTTAGTAATTTTCTTTCTGTTTTAATAAATTATTGATTCTAGTTATTTCATACATATATTAAATTTATATATATAAATAATACATATTAAATTTGCATATATATATATATATGTGTGTGTTAAAACACAGGCATTTATTTCTAGGAGCTCTGCCTATAAGGGTGGTGTCTGTATTGGTCCTGAGGGTTGAAGCAAACGGTTGTTCAGGGTTGAAGGCCCCTGCCTCTGGAGTCATTTCAAGAAAGCATTAATTTTTGTATCTACAATGATATACTAATTTCTATCCAAAATCATGCTGCTGTATATAATTGCATGTCTATTCCTCTTTCAAGGAAAGCAGGTGAGTCGGGAAGACTTAGGGACAGAAATAATCCTTTTAATGCCCTTCATTAGACACAGTCTGTTGATGATGCCTGTGCTCAGGGCATGAGTCTTCTAAGAAACACAGGACACGGTTGGTCCTTAAAAACGATGACCCAGAGGCTCTCCCTAAATACCTTGTTATCACTTCCTGTTATCCAAGATTTTATGGAATAAATCATTAAGCTCCATGAGAAATTCACACACAAGAAACACATATCAAGTTAGTTTTGTCTTCTTGGGTTCATATCAAGGCTTTCTTAATTACTGACTGTATACCCTTAAGCAAATTAATCATTCGGCTTTATCTCAGTCATAGAATGTGTCTCCTCATAGATGTGAGTACTAAGTGAGAAAACATGTATTAAGTATTAGTAAAATGTCTGATATATAGAATATACTAAATAATTTATTATTAGTTTGATTTGGATATGTATATAGATGGTGACTCTGTGATAAAAAATCCGCCTGGAATGCAGGAGCTGCAGGAGACACAGCTTCTATCCCTGGGTCAGGAAGATCCCCTGGAGGAGGGCATGGCAACCCACCCCAGTGTTCTTGCCTGGAGAATCCCACGGACTGAGGAGCTGACTGGCTACAGTCCACAGGGTCACAAAGAGTTGGGCATGACTAAAGCGACTTAGCATGCACAGATCATGTATCTCTACACAGATATTATAATATCTCTACATAGATATTATATTGCTTTAATTTGTGCCTCCCTAGTGGCTCAGTGGTAAAGAGTTGGCTTGCCAATTCAGGAGACATGGGTTCAGTTCCTGGGTTAGGAAGATCCCCTGCAGGAGGAAATGGCAACCCACTACAGTATTCTTGCCTGGAAAATTCAATGGATAGAGGAGCCTGGTGGGTTACAGTCCACGGGGTTGCAAAAGAGTTGAACATGATTGAGCAAATGAGCTCACAGGCACGCAGCCCAGCTTTAACTCTGGAGACTAAAATTTGCTGTTTATGTCACCAATGAGAATCTAAGACTGAATGATTTAGCAAATTCAAACTAAAATAAGATGATTTTTCACTTCATTATTTTTAATATATTCAAGGTTCTTAATATTTAGTGATAGCAAAGCTGTGAGGAAAATTAGTTTTTAATACACTATTTTGGGGAATAAAAGATACTTCAGGATTTTGAGGTCAGTGTTACAGAATCTGTCAAATATAAACATATGCATGTATTTTGTCTTGGTGATGACAGATTTCTCCAACAGAAATAAGTGAAGATGTCTGTAAATGATGTTCTTTGTGTACCTATGTGTAAGTCAAAATAGTAAAACTAAAATAAATTTCAAGAAAAAATGGACTAAAGGAATTATATTGTAACAATGAAATGGAATAATAAGTACAAATTAAAATCAAGGAAAATTCATCAATATTGACAGATAATGCTCACACAAAGTGTAATTAGGATTTCAAGTGCATTATTATATTTTGTGTATTTTCATATAGAATAAAAGCATCAGTGATGGTGAGTGAATCAATGAAAGTCGCTCAGTCGTGTCTGACTCTTTGTGACCCCATGGACTATACAGTCCATGGAATTTTCCAGGCCAGAATACTGGAGAGGGTAGCCTTTCCCTTCTCCAGGGGATCTTCCCAACCCAGGGATTGAACACAAGCCTCCTGCATTGCAGGCGGATTCTTTACCAACTGAGCTCTCAGGGAAATCCCTCAATGATGGTATATATACCAAATACAAATGCATATTTTAGGAGCATTTACTAAGCTGTTAATAGAGGATCAAATGAGTGAGTGCTTATGGTTGGGAGAGGGTTTCTGACTTTAATCTTTCTATCAATTTATCGATATAAACTATTTCTCGTGGGACATGTCTTGCTTTTATAATTTATGAAAATAAATTATTTTAATTTGAAATATTCTACTTTTGGCTAGAAGAGTGTTTTAGGAAACAGTTGCTTTTGAAGGTTTCCTTTAAAGTCAATTCAGAAACTTAGACCTTCCTAGGTGTTCAGGAGTAATTAAGCTGATACCCTTTTAGCAAATTTAGTATATAATAGACCCAGGGGTTGTTAGTTGTAAAGAATCGGCCTGCCATTGAAGGAGACCTAAGAGATGCAGGTTTGATCCCTGGGTTGGGCAGATCCCCTGGAGGAGGACATGGCAACCTCCTCCAGTATTCTTGCCTGGAGAATCCCACAGACCGTGACGCCTAGCAGGCTGTGTTCCATGGGGTTGCAAAGAGCCGGGCACGACTGAGGCAACTCTGCACACAGAGACACATATGTATTGATAAACGCCTCACCCAAAGGCAGGTGATCTGTTCTAAAATGGCTTTCTGTCTGTAGAATTCTACTCATTCTGGGGAAAGAAACAGGGATACTTATCTAAGTTCTCTTCATTTATAAAGTTATTATTAATGTATTATTACAATCATTGCAACAAGCCTTTCAGGTAGGCAACATTACTTTGCATTTTTACAGGGAATAAAACTGAAGCACAGAGAGGTTATCTGACTTATTATAGAGCTCAGAAGAAAGAACAAACTGTAATGTGAAAAATCATGAATTTGCATAGATTTCTTTAAGATTATAGCTCTTACTTGTGCTTCTTACCTGGTGCTAGTGGTAAGAATGTGCAGAGTCAGAGATGACTGAAGCATCTTAGCTCATAACTCATAACTTATTCCCAATGGACTCTAGTATAGCTAAATGCCTCTACTCAAAGTAACTCATATATGGGATTAAAAGGAGTGTATGTGACTTTCATGAGACACACAACATATACCAGGGCATTGCAATATTTTAAAATATTTAAGCTACAATTTAAGTTCACACTTTAATCATATATATTTTTTTTAATATGGAGAAGGAAATGGCAATCCACTCCAGCATTCTTGCCTGGAAAGTTTCATGGACAGAGGAGCCTGGCAGGCTACAGTCCATGGGGTCACAAATAGTTGGACACTGAGTAACTAAACCACTTTTTTATTACATTGAATGTTAAAATATAAACTGTAATACTAAAAACTTAATTTGTTTAATATAATAACTCTGATAAAAGCAACTAAGATTTAGAGAGAATAAGTAACTTTCAGTTAATTATACCCCTGGAAGATCCATAATGAAATCCAGGTTTTCTGATGTCAAAGTCCATATATTTTGACGATGCACCCCATATTTTCACTTTATTTTCTTCATATCTTGATCATGCTGTTGCTCTTCTTACTCAATTTCAAAATTACAAATTCATAAATTTAGAGTTGTCTAAAATCTGATGTCAAGGACTAGCTGATTTCATCTTTTTTGAAGTCTGAAGAGCATCCCGATGTTTTACCTTTTGCACATGCATTGTTTCAGGAGTGCTAATTCTGCCTCCCTCTTATGAAGAAGCCACTGCCTTATACCTCTCACACCATCAGATGTGCTATAAATGAGAAATATGTACAGTTTAGGTAATAATTAGGCAATTGAAGAAACAAAATTCTTCACTTCCTTGTATGGACTGTCTTTTGTGCAATGGTATTTCAAGGAACACTGGAAAGGTATAGCATTGCAAAGAGGATTTGATGGCAGCAATTTAACACTGATTGAGAAGCCCAAGGTATGGTTCAGCACTTGGTTTTGATAAAGCATAAAAATGATTAAAAAAAAAAAAAGAACGGTGATAGATTGGAAATTTGAGCCTGATTGTCAGAGGAGGAATAGCCAAGCTCTGACAATGGCCCTCTCAATCCTGGAGGTAGACTGTCACTGGTTTGCTTGTGCCCTAATTGAATACAGTTTTCTTAAGATAAATTCAATTTCATGAATATATCTAACTTTAATTAAATGACTCCTTGGAAGGAAAGCTATGAAAAACCTAGGTAGTGTATTAAAAAGCAGACACCTCCCTTTGACAACAAATATACATGTAACCAAAGGTATGGTTTTTCCAGTAGTCATGTATGGGTGTGAGAGTTGGACCAGGAAGAACGCTGAGCACCAAAGAATCAATGCTTTTAAATTGTGGTGTTGGAAAAGACTCTCTAGAGTCCCTTGGACAGCAAGGAGATCCAACCGGTCCATCCTAAAGGAAGTTAGTCCTGAATACTCATTGGAAGGACTGATGCTGAAGTTGAAGCTCCAATACTTTGGCCACCTGATGGGAAGAACTGACTCCTTAGTAAAGATTCTGATGCTGGGAAAGGTTGAGGGCAGGAAAAGAAGGGGATGACAGAGGATGAGATGGTTGGATGGCATCAATGACTCGATGGGCATGAGTTCGAGCAAGTTCTGGGAGCTGGTGAAGGACAGGGAGGCCTGGTGTGCTGCAGTCTGTGTGGTCACAAAGAAGTGGACACAACTTAGGGGCTGACAACAAACTTTCCCTGATGGCTCAGACAGCAAAGAGTCTGGCTGCAATGTAGGAGACACAGACTTGATCCCTGGGTCTGAAAGGGAATGGCTACCCACTCAGTATTCTTGCCTAGAGAATCCCATGCACAGAGGAGCAAGGTGGGCTACAGTCCGTGGAATCGCAAAGAGTCGGACATGACTGAGTGACTAACACACTCAGAGTGTACAGGGAGCAGCATTCAAAATTTGATAGAAAGAGATTAAATTAGCTATCGCTAAGCATCCACGTCATTTTTAAATTTATTTCATAAACGTTAATTTTCTTAGCTAACTAAGGAGATACCTGAATTACTTCTGATATGCAAGCTATACAGATGCATATAACATATATCCAGAATAACAGGTGAAGGAGATTTGGGAGATGATGTGAGACTGAAAGCTGAGAGTAATGGGTTTGTTTAACAGATGACATGAGTGTAGAAAGGGGAGGCCAGGAGCTTATAGGAATGGAAGATAACCATGATGACTCCTTGGACAGAGGTCTCCAAACATTCTCATGTCTGTTGCTTCCTTTGATTTTCATGACAGTGTTGTGAGACAGGGTGTAAAATTTGTGGAGGAGCTGTGGTCAGTGACCTGAGCTATCAACTTAATCACAAAGGCATCAAGAGGCTTTGAGCAAGTTATATACATTGTCTAAGTCTTATTCACTGCTTTGGAAAATCAGGATAATGCTAGGTCTTTTTCCATATGGTTTCTGTGAGAATTAAAAAATAAAATCATAAAGATTTTAGCACAGTACCCTCAATTAATAACTCCTTGACACTTAATGACTTTAACTGCTGTGGCACTGTTTTATTTTCACAGGATGTAAAGGTTAGCTAGTCAGTAAGTGGCCTGATTGCAGTGGGTAATTAAGTTGCTCATTCTTGACCTCATGGACTTTCCCACTGTACAAATCACACTCAGATGTGTTCTGACAGAGATGGGCTTGATGGCAGTGGGAGGGAGTCACAGAAAAAGATGAGCTCGACTTCTTTGGCAAGGGAAGTTGAGATGCAGACTAGTAGTCAATAGATATTAAAATAGAAGGGGCATTGTTATCTAGTACAGTGTACTTTGTTTTAAAATATTTGAAGTCATGAGATAGTTCAGATGAAATATTACTTGGAAGTGTAAACATTTATGTAGATAAGAGCTGAGCTGCTGTGTTTGAAAGGAACAGAGTCTCTATGCTGGCTCCTTTGAACCCCAGTTCTAAAATAAGCTGCCATAGCCTCCTCATTCTCTAGACAAGAAAACTGAGGCCCAGAATAGTGAGCAATGTAGCAACACAACCTAGGAGTGAGAGGGACAACCTGGAATAAAACCAAGTTATCCTGATTTCCAAGAACATGTCCTTTACACTTCATTTGTTCTATTAAAATTTTTGAAGTTCTTAGGCTGGATATGAGCAAGATTGAAGTTAATCTACACTGTATATTTGCAAAGAGTGTCCTGGAAGTTGTATAATTTTGTTTAGCAAGAGCAATAATCCTAAGAGTGGGTCTTAGGTGTTTACGGGAGTCTCAGAAACTGTGTAGCTTGCATCCCCATTTCCCCATTTAAAGCAATCATCTCTAACAGAGGTCCACTAAGACAGCCTCTGCTTAAGTATCCCTAGCAAAGAGACCTTGGCTAATGAAGCACTTCTCTTAACATCTCATCATCCAACTGTGGTAACAAATGTGTTTAGCCAGTGGAGGCCACCATTCACTTCTTTAGTGGGATAAGACAAAGACTAAGAACTTGTGTTTTAAAAATGAGATGACACGGATTTGTAATTTTCACTCTTTTTAACTGAGATACTCAATGTGTCTAAGCCTCTGTTGCCTCATCCTCAAGATGAGATCTGTGACAGTACCCTGTCCCAAGTGATATGAAAATAAATGTAATAATGCAAATAGCAGACCGATCACCTTTCGTCACATAGTGAGTGCAAAAAAGATTAGTTGCTTTGTTAATGTTTTTATTATTCATTAGAATCTATGGCTTTATCTGGGTGTACCCCTTTATAAGAAAAAAAAATGGAAGAAAGGATTTATGTTGACTCAGGCTTGCCTGCTGGGATGAGGCAGGCCAAGTTGAATCTGGGTCTTCCTAGAGCAAAGAAAGAGATTTAAGCTTTTGTTTTTTTTTTAATCAGCATTTTTGCAAAATAATTAGAATCTCAAGAGGTTAGTTAAAGGTTATAAATCATGGTTTCAGGATCGGATTATAGTTATAATAAAAATTTATTCTTCATTGTAGTCTCATCATTGAATTAATTATTGAATTTTACTGTAGAATTATTGAATAAGATAAGCACAGGAAGCATACATTTGCCTCTCTGGATTGTTATGATATAGAAATTATTGGGGTATAGTTCTTAATAAGTGGAGAGGCCTTGGGATATGACCTACCTGCTTTGCAGGCTCTTCAACTAGAGCATCCTAGTGATCAATAAGAATATGAAACAAATGAAATGAAATAAAATGTTCTGAGGTTACTAGGTATGCCCAGTGATACATTGAGCTCAGCTTCCTGGCTTGAGAGTCCTAAAAGGCAGCAGGTGAGAGGACTTGTGTGTAGGTAGTTCATTTTGGAAAAGAGAACAAAGGTAGTGAAGAGGGGAGAGTGAAACAGGGGAGGAGCAAAACTGAATCCTAGATTGCGCTAGGCTGGTTACCGTCTATCCACTGGCTCCTATCGACGGGTGACCTAGGCTTTCCTAAAGGTATGCTAATTCTCCATATTGCCACATGGTTTACATCCCAGGGTGATGAACCAGGATCTTCTAAGTGTCTCAAGCAGCAAGTGTCAGAAAAGCAAGAGATACACTGGTTAGAGGTTTTACAGGGGTAATGACAGGGATCAAGGTGTTATCAGGATACGATTGTTGACAGCTAGCTGGAGTACTGATGGCTGAAGGAAAAGGTAAGTCAAGACGGTGTGAGAGAGAGTCCAAAAAATAAAAATCCCAAATTTGTAATAGTTACTAACTTAGAATAATACTCTTTTGTAGATTTTCCAGCTTAGAGAGATAAGCTTACACCAGCCCGCAGTAAATGGGGAACCCCAACAATGTGACGGAATTCATTCTCTTGGACATTGCAAAGAACCCAGAGCTGCGGAAAATACTCTCTGCTGCGTTTCTAATCATGTACGTGTCCACCGTTTTGGGGAACCTTCTCACTGCGGTAACTGTGGTCACAAGTCAGAGCCTGAGGTCACCCATGTATTTTTTCCTTGCCTCCTTGTCCGTCATGGATGTCACCTACTCTTCCGTCGTTGCCCCCAAGTTGATCGTGGACTCCCTCTCTGAGAGCACCGCCATCTCACGCAAAGCCTGCATGGCCCAGCTCTTCGCTGAGCACTTCTTTGGGGGAGTGGGCATCATCCTTCTCACTGTGATGGCCTATGACCGTTATGTCGCCATCTGTAAGCCTCTTCACTACGAGACCACCATGAGGCCTCCTGTGTGCTGCCTCCTACTGGGAGGGTCATGGGTGGGGGCATTTATCCATGCAACTGTGCAGCTTCTCTTCATGTATCAAATTCCCTTCTGCGGTCCCAACGTCATTGATCATTTCACGTGTGATTTGTTTCCGTTGCTGAAACTGGCCTGCATGGACCCCCACACCCCGGGCCTCTTAGTCATCCTCAACAGTGGGGTGATGTGACTTACCATCTTCTTCATCCTCGTCACCTCTTATGTGGCCATTCTCTGCTCCCTGAAGTCCTGCAGTTCTGAAGGGCGGCGTAAAGCCCTCTCCACCTGTGGCTTCCACCTCACGGTGGTCTTCATGTTCTTCACGCCTTGTATTTTCTTGTACGTGAGGCCTGTGGTCACTTACCCCATAGACAAGGCAATGGCTGTGTCCTCCACCATCGTTGCACCCATGTTAAATCCCCTGATCTACACCTTGAGGAACATGGAGGTGAAAAACGCCATGAGGAAACTGTGGATGAAAAAAGGGGCCTTGTGTGGTCATTAGCTCTCATGCCAAGAGGAGTTCTTTCTTACAAGGACAATGTGCCTTTCAGTTCAGTTCAGTTCAGTTCAGTTGCTCAGTCATGTCTGACTCTTTGAAACCCCGTGAATCGCAGCATGCCAGGCCTCCCTGTTCATCACCAACTCCCGGAGTTTACTCAAACTCATGTCCATCGAGTCGGTGATGCCATCCAACATCCAACATCCTCTGTTGTCCCCTTCTCCTCCTGCACTCAATCTTTCCCAGCATCAGGGTCTTTTCAAATCAGTCAGCTCTCTGCATGAGGTGGGCAAAGTATTGGAGTTTCAGCTTCAACATCGGTCCTTCCAATAAACACCCAGGACTGATGTCCTTTAGGATGGACTGGTTGGATCTCCTTGCAATTCAAGGAGTTCTCCAACACCACAGTTCTCCAACACCACAGTTCAAAAGCATCAATTCTTCGGCATTCGGCTTTCTTTATAGTCCAACTTTCACATTCATACATGACCACTGGAAAAACCATAGCCTTGACTAGACGGACCTTTGTGGGCAAAGTAATGTCTCTGATTTTTCACATGCTGTATAGGTTGGTCATAACTTTCCTTCCAAGGAGAAACTGTCTTTTAATTTCATAACTGCAATCATCATCTGCAGTGATTTTGGAGCCCAGAAAAATAAAGTCAGCCATTGTTTCCATTGTTTCCCCATCTATCTGCCATGAAGTGATGGGAGTGGATGCCATGATCTTAGTTTTCTGAATGTTGAGCTTTAAGCCAACTTTTTCACTCTCCTCTTTCACTTTCATCAAGAGGCTCTTTAGTTCTTCTTCACTTTCTGCCATAAGGATCGTGTCATCTGCATATCTGAGGTTACTGATATTTCTCCCAGTAATCTTGATTCCAGCTTGTGCTTCATCCAGCCCAGCATTTCTCCTGATGTACTCTGCATATAAATTAATAAGCAGGGTGACTATATAGAGCCTTGATGTACTCCTTTCCCAATTGGAACCAGTCTGTTGCTCCATGTCGAGTTCTAACTGCTGCTTCCTGACCTGCATACAGGGTGCCTTTACCTTCCCATTCATTCCAATCTATTGAGGATACAGCAGTCACTGGCATCATTTAGTCATGCAAATCAGGTGAAGATTCTGTAATCCTGTTATTCCCAACCTCTCCAGTGCATTTTGGGCTCCATTCCCTTTCTCACAAGGCTCTGGCCACTTTCTCTTTCTCTCTATTTTCTTATCCTACCTTATGAGTAATTCAAACCTTTTCCAGTTTGGGGCTTTTGTTTTTCTTACTCTGCTTACACCTGAAATTCTCTTTCCCAGAGTTTTTCTTCTCTGCCTCTATCTCATTTTTCCCCCACTTTTAGATGAACTCTTGTTTCCTTAGACAAGTTTTCCCTGATGGCTTTCTCTAGCCATTCTTCTAAGTTACTCTTTAACTCTTCATCTGATTATATCCTTAGTATCAAAGTCACAAACTATACTTTAAAAATTATTTCTTGGATTTTATTTTATCTTTTCCTTCGAACAAATTTGTAATCCTTGTAAGGTCAGAGATTATGTTTACTGCTTCATGCTATGGATAGAACACTGTCAGTAAGCTAGTAGGTGCTTAATAAATGTCTTTGAATGAATATAAGTTTAAAAGTGACTTGTTTTTTTAATATTACAAATTAATACTGAAAAGTAGAGGTGAATATATATGTCTCTGTGCGTGTGTGTATGTATATATACAATACAGGAGTTAGAATTACCTGGTTTGCATGTTTCCAAGTGTCTTTTCTGGAAACTTTTGGAAGCAAACACAATTTCAGATTAGTACTGTACTCAGTACTTTACTATTTAATAAGGAATACAGCACTGCCAAAATTCTCTGCTGCTGTTATTTCTCCTTTAGAGAAGCAGAATAAGAATCACTCACACTGGGAGTCAAGATACTTCAGAATCTAGTGTCTGTAGCTATGGCCTTTATGAAAAAAAGTAACTCTGTAAAGGTCTAAATTTTTCTTTAACTGTGGGAAAATTTTTCTTGCTGTTACATCATAGAGCTGGATTCTAAAATCCAAATGACATTTCTTTTCCTCCAGATCTTGCTTTGTCTGTCACTAGAGAGTACTCTCGCCTGGAAAATCCCATGGACGGAGGAGCCTGGTGGGCTGCAATCCATGGGGTCGTGAAGAGTCGGACACGATTGAGTGACTTCACTTTTGCTTTTCACTTTCATGCATTGGAGAAGGAAATGGCAGCCCACTCCAGTGTTCTTGCCTGGAGAATCCCAGGGACGGGGGAGCCTGGTGGGCTGCCGTCTGTGGGGTTGCAGAGAGTTTGACATGACTGAAGTGACTTAGCAGCAGCAGCAGCAGCAGAGAGACACTGATATCTTTTTAAAAGTCTCCCTTACCTAGCATATGGGAAATCTAATGCCTTAGACTAAATTAGCATTCTGTTATAGTTTTCTTAGCTTTAAAAATACATAGTATATATGATAGAAATAGTTACAATATCAGTCATAGTATTTAAAGCAAAGACAATACTTAAGCCAGTATTTATTTTTATACACAAAACATGTGTACAGTAGATATTTCATGTTAGTTATCATCAGCTATTTTCAAAAACTTTGAGGTTCATTTATTTACTGAAGAATATTTGGTTACATTGTACGAGGTGTCCGATAAGGGACACCTGTCATGAATAAGGTGATGCTTCTCTTTTACCTTGGGGGTTGCATTCTAGTGCAGGAGACAATACATAGAAATGAAAACAAAGTCATGAAGTGTTAACAGATTGTCAGAAACTGTAATGGAATGGTGCCTATGTGACCAGACAACTTTAGTTAGGTGGACAGTGGGGCTTTTCTGAGAGGTTACTTCTAAACTGAGACCTAAATGATGAGATAGAATCATCCTTAAACACATCCATGAGAAGAGCATTTCAAGGGACTCCTGAAAAGTTTGTGAAAAACTTATAAGGTAGAAGCCAGCTTGAATAGAAGAAGGTCAGGATAATCAGTGGACAGGAGGGAATGTGGTGCAAGGTGAGATGTGAAAATTACACAGGTTTCTTCTGATGCAATGCAAGATGTGAAAATTAAACAAATTTCTTTTGATCAAGAAATCTGTTGGTTTTTCACTTATAAGTTCAAAAAGAATTATGGGCATCAGAATAATTTTGACTAGAATAATAATTAAAAATAAAACCCTCCATGTGTTTATGGATGACTCAGCAATTTGGCATCAAACATCTTTGCACATAGGCTTCCCAGATGATGCTAGTGGTAAAGAACATGCCTGTCAACGCAGGAGACATAAGAAACGCTAGTTCAATCCCAGGGTCAGGAAGATCCCCTGGTGGAAGGCGTGGGGACCTACTCCAGTATTCTTGCCTGGAAAATCCCATGAATAGAGGAGCCTGGTGGGCTCCATAGCGTCGTAAAGAGTAGGCCATTACTGAAGCAACTTGGAATGCATGCATTTGACCTGGCAGGGAGCGTCCATTTGATTTTTGCTACATCATAACAGAGCGTAATGTTTACTGGATGCCTACAATATCTTAAAGTTGAACATCTGGATTCACCTAATAATTATTTTCCTTGCCTCATGTCAAAGAAGAAGAAGAAACTGCTCAGTTTCAGTTCAGTGGCTCAGTTGTGTCTGACTCTTTGCGACCCCATGGACCGCGGCACGCCAGGCCTCCCTGTCCATCACCAACTCCTGGAGTTCACCCAAACCCTCGTCCATTGAGTCGGTGATGCCATCCAATCATCTCATCCTCTGTCGTCCCCTTCTCCTCCTGCCTCAATCTTTCCCAGCATCAGGGTCTTTTCAAACGAGTCAACTCTTCGCATCAGGTGGCCAAAGTATTGGAGTTTCAGCCTCAGCATCAGTCCTTCCAATGAACACCCAGGACTGATCTCCTTTAGGTGGACTGGTTGGATCTTCTTGCAGTCCTGACAGTGTGTAAATGTTGATCTCTGTGAGAACTTTCTGATGATCACTTTTACTATTTTAATTATGAGAATTAGAAGGTTCATAATGAGATCCCTAAAGCTAAATAATATTTTTGGCAATTCTCTAGCATCAGAGTAGGTTCAGAATTTACATTTTCTACTACAAAGGTAAGGTCATTCTGACCATTCATGCTGAAGTTATTATCTGCAATTAGATTCCACAAATCTCTTCTCTCTTCTGTAGGGCTCCCTAGTTTCTTCACATGAAGTAGCTTTATTCATAAAACATATTACTTTTCAGCTCACTGCTCACCTTTTTTGTTTGGTTCTTTAATGCTCTTAGTTTGAAACTTATCTTGGTCTTGCTGCTTTTTAAAAGAAACTTACTGTAGATCATTGATTGTAAATAATCTAATCTGTATATATAAGAATAGAAAATTTCAGCACTATTTATGATACAAAGACATTACAAAGTAGTAATAAGATAACATTTTAATTTGAAGGAAGAGTATTGGCCTAAAAAAACACAAAAAACTACTGCAAACATCCAACTTATTTGGAGACATTAAATAAGCTTACTTCCTATTTCATTCTGAAAATGTAAGCTATCTGAAGGGAACTTCTTTAGATTCTTGCAACTATATCTACCAATTGTCCAGCAGCCATTTAGATATTTGCTACCTTCTTACCTACTCTTAAAAATGCATTCATTATCTATGCTCCTATGCAAAGCAATCAACCTCTTTATTGTACACTAGACCTTATTTCCTTCTTGTTTGCGTGAGGGCATTGGTCTAAAAATAGCTTCTATATCTATTTTATCGACATTTCACTTTTTATTTGATCATTTTACTTCAGCAAAGAAGCAAATCTGTTATACCCTTCATCTTTAAAGTAAAATTTCCCATTGATTCCTTTTTCTTTATCAGCTACTCTTTCATTTCATTCTCTCTTCTTTTTTACAAAACACAAGAGATTCTTTAACACTTGTCTCCGCTTTCTCTCCTTCTGTTCTTTTTAAACCCTTTCAGCCACACTTCAGTTAAACTTCTCTTTTCTGGGTCACCAGTGCCCTCTATGTTATTCCACATAACTTTCATCACTCACTTCTCATCTTACAGAATCCATCAGCAGTGTTTCATCCCATCTTTCTTGGCACACTTTCTTTGAGAAATGATTCTTTGAAGTTGAGACCTGGAAATCCAAATTCTTCCATGGTATTTCCACCTGAATGACTAATAGATTTCTTAAACTGGCCCCAATGACAAAGCATATTTTCATGGAAATTGATATAACAATTCTAAAATTATATTCATATGTGCTTTTCTTTAAATAAATTTGGTGACAGAAGAAAAAAAGGGAAGAATAAAAAACTAGATTTACTAGTTGTTAGAACACACCACATTCCAGGATGTCTGGCTCTGGGTGAGTGATCACACCATCGTGATTATCTGGGTTGTGAAGATCTTTTTTGTACAGTTCTTCTGTGTAGTTTTGCCACCTCTTCTTAATATCTTCTGCTTCTGTTAGGTTTATACCATTTCTGTCCTTTATTGAGCCCATCTTTGCGTGAATGTTCCCTTGGTATCTCTAATTTTCTTGAAGAGATCTCTAGTCTTTCCCATTCTATTGTTTTCCTCTATTTCTTTGCATTGATCACTGAGGAAGGCTTTCTTATCTCTCCTGGCTATTCTTTGGAACTCTGCATTCAAATGGGAATATCTTTCCTTTTCTCCTTTGCTTTTCACTTTTCTTCTTTTCACAGCTATTTGTAAGGCCTCCTCAGGCAGTCATTTTGCTTTTTTGCATCTCTTTTTCTTGGGGATGGTCTTGATCCCTGTCTCCTGTACAATGTCATGAACCTCCGTCCATAGTTCATCGGGCACTCTATCAGATCTAATCCCTTAAATCTACTTCTCATTTCCACTGTATAATCATAAGGGAGCTGATTCTGGAATGTGAAGTCAAATGGGCCTTAGCAAGTGTAACTATGAACAAAGCTAGTGGAGGTGATGGAATTATAGTTGAGCAATTTCAAATCCTAAAAGATGATGTTGTGAAAGTGCTGCACTCAATATGTCAGCAAATTTGAAAAACTCAGCAGTGGCCACAGGACTGGAAAAGGTCAGTTTTCATTCCAATCCCTAAGAAAGGCAATGCCAAAGAATGCTCAAACTACCGCACAATTGCACTCATCTCACACACTAGCAAAGTAATGCTCAAAATTCTTCAAGCCAGGCTTCAGCAATATGTGAACCGTGAATGTCCAGATGGTCAAGCTGGTTTTAAAGAGGCCGAGGAACCAGAGTTCAAATTGCCAACATCTGCTGGATCATCAAAAAAAGCAAGAGAGTTCCAGAAAAACATATATTTCTGCTTTATTGACTGACTATGCCAAAGCTTTGACTGTGTGAATCACAATAAACTGTGGAAAATTCTGAAAGAGATGGGAATACCAGACCACCTGACCTGCCTCTTGAGAAATCTGTATGCTGGTCAGGAAGCAACAGTTAGAACTGGACATGGAACAACAGACTGGTTCCAAATAGGAAAAGGAGTACGTCAAGGCTGTATATTGTCACCCTGCTTGTTTAACTTATATGCAGAGTACATCATGAGAAACTCTGGCCTGGATGAAGCACAAGCTGGGATCAAGGTTGCTGGGAGAAATATCAATAACCTCAGATATGCAGATGACACCACCCTTATGGCAGAAAGTGAAGAAGAACTAAAGAACCTCTTGATGAAAGTGAAATAGGAGCATGAAACAGTTGGCTTAAAGCTCAACATTCAGAAAACTAAGATCATGGCATCCACTCCCATCACTTCATGGCAGATAGATGGGGAAACAGTGGAAACAATGGCTGACTTTATTTTTCTGGGCTCCAAAATCACTGCAGATGGTGATTGCAGTCATGAAATTAAAAGACACTTACTCCTTGGAAGGAAAGTTATGACCAACCTAGACAGCATGTGAAAAACCAGAGACACTACTTTGTCCACAAAGGTCCATCTAGTTAAGGCTATGGTTTTTCCAGTGGTCATGTATGGATGTGAAAGTTGGACTATAAAGAAAGCTGAGTGCAAAAGAATTGATGCTTCTGAACTGTGATGTTGGAGAAGACTCTTGAGAGTTCCTTGGACTGCAAGGAGTTCATCCTAAGGGAAATCAATCCTGAGTGTCCATTGGAAGGACTGATGTTGAAGCTGAAACTCCAATATTTTGGCTACCTGGTGCGAAGAGCTGACTCATTGGAAAAGACCCTGATGCTGGGAAAGATTGAGGGCAGGAGGAGAAGGGGATGATAGAGAATGAGATGGTTGGATGGCATCACCAACTCACTGGATATGTTTTGAGTAAACTCCGGGAGTTGGAGATGGACAGGGAGGTCTGGCGTGCTGCGGTTCATGGGGTTGCAAAGAGTCAGACACGACTGAGCAACTGAACTGAACTGAACTGAGAACATACCACAAGGCTTTACCTTGTAAATTTTTTGCTATATTCCCATGAATAAAGAATCCTAAAGAACAGAAGAAATGGTCCAGACTTGAGTCCTTTGTGTTTGTAGATTTAATATAAATGCTATAATTTAATTAATTAATTTTCATGATGGAATTTTAATCTGTCAGCAAGCATGGACTATTCGATAAATTCTGGAAGAGCCATATTGTCACTAACTCCCCTCTACATCACCCCTCATGTCCTTCTCTCTTTTCTGATTTGTAAGGTTTTTCTGAATTTACCCTATTTCTATAACATGCCTGTTACATTATCTGCCCCATCCCATTTTCACAATATTATTTCTTATCCCACTCACTTCCTCTAGCTGAAGCAAATAATAAAGGATTAAGTAAATTAGGACTTGGAATAAAGTAAAAGATGCTACATGTGCTTTGAAGTAGGAACCAGGATTCCAGGATTAATTGCTGGAGTCCTGCTGTTGAGTAATAATTTTAAAATATCCCCTCTAGGAGTGTGGTTGGTCTGTGTCCGATGGCTATTCCATGTCAGGAAAAGCATCTAAAATTTCATTGAAAATCTAATAGCACTTGTCCCTTAATACCATGTGCAAATGAAGTCTAGGCAATTACGAATATTTACCTTTCTGATGAATCACTTCAACAGTGCTTCATTCTGGGGAGTGTGACTAAGCATTAAAAATAGGTAGAATACATGAGGAGCACATCATTGGTATAGACTCTCTGCAGGGACCTCTTGAGCTAAGCCCTGGTTTTCCCTCCAGCTTCAATTGCAGTGCTACAGTCCATCAGAGTAAACAGTCAGTCTTGCTCTTAAAAAAAAAAAAAAAAATTAAAAGAGAAAGATTTATTTAAGATCTGGAAATTGTACTTTTAATTAATTTCAAAATTATGGCATATCGAGATCAAGTACTGAGAGAAGAAAAGCGGAATTTGGATTAATGTATAGGTTTTTGCATGAAAAACATTCACACATAAAATTGTCACTCTTTAGTAAGCATGACTGTTGCTCTAGTCCCTACACAGCACGTGCCTTTCTGGATTGATGCTGTGCCTTATCCCAGAAGTCATCTTTTGCATTTAGCAAATAAACACGCATTTCATCGCACTCTGCAAAGGGACTATGTTTTGTCCTAATTTATACAGCATTCTCTTTCTGAATATGAAGGGAATTGAAAGCATCTACAATAGAATCAGCCCAGGAGAAGCCAAAAAAAATAAAAAAATAAAAAACAGGCTAACTGATTAGGGTCATAAAATTTTTACAAATACTTGAGCAAGTCAAACCATAAATAACTGTGTCCTGGAAAACTGTAATGATGGGAAATTTCCATACCCTGAGGGGAGCTGAGATCCAATTCTAAGGTTCATGACCTCTCAGGGAAACCTGTTTAAATTCCACTTACAGGTCAAGGAGGAAACTTTTGCTTCTTTATGTTTTCATTGAGACCATGAAGACAGTGTTTGAGAATCAGTAGGGAAAACTCTTTACCTCATTTACCAGAATTGCAATATCTCTCTTTCTTAGATGTAGAAGTAAGACTTAGAAATTTTATATTTCACATTTTGACCAGCTATTGAATGGGTTTTTCGCCATAGAGAGAAGCATATTACCATTACAAGAATTTTTAAGAGACTGACACATGGTGAGATTTATAATTCACATTTTGCATATTCACAGGTGATTTTAGATTGTGATGTAGTATGTAAAATTATGGGTATTGCGGGGCAGGCTCCCAAGTTTAAGGCAAGCTGTGGTCTATCACTTAGTTGTGTACATTTGGGCCAGTTCTATTTTTGCCCTCAGAATGTTTATTTGTAATGGAGATTATATGTTCACAAGGCCAAAGGATTCGGAAACAAATAAAATAATACATGTGGAATTAATTAGATAGGACGACATAATTTAAGTGTTGAATATATAGCAGCTGTTTGAATACAAACATTTTTGGAGGGTTGCAAGTTCCTGTTCAAGTCTAATGAAATTAGAGATATCATCAGTTTTTTATCTTCAAGTTAAATCCAAATAGCTACAAAATGAAACATCAGAGTATTTTTGTTAGAGATAGTCGATAGCATTTTATTTACTGTTTGTTGATATGTTATCATTTATCATTATTGTTTCTTAATTTGTTATCATTTAGTTATTGTTTCTTAATATGTTTTATTTATCATTCATTAACCCTTCATCCTAGTGTTTTAGATTTAAAAAAGTGGACTACATAATATCAATGTAGAAGGAAGGTGATTTATTTAGATAGCTATTCATATGTAATGCAGCAGTTAATTTCCCACAAAAAGCACTAAAGAATGGCCCAGGAAAGGACATGAAGGGTAATAGTGTCTTACTCAACTGACAGAGCAGTCTTCTGTTTTTAAATTTGCTCATTTAATTTTCTCTACTTACATTTGATGTCATAAATAGCATTAAATTTCTGCTGCAGAGTTGTTCAAGAATATTTAAATGACTGAAGATTCTAACTGCTTTAGTGCTAGTTGTTGTGGCTTTTTCTCTCTCTTAATATGAACTAAATCACTAGGACAACAGAAGGAAAAAAGGCTCAGGCATCCATCAGGAAGGACACTGAAAGTTTATTTTTCTAAATTCCCCAAATAGTGAGAGTATAGAAGCTGAGACTTTCAGGGCAATCAGCAGAGCAATGTTGAGGGGAGAGAAAAAGATCTGAAATCTGAAGAGAATACTTCTCAGGCTGTAAAGGAAAGGAATATACTTAGATAGATGAAAAATTAAACTATTATTGTTGAAGTAAATAACAGTGTTGGATAAAAATTCAGTGGATTCAAGGAATTTAACTTGGAAGGTAATTAGAATGGGTTTTTAATCTATTAAGTTAATATTAAAATAGAAAACTGAATATAATGATATCCTTATTCCTAATTTCTCACATAATTTTGAATAGTATATTTATTTTATAACACTATTATGTCAACTATTGTATAATAGCTATGTCAGCTTTAAATTAGACACAGGGATTTCTATATTATTGTCAGAATGATCCATGCTCTAGCAACATTATTCTAATAATGTTGCTGCCAAAATGAATGGGAAAAAACAGTAAGAGGCAGGAGGCAAAATTTCCAGGGCCCCAGATCCGAGAGACGGCTCAGAGCCCACAGTTCACGGTGTGAAGGGCCCTCAGCAATCTGCTGAGCATCTCCAGCGTCTGAAGAATACGGCTGTCAGGAAAGGGAAGTCCGTGAGACATTCTCTCAGACAGGTGAACAGAGCAAGCTGTTTCCAAGAGAAATAGATGTAGTTAAAACTGATAGGGAGGGCTAGGCCTATGATTTGGCTATCCGTGGATTCTATACAGCAGGTAAATACTTTTAATCCAAGATTCTATGTTATGTGAGCATGTTTGTTCCACCAGTACAAATTAATTACACGGGATAAGTAATAAAATTATCCTCAAACATCATCTTTTCCTGAACAAATACTTAGGTGATGAATAATATGATGTTGTGGCTTTAAAATTTATTTTTAATGTTAATTTTTCTTGTAATTACTTTAAAATGCATGTTGAAAATAAAAAGTCTCTACTATCTTCATACATTCTCTTCTTGATTTTAAAAATTAAATTAAGGTGACTGTTTAGATGAGTAGGGTTGCTATAATTTTTCATATAATATGCTGCAAAAAATCTTCACTAAGTATGTCTTTATATTATTAATCAGTGTTTCATTCATAGCATATTTTGTTATCAATTTATAGTAGACTGAATTACATAAACATCTTGTTCAACATTTTAGATATTTCTGATTTTTTTATAAATGAAATATCATCTTCTATAAAACTTATATCACTTCATTTCACTTTTAGAATAATTTTTAGGGTTGGGGTTACTTATATGAGAAATATAGTGATTTTTGTGCCTCTAAAAATATTTGCTAAAACATTTCCCAATTGGAAAATATGAATGAAGCTGTTTCGTTGCAGTTTAGAAGACGTCATCATTTGAAAACCTGACTTAGAAACCTGTTTTGTTTTTATGATGGATTCAATTCTTCAGTGCACTTTGTACATATAAACACTATTTAAAATTAAACTTTATATAAATATTACACATCTCCCTGTTGAATTATACATTGAAAAGCAGTTCATAGTAACTGTCTTATTTGACAATCACAGGTCAGCAGCGTGAACAAATGTCACTCGATTTTATGGGAAAGGAGTCAGAAGCTTCGTGGTTTCTTCAGGGACACATGACTATAAATCTGTAGCTTCTAGATTTTTTTATATTGGAAAGTGAGCAATTGTATTATTTTAATTAACTTTTCATTTTGGAATAATTTTAGATTAAAAGAAAAGTTGCCAAGATACTATAGAGTTTCTGTCTACTCCTCGGCTATTTTCCCCTAATAATTATCATCTAACATCACTAGTAGCACATTTGTCAAAACTGTGGAATGAATGTTGCTGTATTACTCTTAAAGAAGCACAAGATTTTATTCATGTTTCACTAACTTTTCCCCTTCTATCACTTTTCTGTTCTAGGGGTCAATCCAGGACAGCACAGCATATTTAAGTACCTTTTAAATGATTTCTGATCATAAAGCTCGTGATCATAAGCTCTGAGGACGCTGTCCTCTCCATTGCCTAAGTATTAACAGTAATTTTGGAAGTTCCTTTTATATTGAAAAAAGAGCCGTTTGATATGTTCATGTTTAATGAGCATTTTGATTCTAAAATAGTATTTCTCTTAGAAACCTCACAGGTTAGGGACATACAGAACCTAATAACTACTTGTTAGATTAATACAGAGCCTTGCTCTCTCTCCACTGTTTGCATTATTTGATGTTCTTTGTTCAATGACACTGCCTGAAAAAGAAGCGGGCTCCTGAGGATCTGGGCTTCCTAGGTGATGCTAAAGGTGAGGAACCTGTCTGCCAGTCCAGGAGACAGAAGAGACGCAGGCTTGATCCCTGGGTCGGGAAGATCTCCGGAGAAGGGCACAGCAATCCATTCCGACATTCTTGCCTGGAGAATCCCATGGACAAGAGGGGCCTGGCGGGCTCCAGTCCATAAGGTCACAAAGAGCTGGGCACAGCTGAAGCAACTTGGCACCCACACACGCACACATGAGGGTCTGAAGACTATAAACTATATTCAGGAGCTATTAAAGACTTAAAAGTGCTGCACATTTAAATGATACCATATCTTCACTGTGGCAACCAATAAAGATATTTTATATTTGTGAACATGTAAAAGGATGAGTGAAGACATCTGTAAGCCTAGATCATGGGAAAGCAGAAATTAGGGGTAAAAGCGCTGTCATTTCTGCTCTGTGTCAAAGGCTCTGGGAGTTTTCTCACTGACGGCAATTTTCTCCAGTGCATCCTACTGCATTCATGGTTTTATCAATATCAGTATTGCCTTATCCATTTCTTCCAAGAACCTTATCAATAGGTGTTGCTAAAATACCCAGTTACAGAGAATCTGAACTCTAGAGAATTTTGAGTAACTTTTCTTATCACATAATATGACTTAGCACAAGAGCTTGAATTTGAACCTAGGTCTCTGTGACTCTGGAACTGATGTCTCTATTTCATTTCATTGGCTCCACGTATATTAACAGCCTCTACTTTTTAATATACAGTCATTCACGGATCCAGTGATCTTACAAGGTTTGTTTCGTGTTCTTGTTTACTTGATGACACGGCTGAGTATGGAGTTCAGAGCACAGGTGCTGCTCACGAATGTCTGGTATCCTGGAAACAATTTGTTTTAAAGTAAGTAAAAAGACATATTGCATGTATGTCTGTATACGTGCTAGTTTTATTCATATTTTCAATCATTTTTGTTAGCTGTCAGTGTCATTCATAAAAATCAACTCATTTTTACTTCTTTCAGAGAGCCCAATTATTCTTTTACTTCCCTATTTAGCAAGCATAGGCCGTATGTATATGTACACACACGCATACTCACTGGCCCCCTGACTGATGAACCTCTCAGATGCACAAGGAAGGACAATTAGGCTTCCCTGGTGGTTTAGTGGTAAAGAATCCGCCTGCCAATGCAGGAGACGTGGGTTTGATCCCTGCATCAGGAAGATGCACTGGAGAAGGAAATGACAACCCACTCCAGGGTGCTTGTCTGGGAAATCACGTGGACAAAAGAGCCAGGCAGGCTACAGTCCTGGGGTCACAGAGTCAGACACGGCCGAGCGACTAAACAACAGCAAAGGACACAGTCATTCTTCAAACGTGTCCTGATATAAGAAATGAAGTCAAAGCTGGCCTTTCTGTGGGAAAGCTGTCTGGCTTTTTAAGAGGGAGAAGAGTCAGTAAAATCAGTAAGGGTATTTTATCATGAGCAGCAATTTCACATTTTCCAATTTGACCCTCATTATAATTGTATGAAATGAGTAGGGAGGTTATATGTGAATCTCCCTACATTACAGTAAGACATATACATTTGAAACAGATACACACTGGTGAGTATTACTTGATCTGATTGGGCCACATTGAATAAATACTTAGCAATCAATTAATAAAGCCTCAGGCTCTGGCTATAGCCAGCATACTGTTTCTAATCCTTACCTATGTGGTTATTGTCAATTTGCATCTATAAATAATTGGACCATTACCTTCTGATTCTACATCATTGGCTCTGTGTCCTTCATCAAGAAGCATCAGTCAAACTTTGACACAGAAATCAGAAGGTTATAACCTCTACAGTGAATGGAGACTCTAGAGAAGCCCGTCCTTCTCTGAAGCTCTTGATAGGAAAAAAACAGAAACAAAAACAAAACACTTCTTCTTTCCCTGTAGTCAGTCACTTCCATGCTGGAGTCAGAGGTTCTGGCTTAAGATACAGAGCCAGCATCTGTTATTTCTTTAATTCTATCTCTTTAAGCATGGACTTCCTACCAGTAAAATTGGGTAATAAGATCTAACGTGGAATGTTTCTTAGCCACTTAACTCTGAACTGCTCCCTTGCATTATTTAGCTTAGTCATCGTAACAGTACACATTAGTAGGCATTACTTATTTTTGTCAGCTTCTATTCTTGTTTTTAAATAATGAGTGAAGAGAAAACCAACTTAACACATGGAAATTTATTATGTCTTAGTCTTCAGCAAGGTGTGTTCCCAATGATCATTCTCCTTTTAAAAGAATGAATTAGTTGATTTTAAACTCTCAATTCTGTTTAGAATTTTAAAGAAATAACTAAGGGAATAGCCATGATCCAAGCATCTCTTCAGTTTTGTCTTATTTCTCCTTCTAACTGTAGATAAGGAAGTCACCTAATCATGGACAACTTGCAACACCCCCCTGCCCCCTGCTTCTCACATCCACACACATGGCAGGCATGACCAATAAACTGCAATTTTCCTTTCCTCAGATCATGGATGTGGCTTCAGAACTCTTCTCACAATTCACGCCAGGAAACCACTACTATTAACATATGACCAGAGCTGGCAGTTGAGATAACAACTATTTCTTATCCCCACAGGTGGATCCCTATCCTTCTCCTACATTGAAGCTCTGTCTTAAAATATTTAATAATTTATCTGTACTTCGATTCTTCCTGGTATCCCCCTAGCACCTTCAACAAATTTCTAGCTTTGTGTTCTCAATGATAAAACAAGCACAAGAACATAAGTTAATTTTTCACATGGAAGCACCATTTGTTGATGACTGATGACCCCTCCAACTGGTCTGAGACACATTTGTCTTTTTTCTTTCTGTAGATTCTACATGCTCACTGTGGTAGCTTTCACCTTTTCACTGGAAATTATGCAAAACCAAAGCTTTGTGATGGAATTTGTCCTCCTGGGGCTCTCACAGAATCCAACCATGCAGAAAATAATATTTGTTGTATTTTTGTTCATTTACATTGCAACTGTTGGGGGCAACTTGCTAATGGTGGTGACCATCAGTAGCAGCCCAGCACTCCGGGGCTCCCCCATGTACTTCTTCCTGGCTTTTCTGTCCTTCCTGGATGCGTGCTTCTCCTCCGCCATTGCCCCAAAGATGATTGTGGACTCTCTCCTTTGGAGGAAAACCATTTCTTTCAAAGGCTGCATGATCCAGATCTTTGCTGGGCACTTCTTTGCTGGGGTGGAGGTGATCGTCCTCAGCGCCATGGCCTATGACCGCTATGTGGCCATCTGCAAGTCCTTGCACTACTCTTCCATCATGAACCACAGACTCTGCGCCCTCCTGATGGCGGTAGCCTGGACAGGCGGCCTCCTGCATGCCATGATACAGGTTCTTTTCACTTTCCAGCTGCCCTTCTGCGGCCCCAGTGTCATCAATCACTTCATGTGTGACTTTCCCCGCTGCTGGAGCTTGCCTGCACTGACACTCACATCTTTGGGCTCTTGGTAGCTACCAACAGTGGGTTTTTCTGCATCTTAATCTTCTCCTTGTTGCTTGTCTCCTATGTGGTCATCCTGCTGTCTCTGAGAACCCAGAGCTCTGACGGGCAGCAGAAAGCCCTCTCCACCTGTGGAGCTCACATTGCTGTTGTTGTTTTGTTCTTTATCCCATGCATATTTATGTACGTACGACCTCCATATTCTTTCTCCTTTGACAAAATGGTAGCCATATTTTATACCATCCTAACTCCCTTGTTCAATCCTTTGATTTACACTTTCAGGAACAAAGAAGTGAAAAGTGCCATGAGGAAAGTGTGGAATAGGGTAATGGTGGTTTCTAATGAAAAATAAAACATTTAAAGTTGAATAGAAAATTCAAAGTTTCTAATCAAATCAGAAAAAAATTTTATGTGGATAAGGATTGCTTGACAGGGGGTAAAGTAATGTAATATTGTAAAAAATAGTATAAGTTCCAAGAAATAATTTAGTTTTTGTTCTTAGATCACTTATGGACTCTGATTTGACAATTCAATATCCTCAAATGAAAATTAAGAAGACTTGAATTTTATGGTTACTTAAAATCTGAAAGTCAAAAAAGAATGAAAAAAATTGCTCTCACTTCTTGCTACTAATTTGATATCTTGGAAAATATTTCTGGAGGGAAGACAAAATTGTCCTAGAGATTAGGTTTATACATATATAACTATATTTGTATACCAATGAACTTTTTGCCCAGATTAATGTATGCAGATCACTGCTGTACAACTGAAAATAACTAAATATTACAAATCAACTCTATTTAAAAAAAATAAACAATAGAAAGAAAAACATAAACATATTAATACTTCAAATTTGACAAAGAACTGTAATTATTGCTGATATTAGCCCTTCGATATTGATGATAACTATGATTAACACTTTGAAAGTGAAAGTGAAGTTGCTCAGTTGTGTCTAACTTTTTTGTGACCCCATGGACTGTAGCCTACCAGGCTCTTCTGTCCATGCGATTTTCCAGGTAAGGGTACTGGAATGGGTTGCCATTTCCTTCTCCAGGGGAGCTTTCCAACCCAGGGATCAAACCCAGCTCTCCCCCATTGCAGGCAGATGCTTTACCATCTGAACCACCAGAGAAACCAATTCAAACTTTCATGTAACGTGAATAAGAGTAGTTAACCACACATATTTCAGAGTGTAGGAAGAGCTTACTCCAATTAAGTTTCCAAGAACGGAAGTAAGAAATTCACTTCATTTTCAGGGCACCCTCTCTGCTCCACTACAGACCTTGCTGTTCTGTCTGACCCAGTGTTTCTAGGAAGGAGCTGTGTGAATTATGGCTACATGAAGTGTTCCCTTCTCCATAAACTCTTTACATCCCATCATCACTTGTGATAGAAGGCAATGATAAACCTCAACAAAGTATAGTTTATGTGTTTTATTCAAGTGTCACATAATTCACCTTCTAAGTAAATGAGAGTTGAAGATATGAAAAATACACTCTGTTGGAAGTCATCTGTTTGGTTGTAAGAAAAGAGGTAAGTTTCTCAATCTGTCTGAAATATTTTCTTCTGTGCTGTGCTTAGCCTCTCAGTCGTGTCTGACTCTGTGACCCCATGGACTGTGGACCACCAGGATCCTCTGACCATGGGATTCTCCAGGTAAGAGTATTGGGGTGGGTTGCCATGCCCTCCTCCAGGAGATCTTCCCAACCCAGGTACTGAACCCAGGTCTCCTGCACTGCAGGTGAATTCTTTACCATCTGAGCCCTAAACACTGATCTCTTGGAATCTGTACTCAGTGTATCTTCTAACAAATGCTAGAGCTCCTGGGGAGTGTTTCTCCCAATGAAGAATATGGTGGTTCGGGCTTCCTAGGCCTCCCTGGTCTCAGCACACAGCTGAACTACCTCCCAAAGGCATCTCTGCCCACAGAGGATGCAACACACTGAGTCAAGGCCAGCTTGGCAGAACTTTCTACCTTGGGGAGCACCTGGCTCAAAGTTTATGGCCAGGGGTGATGTTTCTGGGACAGAGTATGAAATTGGGCTTCACTTTCTACACACCTGGGTTTTCAAGATCCTTGACAATCCTTGCTATGACACACAGCAACAATCTCTCTTTAATTGGGGTAAGTGAAGGCGTGGTTGTTCAGGAAGAAAGAAGCTGAACTGTGGGATGAGTGTTCGGATTAAACGACTTTCTCTAAGATGTTTCTCTCCTCCCCGCTCTATGTCTTTCTATATCCCATCCCCGACTCTTCTTTCCCTGGTACCTGCTCACTCCTCTCTCCTGTTCTGACTACATGAGCCTGCTTCTTTCCTCCTCTTCACTGTTATCCAGTTAGATCTTTATTTTCTTTTGCTTTGATATCAGCCTCAGCATGCAGTTTAATGAACTTGCTTTTGGAGGCAGGAAAGAAATTTAAGATATCAATTGCCATCCTTCTCTTATTACTCATGATTTCTCTTTTCTAAGATGCAATCTACATGATGATTAGGAGTTGATATTTTATATGACATGTAGGGTGAATGCTGAGAGAGAGGCTACGTAGTAACATCCCTTTCTAGTTCTAGCCTAACTGCCTTAATTAAAACACTGTATCACAGGTCATGCTTTGTAAATAGAAATGGATGAATCACATGGCCAGTTACCTCGCAAAAAAAAAAAGTGTAGGTCAAATGAAATAACACAAGCAAAAACTTGTTTGAAAGACAAGATTATGGAACAAGAATATTTTATCCTGAATTATCTTATTCAATCATATATATATATATATATATATATATATGGAACATAGGAGATAGAGGCAGATGTTTATTTAATATAGGAAGAATGGAAGAATTTCGGTACCCAATATTTTTGAATTAGTTAACATTTGAGTAGGTAAAAGGAACATTTAAGGATCAAGGAAGTAAAAAGGCCTTCTGTCACCATGACGCCCTCCCAAGTCAAAGAGGCAGGGCAATCCAGAGAAGCTCGGAGGTAATGGCTGAATTCAGTAATGAAGTCCTCAGGGAGTATTCGTTTGGCCTGATGCACACATCTTCTCAATGATGCTTCCCTGTATTTATGTCTCCAAATCTTCTCTTCGCTTACTTAAAATAAAATAGAATTGCTTGAACTGGATTTCATGGTTGTCTGTTACCTACCCAAAACTTATCTCTTAAAACGTTTGGATTTAGGGAGAGTGTAGTTTTTAATGAAGGGGACATCTATTTTTCCTGACGTAATGCATGCTCCCGTTCTAAAAGTGTTTAGTCACTCCTCTATCCTAACTGCCCCTCTTTTCACAGCAAAGGGCTCCCTCTTTTTTGTTTTTATCCCCTGCTGGAAACCTAATGTATTAGAATTAAATGATCATTGATTTACTTTCTTTTTCTAATAATCATCAGAGAAAATTGAAACACCCAATCAGAGTTTGCAATTATTGTGATATTTCTAATTTCTCACAGTGAACTAATATTATTTTAGCTCAACTGCAAGGAAAACCTAATTGTATTTAGATGTGTAACTTTACTAGAGTTAAACAGTTTGACTTACTGATATTAATATATTTATCTTACTTAGGGAAACCCTTTATAAACTTTTTGAATATTTAATTTTCAGAGAACCTTGTTGGAAATTGCAGTTTAATTCAGTTAAATCCATAATTTCACTTACTTCCCATGTTTAAACCTTTAATGATCAATCAATTTATTTTCCAGGATCTTTCTGATATGGAAAGATCATATCACTGAGTTGTGTGTGGTTTTCAATGATTAAGAATCTTACATAGAGAAATGTATGAGCCCCTGGTGGCTCAGCTGGTAAAGAATCTGCCTGCAATGAAGGAGGCCTGGGCTGATATCTGGGTTGGGAAGATCCCCTGGAGGAAGGAACGGTAACACACGCCAGTATTCTTGCCTGGAGAACACTATGGACAGAGGAGCCTGGTGGAGTCCACGGTGTCACAAAGAGTCAAGCATGACTGAGTGACTGACATCATGTTTATTTATAACTGCTAAGTAGATAATTACGCTACAAATACAGTTTAACTACACAGCAAAGGCTTTTAAATTAAAACAGAAAATCAGAAAATATAATAACATGATTGAAATTATATAGATATATGCATATAAGGAAAAGTAAAGGAGAGCAAGGAGGTGTATTTTTATGTTGAATTTCTGAAATACATTTTTAAACTTACATTAAAGTGATAAAAATGGAAAGAATGCAATCTTCTAGATGACATTGGTAGGAGAATCAGATATGAAGGAGGATAGTACACAGGTTACAGAAAAATAGGAAGTGAAATAACAGGTTGGAGCCACAGAATTTGAAATTTACTAGCATGCATCTAATGAATGTAATGGTTTATATCAAATGTATAGCAATTTCAAAATTATTGCTAGCCTAAATGATTTGTTCAAATATCTCATGTACCCTAACCGGCAATGAAGGTAAAGTTATAGCTGCAATGAACCTAAAGATGGAAAAATAAGTTTTTTTCTTTAGTATAACCCAAGAAAGATACTGAAGAGATCAGGAACAATGGGTGCAAGCTGTTGTTCAAATAAACAAATGTATTCACTCAGGAGAAAATCTCCAAATGTATTATTTCTAAATTATATAAGGATATTATTATCAGTAATTGATGTACATACATGTTATATGCATATATATGTATCATATGAGTATTCATATGCTTAATAATGTATCTGTTAGATTCTCTATCATATAAAGAAAGAGCCTTAAGACATTAAAATGATCTTATCAAGATCATAAAGCAAATTCACTAGTTCTCAGACCATGACAGAGTGCCCTCAACCACTTGAGGGCTTTTTCCCCTACAAAAAAATCTTGGCAACCCGTAAGAAGACCTTGAATCAATGCCAATGTTTAAAGCATGTCAGCATTAAAAAAAAAATCCTGAGTGAGTATAGTCTATGAAAACTTTGAGAAACACTAAATTATACGTTTGATGAAATTAGAACTCTAAAAGTTGCAATTCTGGATGCAAATAAACTGCTATTGCCAAGTCATCATTTCTCCAACTCTTTTTTTGCAAATGAACCACTTTTCAGCTGTGTCTGTTCTATAGTCACCATAACCATGGAGGAGAAGAGCAGTGTGAACGAGTTCATTCTGCTTGGGTTAACACAGGATCTACTAAAGGAGAAAGTAGTATCTGTTACCTTCTTATTTCTATACCTTGGGACTCTGTTGGCAAACTTCCTAATTGTAATGACCGTACAATATGGCCAGACACTTCAGAGCCTTTCTTCCTTTTCTACTTATCCTTTGCTGATGCCTGTCTTTCAACAACCACTGCCCCTAGGCTAATTGTAGATTCTGTATCTGAGAAGAAAGCCATCTCCTACAATGAGCGCATGCCCCAGATGTTTGCATTTCACTTCTTTGGGTGCATGGGAATCTTGGTACTTGTCCTCATGTCCTTTGATCGCTATGTGGCCATTTGCAAGCCCCTGTGGTTCACAACCATCATGAGCCAGCCTGTCTGTGGCCACTGGTGAGACTGGTCTGGATGGGGTCTTGTACCCATTCTTCAGTACAGTTTCTCTTGGTTTTGAGATTACCCTTCTGTGGCCCCAATGCCACTGATCACTATTTCTGTGATATGCAACCTTTGTTGAAACTTGCCTGTGTGGATACTTAAGTCATCAACCTACTCATAGTGTTTAACAGTGGGGCCATGTGCATGGTGAGTTTCATATGCTACTAATCTCCTAAGTTTTCATTCTACATTCTCTGAATAACTGTAGCACAGAAGGAAGGAGGAGAGCCCTTTCCACATGTACCTCCCATGTTATTGTTATTGCCTTATTCTTTGTACCATGTATATACATATATGCTCACCCTCTAACTGTATGTCCAGTGGACAAGATGGTGGCTGCATTTCACACTATTTTGATACCTTTACTCAACCCTCTGATTTACACTCAACCCTCTGATTTACACTCAACCCTCTGATTTACACTCTGAGGAATGCAGAAGTCAAACAGGCCATGAGAAAGCTATGGTGCAACAAAGTCTGACTCAAGATGACAAAGAGCAGAAGATGCCAACTGCTAATTCTGTCAGAGTTTAAGTATAATTGGACTGATGGAAAAGAGAAAATGTTCATTCTATTGTGGACAGTATAAATGTGTTCCAGTGGGACATTTAGGGGAATAGGCAGAATGAGCACCCGGCAAAATATGTATTATTTTAACCAATCTCTCAGAGAGACAACATCAGGTTCCATCATCTTTGTGGGGGCACAAGCCCATTCCTCATGTCTGCTGTCTGCTTTGATGTTTCTGCTTGTGAACCACATCCTGTTCTCTCTGTAGGTTTAACTTCTGGTTTTGTACACTATTATTATTTTTTTTTTCTTATCCAAGTTTAATATTTTGCCCCTGATCTCTATCATCCATTTTGTTGGTAAATCAGGTCTGGGAGTACTATGTCTGTATCATATACTTTCTGGCTCAAGAGTCAATAGCATAACATCACTCCTGGAAACCTATGCCCCCCAAGGAGCATAAATATCAGCCAGTCAATCCTCTCTATTTGGGGCTTGTCTCCCCTTTGTAATACTCTGAAAAATTAACTTTTTCTTTGCCTGTGTATGTATAGGGAAATAATGCATCACTTCCTATTCAAATCAGGTAATTCTATTTATAACAAAGATATTCACTGCATTGATACATAATTTCTCTGTATATACATTAAAATGTTTTGTTCATCATGTTGATTATTATTTACATATTTCTTAGCTTTTTATACATATCTGTTTTTGTAGTTTCACTTCATGGGCACTTTCCTAATCTTTGGTTACTTCTGAATGGATGACCATTTTATAAAGCTGTTAGAGTTATATTATAAAAACTAAGATCTCACAGATGAGATCATACATATGAAAAAGGCAATAATTGACGAATAAAATAGAAATAATGTCATAATGTGTGTGTGCATGCTCAGTCGCTCAGTCGTATCTGACTGTTTTGAGACCTCACAGACTGTACCCTGCCAGGGTCTTCTGTCCTTGTGATTTTCCAGGCAAGAATATTGGAATGAGTTGCCATTTCCTTATTTAGGAGATGCTCTTGACCCAGTGATGAAACCTGCATTTCTTGCATCTCCTGCATTGGCAGGCAGATTCTGTGCCACCTGGGAAGCTCATATTTTTCATGTATCTCACTAAATTTGCATTCTTGTTTGAGTACTGTTTACTAATGAGTATCAACAGTAGGAGCCAGCCCACAAGGAAACAGACATTGAGTCTATCTCTGAGAATAAATATAATCAAGACTATTTTGCTATAGTTGAAACTCCAATACTTGCGACACCTGATGTGAAGAACTGACTCATTGGAAAAGACCCTGATGGTGTGAAAGACTGAAGGCAGGAGAAGAAGGGGACAACAAAGGATGAGATGGTTGGGTGGCATCACTGACTCAATGGACATGAGTTTGAGCAAGCTCTGGGAGTTGGTGATGGACAGGAAGACTGGCGTGCTGCAATCCATGGGGTCACAAAGAGTCGGACATGACTGAACGACTGCACTGACTGATTTCTCTATAGATCTGAAAACTGGACTGTAAACTGTGGCAGATGAACTCAGATGATGCCACTTTGAGATGTTTTGCATTAGCGTGTCTCTTTGGGAATCTCAGCACTCATGGACCTTCAGACTCTGACAATCAAAGTGTGGAAGATCTGATTATATTCTCTTCTGTTAACAACTTTTTATGGTTAAAGATAGTAACTGATGTTCTTGCTGTGATCATTTCTAAGGATCTTTGCAAGCCTGTTTTCTGTCTCTCAATTATTCTTCCTCTGGATATATTCATAGCTTATCCCCTCAGTACTTTTGATTTATTATTAAAATGTATCCTCTCAATAATGACTTTTCAGACTACTTCATAAAATTGCAACACCCACCCAGTAACCTTCTGTATCTCCTATTCCTCCATCTCTGCTTAGTTTTTCTCCTTAGCACTTATCATTCTCTAAGCTGTCATACAGTTTATTCATTTTATTTGCTGGTTATGATGGTAGGAATTTGTGTCTGAAAAATAATGTTACATCTTCAGTGCCTAGAATAGCACCTGGCATAGTGGAAATGGTCAAGTACCTGTTGAGCTAATAAATAAATAATTGTAGAAACATATATAAACCACCAGAGGCTAGAGAGTGGCATGGAATGGACTGTCTATCTTACTTCAGAAGGAGCCATATTATAATACTAAATAATAAAGAGCAGAAGGATAAATAAAGAATATAATTATGAAGAGAAGACACACAGAAAGCCACTGGTCCTTTGACTAGAAGAACAAAATTAATATTCTCCTGTCATGTGGTGGCATTTACATGAGTGTATATATTTGTCATAAGTTATTTACTGTATGTTTAAAATGGTGCAGTCTATTATATGTAAATCATACTTTAAGAAGTTCATTTAAGTATAAAATTATGTAAAAACATTTTTCTTTCCATTTTTCTCTTCTCCCTTCCTTTATCTGGTGACTGATTTCAAAATGCTATAGGGGTTATAGAAATTTAAAGTAGTAGTTTTCATCATCATTAGTTATGTTTCACTGGTATCATCAGGATTTATATAATAATTAATATATTTAACAGTTACAGTTTCTAAAATATGAAACTAGGAGAAGTTAAGAAACTTGCTTAAAGCCACAGAAACATAAGTCATGAAGCTAGAATTCTATTAGATCAGATCTATCTGAACCTTTATCTACACTCAGAGCTGCTTCTGTCATTGGGAAAGATTTGACTTAAAGGACAGTCTTTGGTAACTTTTTGCAGTCTATACCTCCATGTGACTTTGAAAGTGTGTTTTTCCCTTGGAGTAGGTACATGAGTGGATCTCTTGGCAACTGAAATGGAAGGTGTCCCCTTCATTAGGACAGAGTGGGAGGAGAGGAGGGCTCTCTGGGCAGAATCTCCCATTTGGCAATCTTGTCTGGAATTAATTAGCCTCATGGTTTGCTGTGATTCTGGATTAACTGAACTAAATAGCTCATTTAGTAAGTCTTTCAGGGTTGGGTGGGAAGGGTGAAGACAGTTTACCTTCAAAGCCTCGGCAAAGAACTTTTCATTAAGTCCTTATAAATATCTGTTGGAGGAAGAGGACATGTTTAATTTACATGCTCTGCCAGGGAATGATTTGGGGTTATTGGATCTGGCTATTTAGAGATAGTTTTATCATAGACTGGTGGGAATATTTCCTGTTTATTCTAGAAATTTATAAGAGCAGTGTAAGCAACATTCTGCCAGTATTACAGACCCTTCTGAAGAGTCTAACTCAGGCCTTCGAGGAAGGGTTGGTATCTATGGATTATCTTCTCTCCCCATAGGTCCTGGGATGGAAAGCAGAGTGGATCTATTTGGAGTACAATGTACGTGTTGCAAATACTGAGCATGATTCATCTTCATAGCAAATCAGAATTGAGGGAGCAAGAGCTCATAGCTCTATCCTTTTTTTTTATTTCCACAAAGGAAAAAGGTAAGTTTTCAAGCCTAACTGAACAATTTCCTTCTTCTTGCCTCCCGTTCAAGACTGGCTTTTAGGTCAGCTGCCTCTACCCAGTTCTGTCTCCTGAGAAACCTCAAGTTCAAGAAACACATTTCTCTTGGAGATGACAGGACTCTGATATTTGGGGGAGCCTCTTCTTTCATTGGTCTCTGCTAATGCAACACTGGCTCAGGCCCAATTCTTATCCAAAAAGCGGGGATACTGAAGGGAGAAGAGGCACAGCATTCTATGCCTACACATTTCTCATTTACAAAGCATAGGGGTAGGAGAAGGATAAGGGCACGGATGAATGATGCGCAGTGGGCATGCACTGATACAGGTGATGTTGTGATACTTGCTGTCCTAATTATTACACTAACATTTTCTACCCAGGACACACCATCACCCCTACTTACAGCCCCAAATTGCATTCTTCTTCTGGGATTGGAGTAAGAGATAATATGAGGACTGGAAAAGAGAAAGATCAACTCTCTAGTGAAACCCTGGGATAAACTACTTTTTATCCCTAACATGGGTCTTTGCTCACCCTTGTCTAGTGAGGTTTGCCCTGTTTCATCCCCTGATTCTTCTTCATTTTCTGGCTCTTTCCCACAATCAAATTTTCCCCTTTTGCTCTGATTTCTCCTACCATTCTCTAATCTCTCTATCCCTTACTCCTTACTATTATTTTTCAGATATACCTCTAAAATGCTGATCTCTTTGCTTGACCCATCTGGAAGTTTGCACTCATTTACTAGTCAGGACATGCACTGAACATGTCAGAGGTTTACTTCTTTACCTGCTTAGGATTTTCTGGCTTTATGCTGGCTCCTCCTGGATGGCTGGAGACTGATATTTTATGTAACTGTGTGGAGCAGAGTGTTAGCAAGAATTGCCATGGAGCACAAATGCTTCAGTTCCAGTCCAGCTTTCTCTCTGACTATTCTCTGCTAAATCCTGCCTCCCAGCTTAAACTGATGTAAACAAAATAGAATAGTGCCTCTCTGTGACCGTCTCTAGGTTCATCCACATCTCTGCAAATGGCACAGTTTTGATCTTTTTATGGCTGAGTAATATTCTACTGTGTATATGTGCCACATCTTATTTATCCATTCCTCTGTCGATGGAGGTTGCTTCCGTGTCCTGACTATGGTAAAAAGTGCCGTAATACACATTGGGGTGCATATATCTTTTGGAACTATGGTCTTCTCATATAGCAGAAAATAATGCAACTTTGTAAACCAAATCTGCTCCAATAAAAATTTTAAAAAATCAACACATGAACTTGCCTTATGAGATGGCAAAATCAAATGAACAAAAAATATTAAAGCAAATCTGAAAGGATTGCATAATTCAGTAAATATGCACACACACACACACATACACGCACACGCAAACATGCCCTTTAAAATGAATAGCCATTAGCAAGCACATGATTTGACAGAGCCAGGCTGGGCTGCTGCGTGTAGAAGCAGAAGCACTGAGTTAGAGGACTCTGAGAGCCACAGTGAGTATCTCAGTCCTTGTTCTTGAAAACCATAGTAATCACTTTACTGCATTTATGAGGTGTCATGTCTTTAAAATGTTCATGTTTCCTTTTCTTTCTTTTTTCCTTTGGCCTTGTCTAATGGCATGCAGGATCTTAGTTCCCTGACCAGGGACTGAACCTGTGCCTCCTGCACCGGGAGCATGGAGTCTTAACCACTAGACGACCATTTGTTAAACTGATGTTTATGAAATATCAGCCTGACTTAATGGTATGTAGGAGCTAATAATTCTTACAATCAAAACACACAGAGAGATCTCACTCAAAGTGTTCCTTTTCATCCACTAAATTTTTGTGTGAGACATTTTATTTAGAATTGAATGAAAATTAAGTACTCTGTGAAAAGACTTAATATGTTCCATGTTTTATAAATACAAAAATGATCACGTTTTAGGGCAGTGAACATATCCTCTATAATATGATAGTAATAGATACACATCATCGCACATTTATTCAAATCCATAGAATGTCCGCCACCAAGAGTGAGCCCCGTGGTAAACATGGACTTCAGGTGACTGCAGTGTCTCCATGTAGCTTCGGCAGTATAACAAACGCACCGCTCTGGTGGGATAGTCGATAATGGGGTGGAGGTTATATATGTGTTGGGGCAGGGACTCTATGGGAAATCTCTGAAACTTTCTCTTAATTTTATTGTGAACCTAAAACTGCTATAAAAAATAAAGCCTTAAAATGATAACAATGACAGCACATGATCCTATTAAATATAGAAAGGATATATTTAATTTTGTTGTTTTGCATGAGACTAATCAAAAAGGAGCATTTAAGATCCTTCTCTAAGAAGTGAAAGTCACTCAGTCACGTCCGACTCTGTGCAACCCATGGGCTACACAGTCCATGGAATTCTCCAGGCCAGAATACTGGAGTGGGTAGCTATTCCCTTCTCCAGGGAAGGAAGTAAGAAATTCAAAGTCACCAACGAATCATATCTGGGGTCACTGAGGGTCCAGACTTTATTTCGTTGGGACCACAGAGGATCAACTTGTATGCCTCCCACTCAGTTTCTTAGTGTAGGGAATAGAAAGACATATCTCCCCTGGAAGCTGCATATCTTCAAGAAGGTAGACATTTCATTGCAGATGAGCTTAAACTCCAATTGGATTTTTTTTTAATGACAATTTTGTTAAACAACTTAGTTATTTCTGTTCTTAGGTAATGGATAAATCATAATAAAAGCTGTTCACATCTTTTTAGGCCTCTACATTTTATATATTCCTAAAAAAACATATTCAAACAATACACTCTTGTTTTCATGACCTTTGGCAAGATAGAAAACCTAGTTTTCGAAGCTTTTCTACTATGACTTTGTTGTTGTTCAGGCGCTATATCATGTCTGACTCTTTGCCACTCCATGGACTTCAGCATATCAGGCCTCTCTTCCCTCCATGATCTCCTGAACTTTGTTCAAATTCATGTCCATTAAGTCAGTGATACTATCTAACCATCTCGATCTCTGCCACCCTCTTCTCTTTTTGCCTTCAGTATTTCCCAGAATCAGAGTAATCCAACTAAACTAGAAGTTTTGGTTTGATTTTCTTTTTATTTGCTTGATAAAGCATTTGCCTTATCATGTCCATTTGGAGAAGGCAATGGCAACCCACTCCAGTACTCTTACCTGGAAAATCCCATGGACAGAGGAACCTGGTAGGCTACAGTTCACGGGTCATGAAGAGTTGGACACAACTGAGTGACTTCACTTTCACTTTTCACTTTCAAGTATTGGAGAAGGGAACAGCAGCCCACTCCAGGGTTCTTGCCTGGAGAATCCCAGGGACGGGGGAGCCTGGTGGGCTGCCGTCTATGGGGTCGCACAGAGTCGGACACGACTGAAGTGACTTGGGGGCAGCAGAATCATGTCCATTAAAATATTGCTTTCCTCCCTCCGTCCAAAGCCCTCACTCCTCTGAATTTTATCTCTGGATTCTAGACTTTTTCACGTCCAAGGGCCTATGTTCCTTCTACTTTTCTCTTATCAGGGGCCCATATTACTGAATGTGTTGGGTACTTTTGTTTATTTATATTTAAGTACATATTAAAATTTCTGAAAGCATCATTCCTAACTTCTGGTCACCATGAGAAAACTGGTGTGATACACAGTGCTGATATGATTTCAGCTACTTAGAAAGGGAACTTAATATTTAAAACAGTTGTGCAGTTGTTTTATAGGTAAATAAAAATTTGGAGTTGGTATCTTTGAAAAATGAAAATTCCCTCTTGGAAAGCTAACACTCATAATCATAGAAGTAACCACTGCACCTGAAGGTACCACATACCTGCATCTTCCATATGTTTTGCACATACTGAATTATCCAACCTTCATAGCAATCTTGAAAGGTAGATTGCTTTATCACATATTTTCACAGCTGGAGAAAATGAAATGCATAGAATCAAGGAATTTATTAAATATTACACCCTCATAGGCAGCAGGCGGAGTGTGAATCTAGGCAGTGTGACCTCAGATTCTATGCTAACTCAACTCTCAGACCTGATTTAAAACCTGACTTTCTTCAGTTAAAGTTCATCTCTTTAAAAAATCTTGAATTTTTCACTGACCAATGTACTCTTTAGTAATTTGTACTTTTCACTCTGCACATGGTTTCTACTCTTAAAACACCAACGGTATGATGACTTACATAATTAGTGATCTTATCTCCAAGTACCTTAACACTCATATTAAACTTTTAGGAACAGGGAGGATGTTTTCCACATTCCTCACAATAACTCCAAACAATTGCAATTCAGTATTTAAAGTGAAAGATCATTATGCAATTGTGGAAGGTGAGTGGATACTGCATTACTATTTTAAAGTTTTTTCAAAATATAGACTACATTAAAATGGGAAAATTGACAGCTTGTATTTTATAAAAAGAACAAGGTCTCAGAAGAAGAAAAGAAGCAAAGTCACAAAAGTGCAAGTAGCAGAGACTGAGACTTACATAGTTCTTGCTTAACATGAGCCACGTGCTTCTTCATTTTAACTGCATAGCAACCATGACTACCTCTAGTAAGCTAGTGACTAGTTTACTAGCAAATAGTAAATAGTGAACCTGGGATTTGAACCCAGACAAACTGACTCCATCAACCGTATTCTTTACTAAGAAATATCATTTTGCTAGATTAATGTTGATTGTAAATAAAATACCAAAATTACAAAATATAAGACAACAAAAGATAAAAGATACTCAGGACCATATGTTTTCATAAAGATGTGGTAAAAAATAAAATGTGGCTTGTAATATAATTTAATATACATGTAATAAAAATACATTTTTGCTAACCAAGTGAGATAATACAATAAGCTTTATTTACTTTGCTTGTATGTGTATTAATTTTTCTGCAATATTCTAAAGCTTTATATATCATTATATCATTAAGTCAATAATTAAACTATGGAAATTATTGTGAATTTCACATATTAATGTGAAAATTGTTATAATAATTCTAAGTGAAAGAAACTACAATGATGATTTCATTCAAACTATATATGATATTAACAAATATCTGAAATAGAAAAATTGTATTACTGTATATTGGAATTGCAGGATTTTTTTCAAACAATATTTTTAGCAAAATACTCTGGAAAATTTAGAGTAAAGAGAGACATGTGTAAGTAAGATCATATATTAGATTATACACATATTGGAAATTAACAAGTCAAATCCATAGGCAAAAAGGCTTAGTACTTTAATGGGGTAAGCTCAGGAGTATAGTCAAGAGGGTAATTAGTAGTTTCCCAAATTATAGAAATCTTAGTGTATTATCCATGCATTTGTTATATTATGACCATCAGTGAAGCTGACATCTAGAACACAAGAAGCAGAGGTAAAAATTGTCAAAGCATACTTCAACCAAGACTCCAGTGGAGTCAGGTATAATAGACACAAAAATGAACCAAACTAAGAATGGCTTCTTCAGCAGGGCATTAATAGTATTAGCATTAATATTGAAATAGTGCTATTTAGATTTTAAAGAACATAGAAAAGATATATAATGCCTGGAATATACCTGTGTATATTGATGTCTATGTGGGTACAAAATCGGCTTTAAATTTTCAGGAAAACTCAGAATAAGATATGGCAAGCATTTGCACCCCATTTCTTGTCAGAAGGCTAAATTTCAAAGTGTTGAAGTCATTTGTCCAAGGAAAGTACTAGTTCTGGAGTTTGTGATCTTGGTTGGAATAAAAAATTTTAAAGGTCATTCATTCTGTATTCTCAAAATGCAAAAACTTTGATCCAAGGCTGCTAACTTCTGAATCATAGATAGATCTGGGTGAGATTAGGACATGTGTAGTTTTCCAGAGATTCATATGGGATTAAAGGCATTTGGAACCAACAGAGCATGCAGCAGAAACTAGGACTTCAGAAATCAGTCCACTTATCTTCCTGAGATGTCTGTTCTTTTCTTCTTTCTCCAGATTAAACCTTTGTCACCTAGATCTTGTCTACAATCATGACCATGTCAGTGAATAAGAGTGTGACTGAATTCATTCTCTTTGGCTTGACACAGGATGCGGAAAAGCAGAAAGTGATATTTGGAGTCTTCTTGATCCTATACCTTGCAACACTGTTGGGGAACTTTCTTATTGTAGTGACTATTAAGACAAGCAGGACACTTGGGAGTCCCATGTATTTCTTCCTGTTCTATCTGTCCTTTGCTGATGCCTGCTTCTCCACAACCACAGCCCCCAGGTTAATTGTGGATGTCCTTTCTCAGGAGAAAACCATTTCCTACAATGAGTGTATGACCCAGGTCTTTGCCGCCCATTTCTTTGGATGCATGGAGATCTTTGTGCTCATCCTCATGGCCTTTGATCGCTACATAGCAATCTGCAAACCCTTGCGATATGCAACCATCATGAGCCGGCACCTCTGTGGTGGACTGGTGATTCTAGCCTGGGTGGGATCTTGTATTCACTCGTCAGCACAGATTTTCCTGGTTTTGAGGTTGCCCTTCTGTGGCCCTAATGTGATTGACCACTATTTCTGTGATTTGCAGCCCTTGTTCAAACTTGCCTGCATGGACACTTCTGTGATAAATTTGCTTGCTGTTTTTAACAGTGGGGCCATATGTATGGTGAGTTTCATAATCCTGTTTATTTCTTATGTTGTCATATTACACTCCCTGAGAAACCACAGCGCAGAAGGAAGGCGAAAAGCCCTTTCTACATGCACCTCCCACTTCACTGTGGTTGTCATATTTTTTGGCCCATGTATATTCATATACACACGCCCACCAACCACATTTCCAATAGACAAGATGGTGGCTGTGTTTTATACAATTGGGACACCCTTACTTAACCCGCTGATCTATACACTACGGAATGAAGAAGTGAAAAATGCCATGAAAATGTTATGGTGTAGCAAAGCATGACTTCACTTGATAAGTGTATATAGAGGAATCCTTGTGTATATTTCCTTAAAGATTTAGTTCTGCTTTATGGACAGAAGAGATAGCATATTTTTGTCCAGAAGCAAGAGTAGAGAAATACAAGGATATAAGGACAGAGATACACAGTATCCTCATTCTGAGAGGCTTGCATTAGAAAATAAAACCCATAACAATTTTGAACAACCTCTGATGATTCTTACTTTAATTCTATCAACATCAGACAATATTCACATGATAATTTAGTTTCTTGCACAAATATTTCTTCAGAGAGAAGTGGACTGACTGTGTGTGTGTGTGTATGTGTGCACATTGATTCTTTTTCTAGATTTTATTTTAGTTCTTATGAAGGTGGTCATAAGAGCTTATCCACAGGGGACTGGTACTCTACAGAATCACAGTTTCTGTCTTGACAACCTAACGGTTAGAGAAGATTCTCTGAGAAAATGTTACTCTGGAAATCAGTGCCTGAATCCACCTCACTAGTGTATCTACACTGATGACCCTCAAACTCCTATAAAAGCTGGAACTATCAGTGAAAACTGAGACCATCCCTGAAAAACCTCTTAAAATATCGTGAATAGTTAAGAAGATGAAGGGTCTTATATTTGGCTCAATAAGAAACAACAGCCAGTCAATCAATTGCCCTTCAGAGTCTTCCACATTGCTCTTCATAAAGGAGAGGGAAGAGGAAATAAGAGTTTGGCAGCAAGAATGTGCAGAAGGGAGGGTGAAGGGCAGGAGGGAGGACAGAAAGGTAGGACAGGTGAAAGGAAGTGGTCGTTTTACCCAAGTAGGAGAGAAGGGGCTCCATCTTCCTTATGCTTTGAGAATCACTTTTGGGAATATGAACATTTGCAGGAAATAATGAAGTTTCAGGCTCTTCCCATACCATTAAGTTTTCTTTTGTGTACAGGAAAGAAGCATTTTTGTTCTTTTGCTTCACCATAATATCTGAAAACTCAAGTTTCAGGATTCTGGGAAGAACCTGAAATTGAAAGCTTAGCACTTCTCAAAATTGGATCTTTTATTTTATATAAGGTTATTAAAAAATGTGTATTTGAAGATAGCGTAATATATAAATAATGTTCACTCACCACTCCCACTACCACAACCACTATATAATCTCATGATTAAGTACTGTCATGCTATTTTCGAACCTGAGCTTATAATTCCAATTCAAATTGGCACCAAGAGTATTATTTTGTGATATTTAAGTATCATTTAATACTCAAGTACTTAAGTATGGCTTTACGGGAAGCATTTCTGTCAAGTGAAGACAAAATGTTAGTATGTTGCACCTAAGATCCCCAAAGCTCTAATATAAAAAGTAGTGACAGGAAAAAAAATATTTAAGAACAAAAATGACATCTATCAGATCCTTTAATACCATATTAACAAGTTGTAAACTTGCTATACGCTCCCTCCAAATAAACCCCCCCATTTTTCTACTTCTATGTCTGGAGTTCTGCTTCTAAAGCATTTCTGTTTGATCCTATGCTGTGCTATGCTTAGTTGCCCAGTCACGTCTGACTCTTTGCCTGAACTCCAGGCTCCTCGGTCCATGGGGATTTTCTAAGCAAGAATACTGGAGAGGGTGGCCATGCCTCCTCCAGGGGACCTCCCCAGGATTGAAGCCAGGACCCCTGCACTGCAGGCTGGTTCTTTGCCAGCTGAGCCCCTAGGGAAGCCCAAGAAGACTGGAGTGCGTAGCTTATCCCTTCTCCAGGGGATCTTCCCAACCCAGGAATTGAACTTGGGTCTCCTGTATTTCAGGTGGATTCTTTACCATATGAGCCACCAGGAAAATCCAAGCACACTGGAGTGGGTAGCCTGTTCCTTCTCCAGGGGATTTTCCCAACCCAGGAATTGAACTGGAGTCTCCTGCATTGCAGGCAGATTCCTTACCAGCTGAGCTACCAGGGACACCCCTGGTCTTAATAAGCTTACATTAAGTGTGACTGGTTATTTTTTGTTGTCGTTGTTGTTGTTACTGGTTCTTAAGTTGTTATTGTCCAATTGCTCAGTCCTGTCTGACTCTTTGTGACCCCATGTCAGGCTCCCTCATCCTTTACTATCTTCCAGAGTTCTCTCTGACTCATGTCCATTGAGTTGATGATGACATTCAACCATCTCATCTTCTGTCACCCCCTTCTCCTCCTGCCCTCAAATTTTCCCAGCATCAGGGTGTTTTCCGATGAGTCAGCTTCTTGCATCAGGTGGTCAAAGTATTGGAGCTTTAGCTTCAGCATCAGTCCTTCCAATGAATATTCAAGACTGATTTAGGATTGATCGGTTTGACCTCTTTGCCATCTCAGGAATGCTCAAGAGTTTTTCCAACACCACAGTTCAAAAGTATCAAGTTTTCGGCACTCAATCTTTAAGGTACAACTCTCATATCCATACATGACTACAAGATAAACCCTAGCTTTGACTACACAGACCTTTGTCATCAGAGTGACATCTCTGATTTTTAATATGCTCTCTAGATTTGTCATAGCTTTCTTTCCAAGGAACAAGCATCTTTTAATTTCATGGCTGCAGTCACCATCTGCAGTGATTTTGGAGCCTAAGGAAATAAAGTCTGTCACTGTTTCCATTTTTCTCCATCTATTCTCCGTGAAGTGATGGGATCAGATGCGATGATCTTCTTTTTTTCAACGTTGAGTTTTAAGAGAGCTTTTTCACGCTCCTCTTTCACTTTCAACAAGAGGCTCTTTAGTTCCTCTTTACTTCTCCCATTAGGGTGGTGCCATCTTAAGTAAACAAGACATAATCCAAATATAACTTTCATTCTTTTTTCTTGTTGTTTATTCAAATTTAATATACTGGGAAAATTATTTACCCATGGTTGAATAAAAACTCAGAGGTATCAGCTTTGCATACATGATCTGAGTCTCTCATACATTTTTGATCCTGCTTCTGGCCTCTCTCTGCCTGGATCGCTATGTTTCATTCACTCTGTTATTTTACATTTCCTCAAAAACACCATGATGTTTCTTGAATTAGAATGTTCTCACTCTAGAATCTTCATCTCATTAATCCTTACACGACTGTTTCCTTCTGGCCATTTCTGTAACTACTCAGCTCATTGGTATTAAAATATTAATATAGCTCATATCTTTTTTCTAATGTAATATCAATAGAATTCCAGTCAGTTTAAAAGATGCATGCTAATAGAATCCTTTTCTGACTGCCCAACATGAAGTACTTTCCATGAAATAATCACATCCTGCCATTTCCTTTAACTCTATTATAATGTTCACTTTCTGCCTTTTTGTTTCAGTTACTTTTAATTTTAGTGTTTGCTTCTTTTTATGCCTCAACCATCTGAATTGGGCTATTTGAAAAATATAGGCTCTAGTGTTTTATATTCATCCAACAGATATTTATTGAAAAATGAATCCACGGGAAGGATAAATGAAAACCCCTTCTGGGCTTCCTTAGTATCTCAGTGGTAAAGAATCCACCTACCAATGCAGGAGGCATGGGTTCCATCTCTGATCTGCAAAGGTCACACGTGACACAGAGCAACCATGCCCGGGTACCACAACTATTGAACCTGTGCTCTAGAGCCTATGAACTGAATCTGCTGAAGCCCACAAGCTCTAGACTTCATGCTCTGCAACAAAAGAAGTCCCCACAGTGAGAAGCCCACACATAGGAACTAGACAGTAGCTGCTACTAGAGAGAAACCCATGAGACAATGAAGACCCAGTACAAAAAAAAAAAAAAAAAATATCCCCTCCTGGAGATGTGTCCAGTCTAGACCGGCATGGAATGTAATAAAAGTCAGAGGATAGTTGCACAAAGTAAACTTGCTTTTGGTCATTGTTACTAAGAAAATGAGAACATCGACATAGAGGTTAATGGTGAGCGTATAAGAACCACTGAATAGAGTCACAGAGGAAGGCTCTCCAAGGTAACGACCCTTCATCTAGTACCAGAAGTTGGAGAGAAGTAGTCACCTCAGTAGGGTGAAGGCTTGTTTTGAGAGAGAAGCAAAATCTTTCACGAATTGTGAAGAGAAGTGAAGTGAAATCCCTCAGTTGTATTGGACTCTTTGTAACCCCATGGACTGTAGCCTACCGGGCTCCTCTGTCCATGGGATTCTTCAGGCAAGAGTACTGGAGTGGGTTGCCATTTTCTTCTCCAGAGGATCTTCCCGACCCAAGGATCGAACCCAGGTCTCCCACATTGTAGGCAGACGCTTTACTGACTGAGCCACCAGGGAAGTCCTGAGGGCAAATGACAAATCTCAGGATGTCTGATGCACACCAAGGGGTTGGGTGAGGCACTCAGGATGCGATTAGAGATTCAGAGGAAAGATTAACCAGGAAATTCTAGTAGAAGGCAAGGAGATTCCAAATAACCGACAAACTATAAATAAAACGGTTCATTGAGATTTTAAAATGTGTACACTGCACTTTCAAAAGTCAGTAAGAATGAGTCCTAAAGAAGCATCTAAATTTTATAGTAAATTGTGGTTTTAAAAAGTTCATTTTTTCCACAAAAAAATAAGCCATCAGAAAACGTTCCTATCTAGCAGTGGTTCTGCTGAGAGAGGGCTACGTTTCCTCATCACTGATAATGAAGCACTTGATGGTTTGTTATCCAGCTTTGTGATAGAACTATCAAACTCCAATTGGAATTATGTTAATGAAAATGAATTAAAAATAAAAATAATAAAAATAGGAATAATAGCAAGAAATTTGACGATTTTGTTTAGATTGAACTTATCCATCAATTCTCCTTTCTCATGTTTTTCTTTTAAAATAATTGTATTTATTCGCATTTTGACTTAAGCTGTTGAGATATTTTCTGGGACATTATGTAATTATAATTTAAAAATAAGAAGGAAAAATGAAAAAAGCTATGAAGGCAATAGGAAGCTAAAGAAGAACAGAAAGCAGAAAGATATCATAATCCTTAAACTGCAAACACTATCAATCAAAATCAGATTTATATTTTTAAGAAATCTCTCTGGTTGTTAGTGGAGAATGGATAGTTTTGCTTCCCCCACATTCCTGAAAGAACAGAGTTCTCTTTAATGGACACACATGATAGTCTGAGCATGACAGTCACTTGCCAACCAAACTCCCCATTTTCATCAACAGTTTTCTCATGGCACTTTTCACCTCCATAATCCTCGGGGTGTAGATCAAGGGATTTAACATGGGTGTGATGATGGAATCAGACTCGGCCATCACCTTGTCTATGCGGTAGGTGGCCACAGGCCTAACATACAAAAACATACAAGGCACAAAGAACCTGATGACCACAGTGAGGTGGGAGCCACAGGTGGAGAGGGCTTTACACCGCCCTTCAGAACTGCAGGACTTCAGGGAGCAGAGGGTGACCACATAGGAAGTGATGAGGGTGAGGAAGATGGCCACACACATCACCCGGCTGAAGAACTGGGCCATGTAACCTTCCAGGGAGATGGCAGTGCTCTCAGAGAGGGAGTCCACACTCAACTTGGGGGAAATGATGGAAGAGTAGGTGACATCCATGACGGACAAGGAGGTAAGGAAAAGATACATGGGTGATCTCAGACTCTGACTTGTAACCATGGTTACCATAATGAGGAGGTTTCCCAAAACGGTGGACACAGACATGATTAGAAAGACGACAGAGGGTATTTTCCGCAGCTCTGGATACTGCATAATGCCCAAAAGAATGAATTCTGTCACAGTGTTTTGATTTCCCATGTGTCAGCTGCTGATACGAGCTCCAGCTAAGAGTTAGAAGACCTGAAAAAGCAGCACCTGATTTATAACTAGTGACTATTTGACTTCAAGTATTTCCAGGATCTCAGGGAACTTATGGGTTTTTTGTTTGTCTGTTGTGTTTTTTGTGTCTTTTTTTTTTTCCATTTATTCATTATCCAGCATTTGACTCTTAATAACCTGCTAAATAAAGAGCTTAAAAGAGAGCTACTTCATTAATGCTATGTTCTTCTTAGGCTTTTTATTTTTCCTTCTCTTTTTAAACGGTGTTTCCATGTGAAATACATTTCTCCCTTTTACTCTTATTATTGATTGTCAGCACCTACCTTCTCCAGGCACTAGAATAATGCCATAACGGACTCTATTTTACAAATGAGAGAACTGATTCTCACAGACTTGAGGCAACATAGCCAAGGTTGTACAGCAAGTGAGCGGTGAAGCCAGAATGTGGACCATATTTTCTGACTCCAGAATCAGTGCCCTCAAACATCAATATTTCTCCTCTGATCATTGCATTGTGATTTTATCATTTACCAATTATGGTACTAAGTATATTACAATATACCATACAACCCTGCTTTATCTTCAAATAAATATGAAGTAGCTTCTTCTTTCTGTGCTCTTCTCAAATGTTATGATGATTCTTCAGTAATTCAGTGCCTTGCTTATATATATTGTTAATGAAATACATCTAAAACTATAATTTCTGAATAATATATTGCTCATTAATTAAGATCACAAAGCATGACGATCTAGCAAAGACCCAGGTCACAATATAATCCACTCAAACCTGAGTCAGTCCTAGTCATTCCTTTTAGTTTTCTCTGTTCCCTAAGTGGAGTTAAGGATTCTAGAATACAATAGTGACAATTCAATAATTAGTTTTTACGCTAATTTTTAGAAGTGCCAAAATATATTGAACTTGCAGGCCCTGAGGTTAGAGTTTGCCGGGGATAACATCAAAATGACCAAAAGTCAACTCCAGAAGACTTCAAATCTAATCAAAAGCCACTCTAATCTGAGGGCACACTTTACTATGGATTTTTATGACCCAGTTGGGGGAAGGAGTTCTCATCACATGTTCCCAGAAGCCTGGGTCACCACAAAATGTTCCTCAGTTCTGGTTCAGATGATCACCATGATGAGTTAACTTTACCGCACACCACTGATGTTACAGTGGTCTCTCTACATACTCAAACGGGCCAGCATCCCTCTCCAACACCCCACAGCAAGAATGGAAATCTTGGCAGCTGTCAGTTCTTCAGTCACATTTCAGTAGCTGGGAACACCAGGCTAATTTCTGTTACAGAATGCCCTGGTGAGAAACAATGCAGAAAGATGATTCTCAAAATATTTGTAGGCACCAGATGTTGTACCGAGAGCATCTGCCACCCTCAGTTCGTTCCAAGAAGAACTTATTGTCCTTCCCTGTTAAAGGTCATGCATTTTTAACCTGATCTATCCTATGTCCTAAGTTTTCTTTCTCCTCTTCCTGCCCAATTCTGGTAGCTATTTTCCAATATCTCATTAGAATTCACAGACACCCCTTCCAATGATCATCATTATATAAAAATCTTCAAACGAAACAAAAAGTAAATTTTTAGAGGTAAATGTCATATATTTTAACGGTTTTCTGTGTGTGTGTGTGTGTGTGTGTGTTTATGCACACACATCCAATTAAATATCACAGAACTGTGAAAGTTCTATTGAGTAATTTTGTTATTTAATTTGCAGCAAGAACCTGAAGTGAAAAAAAATGAAATGAATAAGGAGATATTGTCTCCGAGTCACACCTAAAATATTCACCAATATTGAGAGTAAATGTTCTCTTAGGGCTTCCTGGGAGCACAGTGATAAAGAATCTGCCTGCTTATGAAGGAGACAAGAGGCATGGCTGTGATACCTGGGTCAGGAGAACCCCTGAGGTAGGACATGGCAGCTCACTCTAGGATTTTTGCCTGAAGAATTCCATGGACAGAGGAGTCTGGAGGACTGGAGTCCATGGGGGCAAAGAGTCAGACATGCCTGACAGACTGAGCGCACATACGTGTGTATTAACAATAAATCTGAGTCCTGTGACTGGGTTGTGGACACATCATTATGAGGATTGTATGTGGCAGTAAATTATGCTGTCATGTCCCAGAGGGGCAGAGAGGTCAGAAATGACACTAATGTAGGCATTTAGCTCTTCTACCTTTCAAATGCTGAATTCTAAGGTGATAAATAATTTTGGCTGAAGACCAAGCATGAAACTGAACTTCACAAAGTCCCTATTTAACGATCTTCTGAAAGATACTCAAATATGAGAAATAATTGGCTACACATTGAAAAGTTAGCCTTAGGTGCTATGTATGTAGACAAAGAATACTTCACAAAGGGACACCATGTCTTGAATGTGAAGATGGGCCCATGCCCTGAGTGACAGGAAGTGGGAGAAGAGTGATCTTAGGGAGATGCGCTGCGTGAAAGCAGAGAGTTGGCATGAACTTACAGATGGGGAGAAAGGAAAGGGGCCTTGGTCTCCATCCCTGACTGCGCAGGGCACTAGAGACAGAGGCACCATTCAAGGTGGCTGATGTAATGTCTTCAGAGAACCTTTTATTATGTTGGGGGAATTGCAGCCTGCTACGGGAGCCATTTTCAGTAGCTTGATAGTAGGATTCAGCTCTAAAGCTTTTTTCCAAGAAACCACTGTTGCTAAACGAAGTTGTCATTGGAAAGTTGATAAGCCAAAGTGTCTATTAGTGTGGATAAAGTTTTGGCACCAAGTGTTCTGAATAATTAAAGCACTGCATCATCCACGGACACCGAGGGACTGCATTGTGAGGGGGCAGTGACCACGGCTTGCCGTAACCTCAGAGAATGCACTTTTCCTGACCTGCTTCATGAGCCAAAGGCAGGAACTGGAGCCCCTGGGCATCTCTAAGTAAGGTGAATCTAAAGAATATGTCATAGTCCTTGCCTCAATGTAGCTCATGACTCCAAGCAATTACACTCTAGAGAAACACCTGGCATTTTCATGTAGAAGTCTCTACATCAGGGAGTAAATACATTGGATTAAATTTAATAAAGGCTTTTATTTTTAGAGCAGTTTTAGGTTCACAGTTTAGTTGAAAGGAATGGATAGGTTTCTCATATACCCCTATCCCTACTCATATGTAGGATCTCCCATTATCAACTTCTCCTAGAGTTGATTTGTTCCAAATTTATTACAAATGATGAACTTACATTGACACGTAATAGCCCAAAGTCCATAGTTTACCTTAGGGTTCTCTCCTGTTGTTGTATATTTCATGAATTTGGAGAAAAGTATAATGATATACTTTTGATATACATCCATCATTATATCAATAGTGTCATAAAGAGAGTTTGCACTGTCCTAAAGATCCTCTACACTTCACCTATTCACCTCCCTCCCACCAACTCATGTTGAATTTCTGATTCTTGTGATAGAATAAAGGTAATCTATCTTTCTGAGTCCTTCACTCAGTGTAAGGAATCTGTCATAGGTTAAAGTCCTTGCAGACCGTACTCACCATTATATGGTACCAGGTACTGGGTTTACTTAGGACTCAAGGTCCTGGAAGTTAATCTATTTATAGAGCTGTTTAACAAGTTGATGGGAAAGTAAATATGACACATCTCATCATTTAAACAACAGGATATATTATTCTACTTGGTTAGGGTTTTGAATCCGGGCCGTATTCAGTTGAACAAAGAACTATGATATCTTGCAGTACTCTAATAAAGATCCTTCATTATTATGCCTCTTCTCCTGAATTCTAAAAGTGGTCTTTAACCGAGGTATGCATGCTGGTGTATGGAAATACTTTTATAAGTATTTTCCATATTAATAGAAACATCATAAACCTCTAATCTAACTGTATAGATCACATAGTTTAATAATATTTAATAAATAAGAATAAGTCTTTCTGCCTCAAAGAAATTTTCTTTCCTTCACAGGACTCTGGTCCACATTAGTGTTGAAAAAATTGTCTTACAAATGACAAGGAAAAAGAGGTTAAGAATTGACATTTTTAAACTGATATTGAAAGCTATGAACTCAGGTTGTTTTGAAGATTATAATTTTATCCATGTTCTTAACTGAAGCAACAACAACAAAAGAGAACAAACTTTTATTTAATTCTTTGCTAATCTTGTGAAAGTTTTCAGTTATGTTCACAAATACTCTATTTGTCTTCTTTTTTGGCACATAACTAGACTGCATCCCCTTACTCCTTATTGAAATTTATGATATTATTTTGCAAATCTTAATACTGGCACGTCCTGAAACCTATCAATTACACTCTTAGGAAACATATTTTTATATTCATAATTGCTGTTCATAGTAGTCAAATATCTATTGACTGGATATTGAATAAGCACATTTTTAAATAATCCCATAATGGAGTGTGATATAGCCATGGAAATGAATTTACAGCTAAATTCAACAACCAAAATGAAATACAGAAAGGTTGGATGAAAAAAATAAAAGCAATTCCAAAGAGTCTGCATATAGGATGTTAAGTTCTGTAAAATTCAAAGCCAGGGAAAACATATATAGATAAAAATATTTTATTTTTAGGACAAAATTAAAATATTTGTTACTTTTAAGAAGAGGTGGACAGCAGATAGGAGTGTTTAAAATGTTTAATTTTGGGTAATATTTTAGTTCTTGAGATGGTACTAAGTTTACTAGGATTTATCTTAATTTTTACATGAATGCCAAAAAGCAGTATGGAGTAGGAAATGTCAGCCCACTCCAGTATTCTTGCTTGGAAAATTCTATGGACAGAAGAGTGGCAGGCTACAGTCCACGGGGGTTGCAAAGAATCAGGCATGTCTGAGTAGACACACCTGAGCAAGCGTGCATGCACAAAAAGGCAATAATATAAAATGAACAAATGAAAGATGGTATAATTTTTTGGACATGGGTGAATTCTACTGTTGAAAATTTATTATAAAAATGGGTCTCTTCTATTGGTTGGATCTGCTTCCTTTTTGTTGACTTCATTTTTAATCAGGCTGTCTCCATTATGGTAAAATTAGGCAGGAGTTCCCAGTCTCCATTTTTGGTAATTCTACTAGGAAAAAAAAAGATAGTGACTTTTCTCAATAGTGAAGAAAATTATTTTAATAAGATGTTTTCCTGAATAAGTGTCTCTTTATTAGTTATCAAAACAATGGAAATGAATTAGAGAAAGATAAGATTTCTACTCATTGTTCGTATACATTTTAATCCTCAGACTACTTGTTGCAAATCTGTGGTTTCTTGGTGAAGGAAAGCTCTAGCACACAAAATAAAATCTTGTTTCAAGCACCCTGGTGCCTTCCCTAGATGTAATTACAGATAGTTTACAAGGGATAGCGAATAAGAACAGAGGGGCCCCCTCCGATCGTAGAGAGTCAGGAGTGCGAACCGGAAGTCTCCCCTCACAGACCGTCGGCGCCTCAGGTGACCTGGAGGTGAATCAGTGATAATATTTCTTTCCACACATGAAAAAAACACTAACTTTTCATTGAAGGAAATGACGTTTCAAAGTTGAATAATCATTGATTTTGCAAAGACAGAGAACAATTTTAATATAGGCAGTTACTGACTCTCTGCTGTTCCCTTGACTAAAATTATACGTTCCCCTCTCTCTTCTGAATATTTGTTCTGTTGCAATAATGTGGAGATTCCGGGTACCCAGATAAAACAAACTATACTGGGGATTACAACCATGATTAGACCCGAAGAGAACTACCTGCTGACGTCTCTTCAAAGGACCTCAGTTCTAAAATGCTTAAGCAAAGCACTTAAAGTTTAAACATATAAACTATTGAGTGAACACCCCCTTGTAATTTACAAGTAAGTTCTGGAAATTTGCGTGCTTTGAAGGGTGTTTCCAGAAATGAGGAAAATGAAAACAGGGATTGGAAATATTTGTGATATTATCAACCATTGAAGAACATTCACTTCTCTCCATTAGTGTATGTCAAGTAGTGAATATCATAAAGTTGTTTAAAAGTAAGGACGTTATAATTGAAAGATTATAAGTGCTTTATCTTCCACTTTTCAAGCTGCCACATATGGAAGGGAATGCACAGTGAAGTGGATCTTATTATAGACTAACAAAAATAAACATTTCTATAAGTAAGTATAACAAGCATAATATATATATATATATATATATAATTGATATATGGAGACATATTTAGAGGATGGGACTGGGCTGTAATTTTTACATTTATATTATGAACTTCCATAAGCAGTAAAATATATCCAAAATGCCAGCTGATACACTCTCCAAACATGCTTCCTCCACCCACCCCGATTAAATGAACATGGAAAGTAATTAAGTTAATAAAATGGAACTGGATTTCTTAACTTAATATTCATTGAGCAAAGTTAATGAGAATCATGTAACATTAACAAATAGTTGCATTTGAAGAGTGCTACAGAAAAATCTACTTTTCACAATCATATGTGGGACTCATAATGACCCCATGAATTTGTCATTACAAATTAAGTGTTGAGGTGACTTGTTAAGAAACTACAACTAAACTGTCCTTGATGAAGAATATTTATCTCACTTAAAATATTCCTAAAAATCACACATCACATCACAAATTAATTCTTTTCTATCTATTGCAGATTAAGCATTTAAAACTCAACTTTCCCCTCACTGATGGAATCATTCAACTGAATAATAACGTGACTGAGTTTATTCTGCTTGGGTTGACACAAGATCCTGTTAGGAAGAAAATAGTGTTTGCACTTTCTTGATGTTCTATTTGGGGACCTTGTTGGGGAGCTTTTTTTTATATATATTTTTAAGTTTTGTTGGAATACAGTTGATTTACAATGTTGTGTTAATTTCAGTGAAGAGGTTCAATTATACATATACGCATATTCATTCTTTTTCAGATTCTTTTCTCATATAGGTTATCCGAATATTGAGTCGAGTGCCCTGAGCAGAACAGCAGGTCCTTGTCAGTTACCTGTTCTCTCTGTAGTAGCACTTATGCCAATCCCCGCTCCTGATTTATTCCTACTCCCCACATTTCCCCTTTGGTAAACATGAGTTTGCTTTCTATGTCTGTGAGTCTATTCCTGTTTTATAAATAAGTGCATTTATTTCATTTTTTTAGATTTCACAGGTAAACAGTATCATATGATATTTGTCTTTCTCTATCTGACTTCAATATGATAATCTCTAGGTCCATCCATGTTGCTGTAAAAGGCATTATGTCATTCTTTTTATGGCTGAGTAATATTCCATTATGTATATATAATGGAATATATAACTTTGCATATAATATATATAGTAATATTCCATTATATATATATGTGTGTGTGTGTGTGTGTGTGTGTACAATGAACACTAGGGTATCTTTTTGATTATGGTTTTCTCCAAACGTATGCCCAGGAGTGAGATTGCTGGATCATATAGTAGTTCCACTTTTAGATTTTTAGGAACCTCCATACTATTCTCCATAGTGGCTATGCTAAGTTACTGCTAAGTCACTTCAGTCGCGTCCGACTGTGTGACCTCATAGACGGCAGCCCACCAGGCTCCCCTGTCCCTGGGATTCTCCAGGCAAGAACACTGGAGTGGGTTGCCATTTCCTTCTCCCCATAGGGAGCTTTCTGATTTTTACTACCATCAAGACCAGCAGGGTACTAGGGAGTCCAATGTATTTCTTCCTTTTCCATTTATCCTTATCTGATGCCTGCTTCTCTACATGCATAGCCCCTAGGATGATTGCTGATGCCCTTCTGAAGAATGCCACTATCTCTTTCAGTGAGTGCATGATCCAAGTCTTTACATCCCATTTCTTTGGCTGCCTGGAGATCTTCATCCTCGTCCTCATGGCTGTTGACCGCTATGTGGCCATCTGTAAGCCTCTACACTACACGACTATCATGACTCATCGAGTCTGTGGTGTGCTAACGTCCCTGGCCTGGTTGGGGTCCTTCGTGCATTCATCAGCTCAGATTTTTCTAGTCTTGAGTCTGCCTTTCTGCGGTCCCAATGTAATTGATCACTACTTCTGTGACTTGCAGCTTTTGTTGAAACTTGCCTGTGCAGACACCTATGTAACCAACTTCCTCCTGGTGTCCAACAGTGGGGCCATCTGCACAGTGAGTTTTCTCATGCTGGTGTTATCCTATGCCATCATCTTGCACTCTCTGACAAACCACAGCACTGAAGGGAGGAAAAAAGCCCTCTTCACCTGCATCTCCCACATCATCGTGGTCGTCTTGTTCTTTGGTCCTTGCATATTTGTATACACTTGCCCGGCTACCACCTTCTCCATGGATAAGATGATAGCTGTGTTTTATACAATTGGGACACCTTTGTTCAACCCTCTGATTTATACTCTCAGGAATGCAGAAGTGAAAAATGCCATGTGGAAGTTATGGAGCAAGAAGTTGATGTCACATGACAAAAGATGGATAGAAATTTCAAGATTTATTCAGTGTTTGAACTGACCTAGAAAAAGTCCATAGAGACCATTCTCACCTCATTGTGAAGTCAGTATAATTCTATCTTCGGGCATGACAGCCCCTGCCCTTAAGGCTGAGAAGCAGTGTGCACACACATACTCGTTAGCGCTGAGTCAGTCTTACGTAGAGGACGAGAGGACAGAAGGTATAAGCAGGCTCTAAAGCCCAGGAGCTTAGATGCTGCGTCTCTATGTCTCTCGCTTGCCTGGTATCAATGTCTATGTGGTTTTCATCTAATGTGTTCCCCGCCCTTCTACCCCTTGCTGTCTACTGTTCTGTCCCTATGTAACCTTGCCCTATATTCTTATATACGCAACTTAGTATGTCTTTTGTTTTCTCAACATTTATTAAAAGCTTCTCTTTCATCATATCTATTCAATGCCTTCAATTACCCTTTTCCCCCGATTAATACTAGATTCAAATAACTGCAGAAGCTCATGTAGTAAGAGACAGTATATAATCTAGCATTGTTTTTCTTTCAATTATTTATTGTTCACTCCAAATTCTTACCATATGTTTAACCAGACCCTTCCTTCTCAGATGGAAAGTTAACATTCTGACGCTAGCTTTTTCAGTCTTAAGAAGGTTTACACTGTTAAGTTTCTTCTCAGTTTAACATTTTAAATAAATCTGCACTGTGCTCCTCACATGACTGAAGTGACTTAGTTCACATGCACATGGTGCTCCTAGTATGATTTCTTCTAATTTGGGGACAATATTAAGGTTTCTCTTGAATCATACCAATCATGATATTGAAAAAATAATGGTGGACTATTATAAATATAGCATATGTATTATAAAATAAATAGATTTATGTGGGGTTGGAGATAGATTGTAAGCAGTTGATGTTAGTGAATTTCAAAATATCAATATATTAAATATGCTGAATTAGATAAGTCAGAAGTTATTTATGCTTGAGACAGAATTATTTATGTACACATATATGAATTTTGAATTTCCTTAATTGAAAATGAAAAGCTAGAATCAGGAAAAGGTATAGTGGTTTCTAGAAATTCCAAAGGAGAATTAGTGGGATGAATAGATAGCACACAAGCCAGTTTTAGCGAAGGAAAAGAATCCTGTTTCAGACACTTCATTGACGACATGCAAATGGACAGCAGGCATGTTAAAGTGCTCAATGTTACTAAGTGTTAAAGAAATGCAAGTTGAAGCTGCAATAAGATATCACCTCACAGCTTTCAGAAGGGCCATCATTAAAAACGTCTACAAATGATAAATGCTGGAGAGGGTATGGGCAAATGGGAATTCTGCTACATTGCTGCTGTGAATGTAAAATGATACGATAGCTAAGGAGAACAATATAGAGGTTCCTTAGAAAACTCAATATTGTGTGACCCAGCATACGGATCCTGGATACACATTAGGAGAAAACCATGGTTCAAAAGGTTACATGCTGCCTGAGGTTCATCACAGTGCTGTTTACAACAGCCAAGGCTTGGAAGCAACGTAAATATCATAACAGAGAATGGAGAAACAGGACACAGTGTATATATACAGTGGGATATTACCCAGCAGTTAAAAAGAATGAAATATGCCAGTTAGAGCAAGACTGGACCTGAGATTACCATACTAAGTGAAGTAAGTCAGACAGAGAAAAACAAATATCATATGATATGGCTTATATGCCAGAATCTTAAAAGACACAAATAGACTTATTTATAAAACAGGAACACTCAGAGGCTTAGAGAACACAATTATGATAACCCGGGGGAAAAGGGGGGAGGGGAGGGATAGACTGTGAGTTTGGGATTGACACGTGCATGCTGCTATATTTAAAATAGATAATCAAGACCTACTGTATAGCACAGGCATTTCTGGTTAATATTCTGTAATAATCTAAGTGGGAAAATAATTTAAAAAACAAAGGATGCTTTTACGGGTATAACTGAATCACTTTGCTGCTATTAATGCAATTAACACATTATTGCTAATCAATTGTATTTTAATATAAACTAGAAATATAGAAACAACTAAATGAACAAAAGCAAGGTTGCGAAGTATTGATATAAGAATAAACATAAAAATCATTGAAGCATAATAAAAAGTCCATAAATAGACTTAAATAGATGAAAAGTTTTACAAAGTAATTAAGGCAGAAATAATATATTTTTCAACAAATTTTACCACATCAAGTGGATATCATTATATGAAAAAAAGGAGCCTCAACCACTATCTCATACTACAGACGAAAATTAGCTCAAAATGAGTCATAGATCACGAAGTCAAAGCTAGACCTATAAAAATTCTCTAAAAACTACAATCAAGAACTATAAAGAAACTAAAAAGTTGAACATTGTTAATATTTGAAATCTTCTGATCATTAGAGATCATACATTTTATTTTATTTTTATTTGTTTATTTTTATTATTTATTTTTTAATTTTTTTTTATTAGTTGGAGGCTAATTACTTCACAACATTTCAGTGGGTTTTGTCATACATTGACATGAATCAGCCATAGAGTTACACGTATTCTCCATCCCAATCCCCCTACCACCTCCCTCTCCCCCTGACTCTTCTGGGTCCTGGGACCCAGGGGATCATACATTTTAAAAATAAAAATGCACTTCACAGAATAGGAAAAAGTTGTATCTACATTCACATGTACAAACTTTTAAATTATATATAAATTTATGTGTAAAATTGTATATGCAAATTCATCTTATATATGATGCATATATATGATAGAAGAACTATATCTAGAATACATATATATATATATATATATATATATATATATATATATATAAATCACCTACAATTTAGTGATGAGAAACCCAGAACTCTTATTTTAAATTGCACAGAGGTCTTAAAAAAAAAATGACTTCCCAGAAAGGTATAGAAATAGCCTATAATATAACATTAAAAATTATCAGCTTCAGTAGTTATCAAGAAATCAAAGTAATACTTCAATAGTTTCTCACTACATACTTCCTACAAGGACCAAAATGATACCAAGTGACAGAGATGTCCAATAATTAACTTTGAAATCAGAACTAATTTCCTGTGTTTTACGTATCTATCCAGATGTGTAATGTCACTTAGTATTCCATGATGTCTGTCACAACTGTCCCAGACATAACTTACTGAAAAACTTTTTAGAGTTTCTCTCTATAGTCATAGCCTTCTAATGATTGTGAAAAACAAGTTTTGTATTCAAATACTTTTAAGTGGCTGCCATTAGTTTTATGGCCTCACTGCTCTAGCTCTCAGCAAATCAGTATTGGGTTTCCAGGAACGTTGATACTGAAAATAAGAAAGAAGTTCTCTCTCTGACATGAGTGCACAAATTAACCACAGCACAGGTCCCAAGGCTGGAACACTACTCTCCTTGTCATTCACATGGTATTAGTCCTTCTTAGAAAACCAGGCTCCTATAAGGGGGATTTACCTATTTTAGCTGCAAGTGCAGGGAATACAACTCCCCACTCAAGAATGAGTGCCTCTCAAGCATGTCTCTTCAGAATACCTGCTTCTAAAAAAAAGCCTTTCCATCAAAGCAGATAATTAGTTCCTGGGAGAGAAAAGAGCAGCTATAAGACAAAGTCCTTGAACCTGTATTGGAACCTTGTTAAACATCCACACATGCAACTGAAAATGACTTTACTTGTTATTTACATTTCCAGAGAAAGACTTGTCAAGAGTTGAAAGATCCATTTGAAGGTGTTTCCACCACATTTTCTGCCTGCTGACTTTTGGACTAGACCATCCAAGGATGATCATTTCTCCATGGTTTTCTATATTAATTTATTCTAATTTCAAGTTCCAGGTTTCCTGTGAAATTTCACTGACTCTTTAGGCTAGAAGGAAATATGTAAACATACAGAACGATTTATCTCCTATTGATTTGATATTGAGTTCTCTGAATAGCTTCTTTCTGAATGTGTCACATCTTTCTTATTGAAAGTTCCTTATCCTAAGAGGAAGTCAGTTTGAAGTTGGGATTAGTTCTGAATACCCTCAAATATCATTAATATCATCTAAGACCAGAAGGTAAGTTCTTCAATAGTGATGATGCTTAGTAAAGATTGTTACTTTATATATATTGTTGTTGTTCAGCTTTTCACTTGTGTCCGACTCTTTGCGACCCCATGGACTGCAGCATGCCAGGCTTCCCTGTCCTTCACCATCTCCTGGAGCTTGGTCAGACTCATGTCCATTGATATGAGTTTATGTATATAGTAATTACGTTTTAACACTTTTCAAAAACAATAGCAATTTTAAAGAATTAAATTTTAAAATGCATTTTTAATTGTAAAAGAAAGAATTCACCTCATTCTTCTGCAAAATGTTGAAAATGACAATCCCAGTGACTGAGCATCTTAGTTTGGGAATTAGAAATCCAGATTAGAATCTTGCCTTTCCCCACCTGCAGCTTCTTGATCTGGGGTGTATTTCTTGCAACCTTATATTCTTATTTCTTCTAATATCAGTGAGAAGACTAATACCCCTCCCAGGCTGTTATGTGAATATAAATGTATCCAGCACACTGATGAAGACACACAGAGGAACTTTACCTATTTTTATGACTATTTTTCATAGAGGATTAGAAAGAATTGACTTTTATGGCAATAAAACAGAAAAAAATCAACCCTACATTAAACTGAGGAACAGTCATCTGCAATTTTTAAGAAGCCAAAGAGACCCATATTATGCATAGCAGTTGCTCCAAAGAAGAGTTCTACATATCCATGTTTGGACTAAACAAGTCTTGGTTTGTATCAATAATCATGTTGATGTATTTTTGTGTGTGAGGTGTATTTAAATTTTGTTTCCAATGTCATGATTAGTCCTAATTATTAAAAAGGTATATGATAGCAAAATAAATGTAGGTTAGAGAATTGGGTCTTACAAACTTCTTAATCTTGATGAGATTCAATTTTTTCATCTGTCAAATTAAGTTAATGACATGATTAATGCTATTGTGTGCTATGATTATTTTTGCTATATGGATGGAATGATACCATTCACATAGATTTATCCCAGATCACTTCTCTACATGGATGACTCCTCGCAGGCAGCTCTGTGTTTGAAAGCTGGATGATCCATTCCTAATGTGCATATTTATTTGTGCAGTATTTGCAAACACATTTTTTTTAGCAGTTTCCTAATATCACACATTTAGCCTCTGATTATTTGCGACTTCATATACTAACAGTCCAGAAGTGTACTTGTTGTGAAGGAACTGTCCTTTATTTTCTGACCCCTCCCCAACTCTCCCATCATTCTCTCCAGAAATAATGAATTGCAGTTAATGGCTGGGTGTGCATTTTTGTAGATGGTTTGTATGCATGAATGTGTTTTGTGAAACGGCAGTGGGTCATAAGGTACGGCTGATTTGTTAAGTGTTACTGAACAGTGTGTGTGTGTATTTCTGCCCTGTCCTTTTCCTGTTGTCTGGTCTATCTGTCTGTGTCCATCACTTTGATAGCTGCCTCCTATTCTGTGAGTCATTAAATCCAGTCCTCATGATGGGACATTTGCTGATCTTATAAACAGCTCTATAGCCAGCATCTTTGCACACAGCTGTTTGTCCCTTTATCTGCTTCCTCAGGATAAACTCCTAGAAGTGGGGTTGTTAGAGCAAAGGTAGGCCGTTACGTGGAGGGCCCAGGAAGCTTTGCCAGCCTGAAAGTCTCATTAACAATGTTGAGAATCCATTTCCTCCCAGCTGTCCCAGGGGTCACTGCCCAGATGGGCCAGCCCACCAGTATTGACAGCCACACATCTTAGGCTGAGGCTCTAAGCTTAAATTTGCATTGATCTCTGTTTACTTGGCATGTCCACTTTTTTTCTATCGCTGCACAGTATGAAGTAGTGCTAGTGGCAAAGAATCCACCTGCCAAAGCAGGAGACATGAGACGTGGGTTTGATCGCTGGGTCAGGGTGCTGGCCTGGAGAAGGAAATGGCAAGCCACTCCAGTATTCCTGCCTGGAAAGTCCCATGAGGAGGGGAGCCTGTTGGGTTACAGTCTATGGGGTTGCAAAGAGTCAGACATGACTGAGGCGACTTAGCCTGCACTCAACCATGCCATGCATAGAGTAATCTACTGTTAAAGGTATATCTATAGAATATTGGGTTAGGGAAGTTTATAGGAAAGATGTTAATTTTGTTATAGTCACTCCTGTATCTTTTCATTACTTTCCCATACCAATGTTCTGCTGCAATTTGTGTCAACTCATATATAGTCTGATTGTTGTATTCCTTTCAGCCTTGCATCCTCCTATCATAAATATCACACAAATACCTTTCCTGGAATTTTATGCAACATTCCCTCTTTCTCAGATCTCTATTCATCCTTATAGTCACATTCTCAACTCCCTTACATGGTTTCCCATTTCCTAAGAGTAGTGAGAAAATCCATCAGCCATTCATAACTTTTACATTCCTTTTCAACCTCTTGGGCTTAGCTACTACTATGTGCTTACTCAGTCATGTCTGATTCTTTATGACCCCATGGGCTGTAGACCATTGGACTGCTCTGTCCATGGATTTTCCAAGCAAGAAATGGCGTGGATTGTCATTCACTTTTCTGGGGAATCTTCCTAACCCAGGGATCGAAGCTGCCTCTCCTATTTTTCTTGCATCGTCTGGCAAATTCTTTCTCACTGAACCACCTGGGCAGCTTTGCTACTGCTATGTGTAAGACCTGATGACTCACATTAGGCTCTGGGTCAGCTCAAATGATCAAATGTGGGCAGATGGTCTACTGCTGTGTGGGCATAGGGCTCCTCATGTCTCCAACTCTAAACTCCTAGGAGAGGATTTGAGTTAACTTCAAGAGATCAGAAATATTTTCTTCCTTTATCAAAAGAAAAAAAATACTCTTCAGAATTCAAAACTCAATAGAATTTGGCAGTTATTACATGGAAAGTATAATGAATCAAGGTTAAGCTAATACGATGTATTTTTTTCAGGGTATGTAATTAACCATAATATAATATACATGGAGAATAGGAACAATGTGACAGAGTTTGTCCTACTGGGACTGACACAGAACCCAAAGCTGCAGAAAGTCACATTTGCCGTCTTTCTGGGCATCTACATCGTCTCTATGGTGGGGAACGTGCTCACCTTGGTCACCATCACAGGCAGCCCATTATCGCGGTCCCCAATGTACTTCTTCCTGTCTCATCTCTCTTTTACTAATGCTTGTTATGCCACTGTCAATAACCCAAAGTTGATTGTAGATTCCCTCCATGAAACAAAAACTAGCCCTTTCAATGAATGCATGACTCAGATCTTTGCGGAACATTTATTTGGAGGAGCTGATGTCATCCTGCTCACCGTGATGGCCTATGACCGCTACGTGGCCATCTGCAAGCCTTTACACTACACAACCATCATGAACTGGCAGTTGTGTTGGCTGCTAATTGGAGTGGTGTGGGTGGGAAGCTTTCTTCATGCAACCATTCAGATCCTCTTCATCTTCAGGTTACCCTTCTGCGGCCCTAACGTCATAAATCACTTTATGTGTGACCTGACCCCTTTGCTCAAACTTGCCTGCATGGATACCCACACTCTAGGGCTCTTTGTTGCTGCCAACAGTGGTTTCCTCTGTCTGTTAAACTTCCTCCTCTTGCTGGGCTCCTATGTGGTCATCGCATACACCCTAAGGACACACAGTTTGGAGGCGAGACGCAAGGCCCTCTCCACGTGTGTCTCCCACATCACAGCCGTCATCATATCCCTTGTGCCCTGCATTTTTGTGTACCTGAGACCAGCAACTACCTTTCCGATTGATAAAGCAGTTACTGTGTTTTACACCATGATAACTCCAATGTTAAATCCTTTAATCTATACCTTAAGAAATGCCCAGATGAAAAATGCCATTAGGAATTTGTGTAATAGAAAAGTGATTTCAGGTGATGGATAGATAAAGTGTACAGGAAGCCCAGCACTGATGCAAAAGTCAAATGGACATTGCTGATGCTTTCAGCAGAGAATACCTATGAGAGAAAAGGAAAATAAATAGCCAGTATACATCATAGAATCTGCAGGGGGAGAAGAAATGGGTACAAGGAAGGTCAGGAAAACTTAGCAGGAGACTACTTTTGCATGTTTGGGACATTCTACCAGGTTGGCGCTTAGGTTTTCTAGTTTCATCATGTGTGTGGATCAATAAACTCATTCTAATAAAAGAAAATAAAGTAAAAAAAAAAAAAAGCAAAACTTCACATTTAGCAATAATCTCTGTAACAATCCAATGCAGTCGATATTGCTACTACCCTCATTTTATAGGTGGGAAAGCAAGCAGGAAGAGGAAAGTTCCCAAACAGAAATACTGAAGATTATTTAGCTGTGTTGAGCTGACCTCTCAGACTATGTTCTCAGCTGCTGAGCTGTGTTGCCAGGCAATGATAACAGAAAGGACACATGACTACTTTATTGCTTCCGTTTTTGAGACAGGCACTGTGCTGAAACACACGCACATATATACATATATCTAACTATATATATGGCATATAACTGGTTTAGGGGCTCAAACTAACAGGCCATTTGCCCTCTAAGGCGTACATACGCTATGTTGCTCCACATTTCCAAATTCTCTTGTTGCTTTCAGAATCATTTTGCTTTGCTTAGGTCATGACCTTACCCTGATAATCCATCAGAAAGAGTGAGGATTCAAGTAAAAGCATAGTTTAATGTCAGACAGAAATGTTGCTTTATTAAATAAATTAAATGTCATACTCTCTGTAATACTTACCTACTTGCTAACAATAGTTTCTGCAAGTAGCACAACACCTGGTTTATGATAAACATTGAATCAGTTCAGTTCAGACTCTCAGTCATGTCTGATTCTCTGTGATCCTAATGAATGCAGCCCGCCAGGCCTCCCTGTCCATCACCAACTCCCGGAGTTACTCAAACTCATGTCCTTTGAGTTGGTGATGCCATTAACCATCTCATCCTCTGTCATCCCCTTCTCCTCTCACCTTCAATCTCTCCCAACAGATACTGAATAAATCAGTGTAAATATAAGGGAAGATGAAAAACTCACATAAAATATACAGCAAAATGTACCATTGCACACCTGGATTTATATTCAATATTACAGCTGGGGCAAGTAGGAAAGGCTCTAATAATTTGTATCATAAATCCAGGAAATGTATTGGGAATGGATAAAAGTAGAAAGTCACTAACTTTGATCAGCCTGATTCACTGATATGGACTCACTAAGCAGTGGTAATAGTTGAGTCTCTGAGTTGTGTCCGACTATTTGCGACCCCATGAACTGTAGACCAGTAGGCTCCTCTGTCGGTGGGATTTCCCAGGCAAGAATACTGGAGTGGGTGGCCATTTCCTTCTTCAGGGGACCTTCCCCTCTCAGGGATGGAACCCAGGTCTTCTGCACTGCAGACCATCTCTTGAATTGCAGGCAGATTCTTTGCTGACTCAGCCACGAGAGAAGCCTGCACTAAGCAGAGATCCTGCATTTGGTGTAGCAACTGGAGGAGGTAAGACAGGCTTTCACAGACTTTCTTTTGGTGTCTAAGATATGAACCAAATGGTAACCCACAGTGAGCAGCTTAGAAATACCCAACCTGCTTTGGTTTAATACAGAGGATTAGTTAATTCCTGGTTAATCAACAGAAATCGACTGTAACATAAGCAAATTTGTTATTGAGAATCCACTCAACCTCCCTGGGAAGGTACAGAGCACAAAACTGTCATCACAGCCGTGAAAGGGGGGAGTTTGTCATCCTTGAGAAGCTCTGAGATGGCTCTTTCTATATGCCAGCCCTCTGGTTTCTGGTTTACAAATTTGAATGTGTTACGAGTGATTTGATCCTGGGAAACAGGAGCCAAGTAGTGGCACTCAGCGCCAACGGCGAGGCAGGCTTAGTTACTGTACTGGGCAGTAGAGGGTAGTGCTATTGTTAGTAACTCAGTGTTACTCCCCATTCGGTGGCTGTTGTGATGATGCCTGCACCAGACGGTGACCTGATGTTCTGTGTTCATCGCTTCTCCCCAGACAACTTGTGTACTTAAACTTTACTTGTACTTAAACATCTTATGTCCTTAAAACACAGAGAAGAATGGAATCATGAAAACATTAACCAAGAAAGGGGGAAAACTTGAAGAGTAGATAAAGATAAGGAACAGTAAGGGTGTGGGGAATACCCTGTTTTCCTCCTTTGATGTGGCCAGTTGGGGGGGACCAGGTCATTTTCCACTTCTCTCCTGTACAAACTCTTCGAACTCCTTTGTGAACAAAAAACTTTGTAAAATATAAAATGGTGGGCTCCCAGACTCATGGAGAGTTTGCCTCCATGCACGGATGCATGGATGGCGGTCTCTCTGGGACTCAGGCGTGCTGATTACTGGACTTAACAGCTGCTAAGAGCCAGAAGAAGATGCTTTACCCCTGACTGCTGAGATTCATTTACTATGTGCTATTTCAAATTCACTTGTTTCCTTTCACTTTGATCCTTGAATGGCACCAGCCTAAATACTTGATAAACTGGTCTTTGCTACCAACTTGTGGAGTACATCCTGAATTCTTTAAAGGAACCTCTGAAGCAAAGCAAATGATAGAGTCAAAATGACAATCAGAATAATCAGCAGAAGAGGACTTATAGTGTTGTCCAGCTGATCGTGGTGTTCCTAGAGTGAAATAGAGAGGATACTTTCTCAGTTCTCAGTTGAACTGTGTCAGCAGAAAAGTTATAGATTAGATAAACAAATATCTAGCTAAAATCATTAAAAAAGAAATTCATGTCATCAAAATCAATTCCCAGACTTGAGACAGTTTACAGATTCAGAATGCTATCAACAAAATGGGGGATTAAGTACCCTTGAAGGGCGACTTTGGTACCTTGCTAAAATTTTATAACGTATCTTTCCCTCAGATTTGGACCTCCAGCCTTTTATCAGGTTAACTATTCACTGTGGAAAAGCAAATAATCAGATCGTTCAGAACACTGGCTTTGACCTGAAACTTACTCCAAGAGATCCAAAGCAATACTGTAGTCCCTCAATCAGAGTAAGAGTATATGGAGGTCTGGCGATCAATGGAATTTTAGCTCAGGTCTGTTTACAGTGGGCCCAGTTATCATGAAACCCATGCCGTGGTTATTTCCTCAACTCTAGAATGCATAATTGGAATAGATATTCTTAGCAACTGACAGAGTTGTTTGGCTAACCTGTCAAGTAAGAGACATTATGTCAGGAAAATCCAAGTGTAAGACACTGCTACTGTCCTACCTAGGGAAACAGTAAATCAAAGCTGAATCACATCTCTGGAAGGATTGTAGAGATTATTGCCAATGCCAAACCTTGGAAGATGCAAGGGTGGTGATTCCCACAGCATACAATTTCAACTCTTTCATTTCGCCTGTTGTGGAAGACAGATGGATCTCGGAGAGTGAGTGGGTAATTCTGAGGTTAACCAGCTTCTATATCAGATGCAGTTTCACCCCAAGAGTAAATTATCAGAACTGCTGGTACCTAGTATGTAGCTAAGCTTCTGCTTTTATACTCTGTCAATAAGAACTACCAGAAGCATTTAGATTTCATCTTGAAAGGCCAGCAGTAACCCTCCACGGTCCTACTTCAGGAATGCATCAGCTCTCACCAGAATTGTGTTGTAATATCATTTATAGGGATCTTGGGTGTCATATTCTACAAGGTATCACATTGATTCATTATACTGATGACATCATGCTGATTGGACCTACTGATCAAGAAGGAGTAACTGTTGAGGTAATCGGAACACAGGTTGGAAAAGAATTTCTAGACACAGATCATTTCAGAAGGGAGTGAGTTTGTTAAGAGCATGAAGCAGAGAGGAAGGCACTGCAAATGCAGTGGGCCAATCTCCTGACAGACCGGGGGAAGTCAAGAGTTTTCATGGGTTAGTAGCCAGTTTTTACAGCTTCCAGGAAAAGCAAATTCCTGCTCAAAAGTTGGCATTAGGTGATTGGTTTGGGTGCTATAATGTGACTATTGGGGTGAGCATTTTTGTCTAATCTGAGGTTAGGAAGCCTGCTGGTGATGATCAGGGGGGTTTTCAGCAACAGTTACAATGGGGCTCAGCCAGCTTCGGAGGTGACCTCAGTTCTGGGCTCTGCTTCTGTGTCCTTGGGGCAGAACTCGATAGAAATTGCTTTAGAGGTTTGGTAAAATATTTCCTGTGTTACAGGGTAATACAAGTTCAGCTAAAATTAGGAGACTCAAGGTCAGTGAAATTTCTAGAGACCCAGTAGCATGGGGCGTTTCAAGCTATCCCTTTAAGATTCTGAAGGATCATTTGTTCCATCTGGCTTCTCCTATAACCAAAGATGGTGTATAGTGTCCCTGGGACCTCATTGGATTTGGGAGTCAACATCTCTTTCATTTTGGAGTATTAATCTGGCTGATTTATAAATTATTCATAATACTGTTAGCTTGAAGTGGGTGCCTGAAATAGAAAAGATTCTGCAAAAGTTTGGGCCGTTGCATAAGCTTCTCTTCCACTTATGACAAATGTTCCAGTAGATCTATGATTCTTGATGTGTCAGTGGCAGATAAGAATGTTGGAAATGTCTGCCCTCCATATGTGAATTTCAGTGAGACACAGGATTTGGGGAAAAAATTCTTGCCATCCTCAAAAGATAACCACTCCCCTTTTTATGAAAAAGCTCTGTAGCCTGCTAGTGGTTCTTAAAGGAACCTGAATGCTTCATCAAGGGCCACCAAGTCACTATGCAACCTAAGTTTCTGTCATGCACTTGGTATCTATCATCTAACCCATCAAAGTCATAAAGTGGGGTGTGCACAGCAGTACTCCATCATCAAATGAAGTGATACATACATGATCTGGCCCAAGTAGGACCGGAAGGCAAAGTTCCAGAGAGAAGTGGCAAAAATGCTCATGGTCCCCCTCCCACTGCATTCCATTCTCTCCCCCTGCCTGCATCTATGGATTCATGGGGTCAACTGACTGAGGAATATAAGACTTCAGACTTCTAAAGGGATAGTTCTGCAATGATCTCCAAAATTGGAAGCTGCAGAAAGGCAACCTCATCCTGAAAATGCCTGAAGCTCAGTAGTGAAGGGAAACCGTCACAATGGGTGCATTCAAGCCGTGCATCTAGTTGATTACTTTACTTGGAAGGAGAAATGTACAAATGTACAACATATACTCATTTATAGTTTTGGTCTATGATTTGTCTGAGTGGTCAGAGGCTTGTGGGGGCGAGGGGTATAGTTGCAAGATTGGTGACAAGAGAATTTGAGGAAGAGGTATATATACACACTTGCTTGAATGGGCAAAAAACATGAAACTCCTTGCTTCCCAAATCACAAAGGTTGAAAATGGAAGTAACAGTCTCTACTATTCACTGCAGTTAGCTATTAGCAAAATTTGTGCTTCCTGTTCCTATTAACCTATGTTCTGTTTGCTTAGAGGCTTTAGTTACAAAGAGAGAAATGCTTCCACCAAGAGGTACACAAGATTCTGTTGAGCTGAGCACTGAGTCAGTGATGACTTCTAACCATCTCATCCTCTGTTGTCCCCTTCTCCTGCCCTCAATCTTTCCCAGCATCAGGGTCTTTTCAAATGAGTCAGCTCTTTCATCAGGTGGCCAGAGTATTGGAGTTTCAGATTCAGCATTAGTCCTTCCAGTGAATATTCAGGACTGATTTACTTGAGGATGGACTGGTTGGATCTCCTTGCAGTCCAAGGGACTTTCAAGAGTCTTCTCCACCACTGCAGTTCAAAAGCATATATTAGTGAATTTCAAAATATTAGTAGATTTTTGCAATGCATGGGACCACCAAAAATTATTTAGACTTGAGAGAGAATTATTTCTACCATATATGTGAATTATGAATTTCCTTTCTTGAAAAGGAAAATACTTTGCAAGCAGAAATCTATAGTGGTTTCTTGGAATTCCAAAGGAGAATAATGCCGTGAATGGGAGAGCCCAGACCAGTTTTAGGGAAGGGAAATAATTATGTTTAATATTGTGATGGTGGATAAATGATACAATGTGCTGTGTCAAAACTCATAAAACTACATTATAAAATTGAAAATTATGTCCTTTATTAAGCATGTATCCATTTTGGTCATCAGTTTTAGCAAATATACCACACAGATGCAAGATGTCAGAAACCTGGGAAATTGAGATGGATACGGAAAGGGTATTTGTGAACTGTCAGTATTTATTGCACAGTTTTCTGTGAACTTAAAGTTTTTCTAAAAGTAGCTTTTTTAAAAGTTTATTTACCCAGGAGGTTCAGTGGTAAAAAATCTGCCTGCCAAGCAGGAGACACAGGTTCAATCCCTTGGTGGGGAAGGTCCCCTGGAGAAGGCAACCTGCTCTGGTGTTCTAACCTGGGAAATCCCATGGACAGAGGAGCCTGGTGGGCCACAGTCCACGGGGTCACAAAGAGTCGGGCACAGTTTAGTGACTAAGTAGCCAGCAGCAAGCGCAACTTCTCTTTACCATATTTAAAATATTTTATTTGCACTTTTATTTAACTTATTCTATATGTTCATGTTTTATTAAGCTACATATTAATGCCCACAAGTCCTCTTCTGTTTACCCCAGGAAGCTATACAGATATCATTAATGAACACACTGCCTCTCGTTTAGCGGCATGGTATGACATCACTTGACAAGATAACTCTGAATGCCTTTTGAGCATTAAGAATAGACACAGGGATGTTGTGGGGAATGCCGTAATAATCTCAAAAAGAGACTACGATAGTCTGAACCAGGTGAGTAGCAGTGTGTGGTCAGAAAATGTCTGCTATGAATTCAGTTTTAATTTTTGATGGGAGTGTAAAATGGTGCATCCACTTTGGATAATGTTTGAGATGGTTAGCATAAAGTAAACATACACTTAGCATATATTCCAACAATTTTATTTTTAGCCAAATATCCTGGAGAAATAGTATGTTTTCCAAAGCTTTGAACTATTATGTTCTTAAGTGCTTGGTAGATAATAGATAAGAGACTGCACTAATCCTAATATATATTAATAAAGAGAAGGATAGAAAGAAAGAAAGTCACCCAGTCATGTCTGACTCTTTGTGACCCCATGGACTGTAGACTTCCAGGCTCCTCCGTCCATGGAATTTTCCAGGAAAGAGTGCTGGAGTGGGTTGCCATTTCCTTCTACAGGGAATCGTCCCAAGCCAGAGATCGAACCTGCCTCTCCCCCGTTGCAGGCAGATGCTTTACTGTCTGAGCCACCTGGGAAGCCCCAAAGAGAAAGATAAGGTGAAATAAAAATATAAAATTAAATCTTTCTCAGCCATAAAAAGCAATGAGTTACTGATACACACATCATTGATTGATTGCAACAATATTTTGTTCAGTTGAAGTCTTGTTGGATGCATAAGACAAGTGCTCAGGGCTGGTGCATTGGGAAAACCCAGAGGGATGAGGTGGGGAGGGAGGTGGGAAGGGGGATCGGGATGGGGAACACATGTGGATCCATGGCTGATTCATGTCAATGTATGGCAAAAACCCCTACAATATTGTAAAGTAATTAGCCTCCAACTAATAATTTCCCCCACATTTCTGAAAGAACAGAGTTCTCTTTAACGGACACACATAATATTCTGAGCATGACAGTCACTTGCCAATGAAACTCCCCAGTTTCATCCACAGTTTTGTCATGGCACTTTTCACCTCCATAATCCTTGGGGTGTAGATCAAGGGATTTAACATGGGCGTGTTGATGGAATCAGACTCGGCCATCACCTTGTCTATGGGGTAGGTGGCCACAGGTCTAACATACAGAAACAAAGAAGGCACAAAGAGCGTGATGACCACAGTGAGGTGGGAGCCACAGGTGGAGAGGGCTTTACACCACCCTTCAGAGCTGCAGGACTTCAGGGAGCAGAGGGTGACCACATAGGAAGTGATGAGGATGAGGAAGATGGCCACACACATCACCCGGCTGTTGAGGATGACTAAGAGGCCCGGGGTGGGGGTGTCTATGCAGGCCAGTTTCAACAGTGGGAAGAAATCACATATAAAGTGGGCTATTGTATTGGGACCACAGAAGGGTATTTGATACATGACGAGAAGCTGCACTGCGGCATGGAAAAATCCCCCACCCAGGCCCCTCCCAGCAACAGGCAGCACATCCGAGGCCTCATGATGGTCACATGGTGAAGAGGCTTACAGATGGCTACGGAGCGGTCACAGGCCATCACGGTGACGAGGAGGATGCCCACTCCACAGATGAAGTGCTCAGCGAAGAGCTGGGCCATGCAGCCTTCCAGGGAGATGGCAGTGCTCTCAGAGAGGGAGTCCACAGTCAACTTGGGGGCAATGATGGAAGAGTAGGTGACATCCAAAAGGGACAAGGAGGTAAGGAAAAATACATGGGTGATCTCAGACGCTGACTCGTAACCATGGTTACCACAATGAGGAGGTTTCCCAAAACGGTGGACAGGGACATGATTAGAAACACGACAGAGGGTATTTTCCGCAGCTCTGGGTACCGCGTAATGCCCAGAAGAAGGAATTCCGTCACATTGCTTTGATTTCCCATGTGTCAGCTGCTGATATGAGCTCTAGCTATGAGTTAGAAGACCTGAAAAAGCAGCACCTGATTTATAACCAGTGATTATTTGACTTCAAGTCTTTCCAGGATCTCAGGGAACTTATGGGTTTTTTGTTTGTCTGTTGTGTTTTTTGTGTCTTTTTCTTTTTCCATTTATTCATCATCCAGCATTTGGCTCTTAATAACCTGCTAAATAAAGAGCTTAAAAGAGAGCTACTTCATTAATGCTATGTTCTTCTTAGGCTTTTTATTTTTCCTTCTCTTTTAAAACAGTGTTTCCATGTGAAATACATTTCTCCCTTTTACTCTTATTATTGATTGTCAGCATCTACCTTCTCCAGGCACTAGGATAATGCCATACTGACTCTATTTTACAAATGAGAGAACTGATTCTCACAGACTTGAGGCAACATAGCCAAGGTTGTACAGCAAGTGAGCGGTGAAGCCAGAATGTGGACCATATTTTCTGACTCCAGAATCAGTGCCCTCAAACATCAATATTTCTCCTCTGGTCATTGCATTGTGATTTTATCATTTACCAATTATGGTACTAAGTATATTACAATATACCATACAACCCTGCTTTATCTTCAAATAAATATGAAGTAGCTTCTTCTTTCTATGCTCTTCTCAAATGTTATGATGATTCTTCAGTAATTCAGTGCCTTACTTATATATATTAAGTTAATGAAATACATCTAAAACTATAATTTCTGAATAATATATTGCTCATTAATTAAGATCACAAAGCATGATGATCTAGCAAAGACCCAGGTCACAATATAATCCACTCAAACCTGAGTCAGTCCTAGTCATTCCTTTCAGTTTTCTCTGTTCCCTAAGTGGAGTTAAGGATTCTAGAATATAATAGTGACATTCAATAATTAGTTTTTACGCTAATTTTTAGAAATGCCAAAATATATTGAACTTGCAGGCCATGAGGTTAGAGTTTGCCTGGGATAACATCAAAATGACCAAAAGTCAACTCCAGAAGACTTCAAATCTATTCAAAAGCCATTCGAATCTGAGGGCACGCTTCTCTATGGATTTTTATGACCCAGTTGGGGGAAGGAGTTCTCATCACATGTTCCCAGAAGCCTGGGTCACCACAAAATGTTCCTCAGTTCTGGTTCAGATGATCACCCATGTTGAGTTAACTTTACCGCACACCACTGATATTACAGTGGTCTCCCTACATACTCAAATGGGCCAGCATCCCTCTCCAACACCCCACAGCAAGAATGGAAAATTTGGCAACTGTCAGTTCTTCAGTCACATTTCAGTAGCTGGGAACACCAGGCTAATTTCTGTTACAGAATGCCCTGGTGAGAAACAATGCAGAAAGATGATTCTCAAAATATTTGTAGGCACCAGATGTTGTACCAAGAGCATCTGCCACCCTCAGTTCGTTCCAAGAAGAACTTATTATCCTTCCCTGTTAAAGGCCATGCATTTTTAACCTGATCTATCCTATATCCTAACTTTTCTTTCTCCTCTTCCTGCCCAATTCTGGTAGTTATTTTCCAATATCTCATTAGAAGAATTCACAGACACCCCTTCCAATGATCATCATTATATAAAAATCTCCAAACCAAACAAAAAGCAAATTTTTAGAGATAAATGTCATATATTTTAAAGGATTTTCTGTGTGTGTGTGCGTGTTTATGAAGAACCCGGAGATATTGAATGAGGAGATATTGTCTCCGAGTCACTCCTAAAATATTCACCAATATTGAGAGTAAATGTTCTCTTAGTGCTTCCTGGGAGCACAGTGTTAAAGAATCTGCCTGCTTATGAAGGAGAAAGGAGACCTGGTTGTGATCCCTGGGTCAGGAGAACCCCTGAGGTAGGACATGGCAGCTCACTCTAGGATTTTTGCCTGAAGAATTCCATGGACAGAGGAGTCTGGAGGACTGGAGTCCATGGGGGCAGAGTCGGACATGCCTGACAGACTGAGTGCACATATGTGTGTATTAACATAAATCTGAATCCTGTGACTAGGTTGTGGACGCATCACTATGGAGATTGTACGTGGCAGTAAATTATGCTGTCATGTCCCAGAGGGGCAGAGAGGTCACAAATGGCACTAATGTAGGCATTTAGCTCTTCTACCTTTCAAATGCTGAATTTTAAGGTGATAAATAATTTTGGCTGAAGACCAAGCATGAAACTGAAGTTCATAAAGTCCCTATTTAACAATCTTTTGAAAGACACTCAAATATGAGAAATAATTGGCTACACATTGAAGAGGCACCCTTAGGTGCCATGTACGTAGACAAAGAACACTTCACAAAGGGACACCATGTCTTGAACATGAAGACGGCTCTGGGCCCATGCCCTGAGTGACAGGAAGTGGGAGAAGAGTGATATAGGAAGATGTGCTGCGTGAAAGCAGAGAGTTGGCATGAGCTTACAGATGGGGAGAAAGGAAAGGGGCCTTGGTCTCCATCCCTGACTGTGCAGGGTGCTAGAGACAGAGGCACCATTCAAGGTGGCTGATGTAATGTCTTCAGAGAACCTTTTATTATGTTGGGGGAATTGCAGCCTGCTACGGGAGCCATTTTCAGTAGCTTGATAGTAAAATTCAGCTCTAAAGCTTTTTTCCAAGAAACCACTGTTGCTAAAAGAAGTTGTCATTGGAGAGTTGATAAACCAAAGTGTCCATTAGTGTGGATAAAGTTTTGGCACCCAGTGTTCTGGATAATTAAAGCACTGCATCATCCATGGACACCGAGGGACTGCATTGGAAGGGGGCAGTGACCACGGTTTGCCGTAACCTCAGAGAATGCACTTTTCCTGACCTGCTTCATGAGCCAAAGGCAGGAGCTGGAGCCCCAAGGCATCTCTAAGTAAGGCGGATCTAAAGAATATGTCATAGTCCTTGCCTCAGTGTAGCTCATGACTCCAAGCAATTACACTCTAGAGAAACACCTGGCATTTTCATGTAGAAGTCTCTACATCAGGGAGTAAATACATTGGATTAAATTTAATAATGGCTTTTTTTTTTTAGAGCAGTTTTAGGTTCACAGTTTAGTTGAAAGGATCATACAGGTTTCTCATGTACCCCTACCCCTACACATATGTAGTATCTCCCATTATCAACTTCTCCTAGAGTTCATTTGTTCCAAATTTATTACAAATGATGAACTTACATTGACACATATTAACCCAAAGTCCATAGTTTACCTTAGGGTTCTCTCCTGTTGTTTTATGTTTCATGAATTTGGAGAAAAGTATAATGATATGCATCCATCATTATATCAATAGTGTCATAAAGAGTGTTTGCACTGCCTTAAAGATCCTGTACACTTCACCTATTCACCTCCCTCCCACCAACTCATGTTGAATTTCTGATTCTTGTGATAGAATAAAGGTAATCTATCTTTCTGAGTTCTTCACTCAGTGTACGGAATCTGTCATAGGTTAAAGTCCTTGCAGACAGTGCCTGCCATTATATGGTACCAGGTACTGGGTTTACTTAGGACTCAACGTCCTGGAAGTTAATCTATTTATAGAGCTCTTTAACAAATCGATGGGAAAGTAAATATGATACATCTCATCATTTAAACAACAGAATATATTATTCTACTTGGTTAGGGTTTTGAACCCAGGCCATATTCATTTGAACAAAGAACTATGATATCATGCAACACTCTAATAAAGATCTTCATTATAATGCCTCTTCTCCTAAATTTTAAATGTGGTCTTTAACCGAGTTATGTATGCAGGAGTATGGAAATACTTTATTAATATTTTCCATATTGATAGAAACATCATAAACCTCTAATCTAATTGTACAGATCACATAGTTTAATAATATTTAATAAATAAGAATAAGTCTTTCTGCCTCAAAGAAATTTTCTTTCCTTCACAGGACTCTGGTCCACATTAGTGTTGAAAAAATTGTCTTACAAATGATAAGGAAAAAGAGGTTAAGAATTGACATTTGTAAACTTTCATTAAAAGCTATGAACTCAGGTTGTTTTGAGGATTATAATTTTATCCCTGTTCTTAATTGAAGCAACGACAACAAAAGAGAACATACTTTTGTTTAATTCTTTGCTAATCTTGTGAAAGTCTTCGTCTCTGTTCACAAATACTCTATTTGTCTTCTTTTTTGGCACATAACTAGATTAGTTCTCCTTACTCCTTATTGAAATTTATGATATTATTTTGTAAATCTGAATACTGGCACATCCTGAAACCTATCAGTTACACTCCTCGGAAACATATTTTTATGTTCATAATTACTGTTCATAGTAGTCAAATATCTATTGACTGGATATTGAATAAACACATTCTGAAATAATCTCATAATGGAGTGTGATATAGCCATGGAAATGAATTTACAGCTAAATTCAACAACCAAAATGAAATACAGTAGTGCTGGATGAAAAAAATAAAAGCAATTCCAAGAATTCTGCATATAGGATGTTAAGTTCTATAAAATGCAAAGCCAGGGAAAATATATATAGATAAAAATATTTTATTTTTAGGACAAAATTAAAATATTTGTTACTTTTAAGAAGAGGTGGACAGCAGATAGGGAAGTGTTTAAAATGTTTAATTATGGGTAATATTTTAGTTCTTGAGATGGTAGTAAGTTTACTAGAATTCATTTTATTATTTACATAAATTCCAAAAAGCAGTATGGAGTAAGAAATGGCAACCCACTCTAGTATTCTTGCTTGGAAAATTCTGTGGACAGAAGAGTCTGGCAGGCTACAGTCCACAGAGGTTGCAAAGAATCAGACATGTCTGAGTAGACACACCTGAGCAAGTGTACATGCACAAAAAAGCAATAATATAAAATGAATAAATGAAAGATGGTAAAATTTTTTGGAAATGGGTGAATTCTACAGCTGAAAATTTATTATAAAAATGGGTATCTTCTATTGGTTGGATCTGCTTCCTTTTTTGTTGACTTCATTTTTAATTACGCTGTCTCCATTATGGTAAAATTAGGCAGGATATCCCAGTCTACAATTTTGGCAATTCTATTAGGAAAAAAAAGTGACTTTTCTCAATAGTGAAGAAAAATTATTTTAATAAGATGTTTTCCTTAATAAGTGTCTCTTTATTAGTTATCAAAACAAATGGAAATGAATTAGAAAAAGATAAGATTTCTGCTCAGTGTTCATATACATTTTAATCCTCAGACTACTTGTTGCAAATCTGTGGTTTCTTGGTGAAGGAAAGCTCTAGCACACAAAATAAAATCTTGTTTCAAGCACCCTGGTGCCTTCCCTAGATTGTAATTACAGGTAGTTTACAAGGGATAGCGAATAAGAACAAAGGGGCCCCCTAGAGCACTGGGTGGAGCAGAGTAGCTCCTTTGTGAGTCGCTGTTTTTGTTTTGTTTTGTTTCAACTAAAGTCAGTGTTGTTTCCTTCCTCTCCTCTATCCCTGCCATCCATTTGAACTTTCTTCTTTTTCTCTGGTAACTTTGGTCAGCCCGAGGCACCTAATGCCTTCAAACCCTTTTCCATACTTGGTTCCTGAGTATAAGGAGGGTAATTTCTATTGGCTAAGTGGACAAACCAAAAGTTAAACCTATTACAACATTGGGGATGTTTGTCATGAACAAAGGAAGGGAAACTTTAGGGAATACTACTCTCTGTGATGCTAATACCTAACGTCATTATGTCTTAAAATATTCCCTTTAGAATGCAGAAGGGTTTATTTTTTCTCAGCATTCCATGAGAAAGCTGTTTTGAAAAAAGGATGAAAAGCTTTGACACTAATTTAGAGGGTTCTAACAGGTAAGAGATTACTTACTTGATTGCACTGAGAAAGGCATCATGCAGAATAATTTAACAAATTTAAACAATGTATTTCCATATGGCTTTTTCCCTTGAAGAAGGAAATAGAAACTAATACAGGTAATAACTGTGACATAAACTTCTTGGAGAATGCCAGCCACTCCACATCCAAGAGACAGCTTTAAATAGAATGCTGTATATCACAGATTAAAAGTATTACTCTTTGCATGTTTCTAAAATGATATTTTAAGAATATAACTTGTAGTTGATATGCATCTGGATTTATTTTGAAACAGCGAATAACTATACCTGATGGAAGATTCAGAGGAAACATAACAAAATGAAAGTTAATAATTGCATAATGAAGGTGAAGGGTAATGTGCCATATATGTGGGGGGAAATTTCCATCTTTCTCTAATTTAGGCTTTTGAGGGATAAAGAACCTTGGGTAGATCTGTTCACCTTCCCACAGAGAAAGGTACATTTTTCATAGAAATTAAATGAATATAGAGATTTTCCTAAAGATAGAGGTGAAAGAGAAACAAATCAGAGAGGGTGGTATAGTTTAAGAGAGTCCCAAGGAAACCAAAGTTTTCACTGTGGCTTCTGCAATAAAACAGATTTGTCAGGTAGAAGGGCTTCTCTGGGGGCTCAGACGGTAAAGAATCTGCCTGCAATGTGGGAGGCGGAGGTTCGATTCCTGGTTTGGGAAGACCCCTTGGAGGAGGGCATGGCAACTTACTTCAATTTCCTGTCTGGAGAATCCCGTGGACAGAGGAGGCTGGCGGGCTGCAGTCCACGGGGTCGCAAAGAGTCGGACACAACTGAACGATTAAGCACACACAACCCTGTCAGGTAGAAGGATCAACATGACACCTTGTGTTTCACTCTCTTTTGTTCATCACGTTTTCTGTGTGATTTTCTTTCAGCTCATCTCTTTTAGCGCCCAGCTCAAAATGCTATCTCTTTATTAATGTTTCGGGAAATTTAGCTGTTCTAAAATTGACCAAACTTGTTTGAAGAGTTAAAGTACAGTAGTTAGTAGAAGATAATGCTGTTTTATCAGTGCAGTTTTGTCACTCGATTATTACAATTCATTTTTGTGTCAGATACCTTTGAGGATCTGATTTAAGATGTCAACACTCCTGGGAAAAGTCAACATATGGTCATACAGAAAAACATATAGAAAAATACTCATTGATGCTAGAAGGATAGGAAGAATATCAAGGCTGTCCTTGCATTCTTGAAGGGTCAAGGATTCATGTAAAAAGTGTAGAAAACTCACAATGATCATCTTAGGCATGCCAAAGTCCTAAAATCTTACATGGCCAAATGGTCCTGTTCTGAGTACAACATGTTTTACTCTGGGTTGTGGAGCTGATTAAATTATTTAAAATTTATTCCATTTTGTTTTTTCAAATATATAAGTTGGAAGCACATTTATCTGTTTACCATACCATACATACTATACAGATGGCAACAGTAAATTAATAATATGAATGTGTTTTTAATCAGAATAGTACTAAAACAATCAGATGATTATTACAAGAAGTAACTAAGAAGGTTCACTTAAAAACACTTGTTAAGCATGTACAACAGCATCGAAATATGTATATTATCTATAGTGAAACATATCACCAGACCAGGTTGGATGCATGAGACAAGTGCTCGGGCCTAGTGCACTGGGAAGACTCAGAAGGATTGGGTAGAGAGGGAAGTGGGAGGGGGGATCGGGATGGGGAATACATTTAAATCCATGGCTGATCCACGTCAGTGTATGACAAAACCCACTACAATATTGTAAAGCAATTAGCCTCCAACTAATAAAAATAAATTAAAAAATTAAAAAAAAAACTTATTAAGCATGTACATTGTGCAAGGCATCAGGTTTGGATTTGGGGACAGCAAAATCCTGAAGGCTTCAAAAACTCTACATCTATGAAAGAAGCTAAAGGAAGCTCAGACAATTTTGATTTTAAGTATAATATGTGATAGTATAAGATAAGCTGTAAAAGAAACTCTTAGAGAACTGGAGAATTTCCTTCATCTCAAAGCGATTGCTGATGGCTTTCAGAAGAGATTATTTTTCTTTTTTTAATTAGTTTATTTTTTTAATTGAAGGATAATTGCTTTACAAAATTGTGTTGTTTTCTGTCAAACCTCAACATGAATCAGCCATAGGTGCTCTTGGGAGTTGGGTCCTGAGTTTCGAGACAGCATAACTAGAAATAAAATTACAATTAAGGAAGGAAGGAGACTACTGAATACACTATTGAGTGAATATTTGATAAAAACTCACAATTATTTGCAAGTTAATGATTAATCATGTGTATTTATGGGCTTCCCTGGTGGCTCAGATGGTAAAGAATCTGCCTGCAAGGCAGGAGACCCGGGTTTGATCATTAGGTTGGGAAGATCCTCCAGAGAAGGGTATGACAACCCACTGCAGTATTCTTGACTGGAAAATTCCATGGACAGAGGCGCCCGTCCATGGACTTGCAAAGCGTCAACCATGACTGAGTGACTAACACACACACACATGTATTTATAATGCTAAAAAGCACATGTATTTATGATTCTTAATTTATCTTACAAGTGTATGTCCTAATGTATAAATAAAATTGTTCTAGAAATAGACAATTTAAAGAGATTGATAAGATACAAAACAAAAGCCATACACTCAAAAGAGTGGCCACAATCACAGGCCATATTTTCAAGTACAAATCCTTCATGATGGATCACTCATCCAGATGCATAAGGAAAGGATGAGTTTATTGCACTGACCGAAATCCCAAGACACAGTTCCTTGACCATTTAAGATCTTTGTCAAAGATTGCACGGTCTAAAGAGACTATTTTCTAAAATACCAGAAATATTAAATAGCTTTGACATTTTACAGCAGGGATTTTTATTTGCAGGAAGATAATATGTGATTCAACTACTTTGAGGAGAAGAAAATCTATTGAGGGGGAGAAAAGCAATAAACAGGAATCATTGTCTGTTTGGTTCGTAAGTTTGTGTTTTGCTGGCTCACAGTTTTCACGATGATGCGCTGAAGATACGGGTGGGACTGAGGAAGGATACAGTGGGGGACGTTTTCCAAATTATATTTAAATCTGTCACACTCAGTTTATATATTTGCCTGCAAATGGTGTTCTTTTCAGCATCATATTAACAATAAAAACCTAGAGGAAAGATTCTGTTCTATGAAGTGAAGTCAGTGATAATATTTCTTTCCACACATGAAAAAATACTAACTTTTCATTGAAGGAAATGACGTTTCAAAGTTGAATAATCATTGATTTTGCAAAGACAGAAAGCAATTTGAATACAGGCAGTTACTGACTATCTGCTGCTCCTCTTGACTAAAATTATATGTTCCTCTCTCTCTTCTGAATATTTGTTCTATTACAATAATGTGGAGATTCCGGGTACCCAGATAAACCAAATTATACTGGGGATTACAACCATGATTAGACCCGAAGAGAACTACCTGCTGACATCTCTTCAAAGGACCTCAGTTCTAAAATGCTTAAGCAAAGCTCTTAAAGCTTAAACATATAAACTATTGAGTGAACACCCCTTGTATTTACAAGTAAGTTCTGGAACTTTGCATGTTTTGAAGGGTGTTTCCAGAAATGAGAAAAAAGAAAAGAGGGATTGCAAATATTTGTGATATTATCAACCATTGAAGAACATTCACTTCTCTCCATTAGTGTATGTCAAGTAGTGAATATCATAAAGTTGTTTCAAAATAAGGACGTTATAATTGAAAGTGCTTTATTTTTCTCTTTTCAGGCTGCCACATATGGAAGGGAATGCACAGTGAAGTGGATCATATTATAGACATTTCTATAAGTAAGTATAAAAAGCATTATATGTATATATATATATATATATATGTATATATATACCATTGATATATGGAGACATATTTAGGGTATGGGAGTGTGCTGTTATTTTTGCATTTACGTTATGAACTTCCATAAGCAGTAAAATATATCCAAAATGCCAGCTGATACACTCTCCAAACATGCTTCCTCCCCCCACCCCAATTAAATGAACATGGAAAGTAATTAAGTTAGTAAAATGGAACTGTATTTCTTAACTTAATATTCATTGAGCAAAATTAATGAGAATCATGTAAAATTAACAAACAGTTGCATTTGAAGAGTGCTACAGAAAATTCTACTTTTCACAATCTTATATGGGACTCATAATGACCCCGTGAATTTGTCATTGCAAATTAAGTGTTGAGGTGACTTGTTAAGAAACCACAACTAAACTGTCTATGATGAGGAATATTTATCTCACTTAAAATATTCCTAAAAATCACACATCACATCACAAATTAATTCTTTTCTATTTATTGCAGATTAAGCATTTAGCACTCACACCTTCCCCTCACTGATGAAATCATGCAACTGAATAATAACGTGACTGAGTTTATTCTGCTTGGGTTGACACAAGATCCTGTTAGGAAGAAAATAGTGTTTGCCACTTTCTTGATTTTCTATTTGGGGACCTTGTTGGGGAACTTTCTGATTATTGTTACCATCAAGACCAGCAGGGCACTTGGGAGTCCAGTGTATTTCTTCCTTTTCCATTTATCCTTATCTGATGCCTGCTTCTCTACATGCATAGCTCCTAGGATGATTGCTGATGCCCTTTTGAAGAATGCCACTATCTCATTCAGTGAGTGCATGATCCAAGTCTTTACATTCCATTTCTTTGGCTGCCTGGAGATCTTCATCCTTGTCCTCATGGCTGTTGACTGCTATGTGGCCATCTCTAAGCCTCTACACTACACGACCATCATGACTCATCGAGTCTGTGGTGTGCTAATATCCCTGGCCTGGTTGGGGTCCTGCGTGCATTCGTCAGCTCAGATTTTTCTAGTCTTGAGTCTGCCTTTCTGCGGTCCCAATGTAATTGATCACTACTTCTGTGACTTGCAGCCTTTGTTGAAACTTGCCTGTACAGACACCTATGTAACCAACTTCCTCTTGGTGTCCAACAGCGGGGCCATCTGTACAGTGAGTTTTCTCATGCTGGTGTTATCCTATGTGATCATCTTGCACTGTCTGAGAAACCACAGCGCTGAAGGGAGGAAAAAAGCCCTCTCCACCTGCATCTCCCACATCATCGTGGTCATCTTGTTCTTTGGTCCTTGCATATTTATATACACTCGCCCGGCTACCACCTTCTCCATGGATAAGATGATAGCTGTGTTTTATACAATTGGGACACCTTTGATCAACCCTCTGATTTATACTCTCAGGAATGCAGAAGTGAAAAATGCCATGTGGAAGTTATGGAGCAAGAAGTTGGTCTCAGATGACAAAAGATGAATGGAAGTTTCAAAGTTTTCTTCAGAGTTTGGATTGATCTTAAAGAAGCCCATAGACAATAATATCCTCTTATTTTGGAGTTAATATAACCCTAACTCAGAGCGTGAAGATGACTTCCTTTAATAAAATAGGCAATGTGACCACACGTGCTAGTTAGCATTGAGTCAAATATTTGTAGAAGCGGCAGCATCAGATAAACACAGTCATATAAGATCATGGTCTTAGCTATTCACTGCTGTCTCTGCCTCTCTTGTCTGTCTAATATCACTGTGGTTTTGATCTACTCTTTTCCTCCCTTGTGTTGACTTCTGGATTCCTCTGTTTAACATTACACTCTATGCTTTTATCTACAGCCTGACATATTTTTGTCTCAAAGAGTTTATTTCTTAGATACTGTGATCAACTGTCTGATCATGGACCTTCAACTTGGTTGTTCTTACTAACTTCTGCAAAAATCATGAGGCTCAAATAATAAGAGTATGTACATATTATAAAGACAAAATATTTAATCTAGGAAAGCTGTCTTCTTTTTCTGTTGTTACAGTTAAAATCTTTTTTTTTTTTTTTTTTTGTATATTTGCCTAAATGTTCTAGAAAAGTGACAGAACATTATGAGAAAATTCACCCTTTTGTAGTATTTTTTCCTAAGGGAGTTTCTGACTGTTGGGGTTTACCTCATATTAACATTCTGTGTGTTAAAGCAACAACAAAAGCTTTTTGCTATTAAAATTATTCCATTTTGAGGGATCTATTAAGTTTTCTCTTGAATCATACCAATTATAACAGTATGTTTAAATATTAGTTTATTATGATTATAGCATAAAAGCTGAAAATTAAGGAAGATGTATTTATGGAGCTTTAAGGAAATCTGGTGCACTGGGAAGACCCGGAGGGATGGGATGGGGAGGGAGGTGGGAGGGGGTTCACGACGGGGAACACATGTAAATCCATGGCTGATTCATGTCAATGTATGGCAAAAACCACTACAATATTGTAAAGTAATTAGCCCCCAACTAATAAAAATAAATGGAAGAAAAAAAGAAAAGTGTACATGTAGTCAATGATAGAGAATTTATAAATAAGTGTTAATTGAATAAAGAGCATTCTAATCCAGGGGAGGGTATTTACGCTTTGAAACATAGTTATACCACATATATGAATTGTTTTAGTGAGTTTTAAAACAATATAGAAAGTAGAGTAACTTAAGAAAGACTAAGATATTTGGATGAAAATTAAATGTATCCAGTGGAGATAGATACCATCTTTCACCATTCATTACCACTGAAGTCTCTAATTACATGGCCATTAAGAAATTTTATGATTTGTCTGATTTCTTATTTGCATTTTCATCCATACAGAAAATTCAATACGAGTATTTTTGTTTATTTGGAGCTTCTATTTCTATTTACAAGTTAATAATTTTATTATGAGCACAAAATGTGTTTTACTTTCATTGTACCCAGAAGTTTATATTCTCTATCTTGAGAAAAATATCAGTGTGGAAATGGAAACTTGTGAATTCTTAATGAGCTCTAGACCCTTTCTATACATATCCTTTTTTTTTTTAGAATCTGAGAATTTCAAGGATTAATCCTTCAGTTTTTATTAATCACATCTGCTACAGTAAATAAGTCATCTGTGCTATGACACAGATGCTAGCTAGTTTGGTGTTGCAGAATTCTCTTAGCTTTTGCTTGTCAATAAAGCTTTTGATTTCTCTGTCAAATCTAAGATCCTTGCTGGGCAAAGTAATGTTGTTTGTAGAATTTTCTCTTTCATCACTTTAAATAGATCTTATCACTCCCTTCTGGCCTGCAGAGTTTCTGCTGAAAAATCAGCTGATAGCCTTATGGGGGTTTCTTGTACACTGTTTTTTTGCTTTTCCCTTTCAGTTTTAATATTTTTTCTTTGTGTTTGCTTTTTATTACTTTGACTAATATTTTTTTGGTGTGTTTCTCCTACGGTTTATCCTGTCTGGGAGGAACTGTCAGAGCTTCCTAGACTTGAGTGGCCATTTCCTTTCCCACATTAAAGAAGTTTTCAAGTATCATCTTTTCAAATATCTTCCAGGCTCTTTCTTTTTTCCTTCTTCTTCCTGAGACCCCTAAAATTTGAATGCTAGTGCGTTTACTGTTATCTCAGAGTTCTCTGAGATTGTCTTCAATTTTTTTTTCATTTTGTGTTTATCCTGCTCCTCAGTAGTCATTTCCACCATTCTATCTTCCAGCTCAGTTATTCCTTTTTTAAGCCTCAGTTATTTTGCTATTGATTCTTTTCATCTCAGTTATTGTGCCATTCATCTCCACGTTTTCCTTAGTCCTTCTATGTTTTTATTGAACATTTCTTGTATTTTCTCAATCTTTGTTTGCACTCTGTTGTTTTTTTTTAAATAATTTTGGATCATTTTTACTGTCATTACTCTAAATTTTTTTCTCATGTAGTTTAAAAAATATAAGAATATATTTTCTCTTCATATATTTGGTTTTGCAGGTTTTTACCTTGCTTCTTTGTCTGTAATATTTTTTTTTTCCTTGCCTTTTTTTTTTTTTCCACCTTTTTTTGATTGGGACTGTGTTCCTGTCTTACTGATTATTTGGCCCAAGGTTTCCAGCACTGGGGTTTGCAGAGAGTTGGGTAGAGCCAGGTCTTGGTGTTGAAATGTGGACCTCCGGGAGACCTCACTCGAGTTAATATTCTCCAGTCACTCAGAGGTTCCTCCCATCTGCTTGGGTGTCGACATCCCCACCACTGTCATCTAGGCTCCCTACGGTGGGGAGATGCAGACTCTGCATTCTCCTTGGATCCACCTCAATAAGTCGATTACCTTTTGCTATTGTTCTCACTGTATGTCTTCTCTAATAAACTTTATGTGCGGGTGAGATGTGTGTATTCCGTATACTGCGGTACCCTTAGCAGCAGTTATAGTGTTTGTATCATTTGGAAACATCAATATATATTTATTGACTAGATGAGTGAATTTAGAAATACATAAATAAGTTGAAAAAGTTGCGTGTTTCAGGGATACTAACTTGCCCTTCTAAACGATCAAACCCACAGAAGCAAAGGGACATGAAAATGTCACAGAATTTACCCTCCTGGGGCTCTTTACTGATGAGAATGCGGAAGTTGCCGGCTTTGTGCTGTTTTTACTTTGCTGTATTGCGATCCTTTCAGGGAATCTGCTCATTCTTCTCACCATCAGGGGCAGGTGCCTCGGTGAACAGCCCACATACTTTTCCTCAGCTATTTTTCCTTGATGGGGGTCTGCTCCACCTCCACGGTGGCACCCAAATTGATCACTGACTTGCTGGCCCAGCAGAAGGCCATCCCCTACACCAGCTGCATGGCCCAGATGTTCTGTGCCCACTTCTTTGGAGCCACTGAGCTCTTCATCTTGGTGGCCATGGCCTATGACCGCTATGCCGCCATCTGCAGAGCTCTTCACTGCATGGTCCTCATGAACAGACAGGTGTGCTCTGTCCTTGTGATGGCTTCTGCTGTGGGAGCCTTTAGCCATTCTCATGCAAGTGTTATCACTGGACTTCCTTCCTGTGGCCCCAATCAAATAGACCACTATTTCTGAGATGCATTCCCTTTGCTGAAGCTGGCCTGCACGGACACTAGACTGCGGGTGACTGCAATCATTACCACCACAGGGGGTTGTCCATTTTGACCTTTGTTGCCTTGGTGATTTCTTACATCATCATCCTGGCCACCCTGAGGACTGGCTCATCAGAGGCCCCACAAAGCCCTCCCCACCTGTGGTTCACACATCACTGTGGTCTTCAAGTTCTTCTTGCCCCTCATCTTCACCTATGTCCCCACGGCTGATTCTGTTAGGAACGACAAGGCCTTTGCCCTGTTTTACACCATGATTGCCCCCATGTTCAACCCTCTCATCTCCACCCTGAGAAACGCAGACACGAAAAATGCCATGAGGAAAGTGTGGGGCCGAGATAAACACTCTGCAGGAGAGTGAGCATCTGGCTGTCCTGCCCTGGGCCAGATGTATTTTATCCACACAATGGTTGATGTTGACAAGTGCAACAGATACGGAAGGAGCGTGTGCTGTCATTCAGATCTGCAACCCTGAAGAGTGAAGCCCCCTCAGCCACCCTCCCTCTGTCACTTGACTGAGACTGCCCACAAGGGGAGTGGATCAGATGCCCTTTGGGTCTGTTCCAGCTCTGACATTCGGGAACGTTCTGTCCTTTGTATTCCCTGACATGACGTGTGTATTTCAGAACTTTTTTCAGGGAAAGTTGTGAGGACAGCATGATTGGCTTTTCTGACCTCTTTCAGGAAACAGATAATCTTGGGTGAGACAGCTCTCATAGAGCTTTCTTAAAACACTTCCTTTTTTTTTTTTTTTTTTTTTTGAGGTTTCCACTGCAGTAATTTCAAAAAAGCAATGCCAAAGGTTTTACAAGTGTTGTATAATTTTTTTACATTAACAAATCCTGCATCTAAAACAATGTATTGAATATAATTATCCTACTTATACTACACTTACAGAAATTGTAAGTAAAACTTAGTACCTTATTGCAGGTAATTAAAAGTCTTGAAAAATGAGCAATTCTTCTCATTTTAATAAATGCATTTCTATGACCATATTTATCACTTTATTTAAACAACCTTCATGAGTATATAAAACTGATGTTTCTTCTAAATGTCCAACATGGAATATCTCCCATTCTGTGAAATGTTATGAGCTTAAGAAGTATATAGCTGAAGAAATGGATGCTCCTGGGATGCATTTTGTTAGTCCTCACTCTCATCATGCTAATAATGTATTTTGATGGTGTCTTCCATTAGTCAAACTAGGTAAATCTGTCTTATTTTCCCTCCATCAGGTTTTCATTCTATGGAGAAATAAAAGTGATTAGACTAACAAACATGTATAGCCAGCTGACAAGTAGGGCTTAAACTAAAATCTTTTTTGGTACATTCAGGTGTTTCCTTAATTTAGACAAGAATCTTGGATCTTCAGGAATTTTGAAGAAAATTCTTAAGTCAGGATTCTGATCTCAGACATCTCTTAAATGTCTAGGTGACCTAGTGAAGTCGCTTGGTCGTGTCCGACTCTTTGTGACCCGGGTTGCATGCCCTCCTCCAGAGGATCTTCTCAGCTCAGGGACTGAACTCAGATCTCCCGCATTGCAGGTGGATTCTTAACCGTTTGAGCCACCAGCTACACAGTAGGACCTTGATTGTCCACGCGTTTGATTCTTGGAATGCACAGGACTGGTTCTCTTTGTCCTATCTCATCTCAGGTTTTCCTGAAAGCTACTTTAGTTTCCCTCCCAGCCTTCAGAAAACTGGATGAAGACAGAGCAGAGTTTTCTGAAATGCCTTGTCTACAGCATGTGAGCCGCCAAGTGAATACTCTCTGAGGCAAGATAAGATAAATTTGGAAAGCAAACAGCCAGAGGAACAGGGACATTACCCTGGACAGTGGCTTGACAGTCTTTGCTTTGGGTATGTTTACAAACACCTTTGGGAATATAATTACTTAGAGCTTTCAAAGACATTCATTTTTGCTTAGTTACTGTAGTTTATATTCTGTCCTTCCCAACCAAATTTTCTTCAGGCATAGGTATAAAGAGATGGTACCCAGGACCTAACTGTGATTTCCTGAGGGATAAAGACACACTTCTTTCATTAATGATAATTTTAGTGAATATTTTAATCCTGCTTCCCTTGTAAACTTGTGAAAAATTTAAGATGTATTGATTTTCCAAAATATTTTACAGATATGTTTGAATTACTGGTTTTTATTCTCTGTATTTAACTTCAGATTTTTTATACAAGGAACAAATTGACAGAGTAAGTATCTGGGGGAGGAATTTTCTAGATGCATCCTAGAACTCACCTGACAGCCACTCAGGTCTGATGTCTGTGGCACTGGTTTGGGTACTGTCCCACAGCCATGTGCTAGCTTGATTCAATGCTGTAGGTTTGTTTGATATAGTTTCTTACTAAAAGCTATTACTTCTCTTGTAATGTGATAATTTAATTACTATACTAATGTCACAGCATATTTAATTATAATCATGTATCATTTAAAAGGAAAATTCTGTTTAATAACAGAATTAAAGCATTCTCGAGTTGGCAATGCATTTCATTGCGCCTCATCATTACGTGTGTGCATTTTCCCTTGTTACTTTTAAGATAAGACCAAATTTCAGCTTGAATATCCATAAGTATGAGTAATTCTACATTTAAAGCATCTGCCATTTTAACATAGACTAGTTTCATCTAGATCAATAAAAAGAAATTTGTAACATGCAATGTTTTAATAAAACAAGAGAAAATTTAAGTATATTCTGGGGAATATAAGTTAAATATGAGAGGGCCTGTTCTTATGTTGACAGCATAATGAACAGCAAAGATATTTTCAAAATGAAGAAATATGGTAATTTTGGAGAATTTTTTTCGTGATGCCAGGAAAATCAGACAATTAATATGGGTTAAAATTGCCTTAAAATAACCAACCAAAATTTCAAAAATAATTGAAAGTTTTTCATCGCCATATTGTTGAAATTGATACTTATGTGATTGCACTTGTTAAAATTATGTGGGATTTTTTCTTTTTGTTAAACTTTTATGTAGGCGTGACAGTTTCTTTGACAGCTAAACGACTTATTCAAACAAAAATGAGTGTTAAAAAGAAGTGTGTTATGAACATATATATCACTGGGTATTTTATATTCTTCATCAAATTTCTGAATTATGTAATAATATCTTAATTCTAAGATACATGCGACGAGACTTTCAAACATGTTAAACCATTAGCCTGAGAATCACACTGGTTAGTTAATTTAGCACTCCTCAACTTTCCCAGAACTTTGCTATTGTTACTTGAACCATCTGTTTACTGGTTGCCTGGTATTCTTTATTTCATCCATTGTGTCTTCAGATTTTGTATAGATTTCCTTACTAAGTCATGTTCAAAATGTTGTTTTATGACAATATTTTCTCCTCACCTGACTTTTCACATTTCCTTTTATCTCTGTTAACACCATTCATTACATTATAACAGCTCAGAATGTAGGATGTTGTTTTAATCTATTATTGATTAAATGTGTTTCTTTTAAATACATAATATTTTTTACAAGCTCAAATGCTCAGAAAGACACACTGGATGTTCATTAACCTGGTATTTGCATGTTGCTTTCTGCTCAGATGAGGATTCTGAATTGAGATTTCATTATTTTCATTGCTGCCCTTTGTGATACTTTCTTCCCCATTCATCTCAACTCCTGTTTAACCTCAGATTAAAAAAGAGTCAGGGTTTTGTCTGTTCTCATTTTAGTGAATTACTTTCCAATTCTTAGGAATTATTTTGACTCTATCTAGGTCTCTTCTAAAGTCAGAGATTCAGGTTAATGAAGTTATCTCTCTCTAATTTATTTATTTATTTTTGTCTACTTATATAATACATTTCTTTAAATCAATTTTATATAAATGCTTTTATTTGACATATCAATGTTATTCCACCTCACAAACAAAAAAATCTATGTATCAATTGCAATTATGTAGAAGACATTATTCTACAATGTCTGCAACCCCTCAAAAAAAGCCTTTTAAAATGCACTGCAACTCCTTCAAAAAAACCTTTTAAATACTTTGAATTAATGCTAATTGATGAACACTGTGTGACTGATACTTTGTTCTGGTAGTTACAGAAAAACAGGTTGGAAGCTTTATAGTGAGAGTGAAAACAAAGTAGGATAATGAGAAAATTTAACCTCTGTGATATTGCAGTTTAGAATAATAGTTTAAAATAGAAATGGTGTCATACAGGTCATTTAAAATGCTATCTGTTAACTATTTGCCATCTAAAATCATCATCGAGGCTATAAATACCATTAATAATAATTTTGTGAAGCCCTCGACTCGACAGTTTTTAAATATGAAAATCATGCACTTGCTATAAAAACATTCATTCTCTGTTTGCTTTTTGTCTTTTAAATAGACATTTGGGGGCCTGGATATGACTGTCAAACACTGAAAGTGTGCTAGCTTTTGCAAACCCACTGTGGACCAAAAATTCCTCATCAGTGTTTAAATTGCATCTAGAAGTGAACGTGTTCTATCTTGCACATATTTTACACTGATTAAATAGTGTCTTAAGATTATCCCTTAGTTACAAAAGATGAAAATCTATAAACATTTCATTAATTCTTTACTGCAACACATGCCACTGAGGGATAACTGGACCAAAAGTTGCTATATCATCTTTTTTATTAACAGTTGATTTTTTTTGTATGAAGTTTCCAGCAACAAACACTTGAGCAACTTCACAACATTTATTGTTCTTTACCAATATCCAAAACAAACTTCAATATCAGTATGTATCTTTTAATTGTCTTAACACATGAAATATATATATGAGAAATAAATTAATTTGTAGATTTTTGCAATTTAAATCATAGTGTATAAATAAAATATAAATTATAATGTAAATCTTAATGTATATTTCTCAAAAATTCTTTGCCTTTTGATGTACAGCAATCACATTGATATACCATGACCCATTAACTACATTTGATCACAGAGTATGTGTACACGCTGACTGGTGTCCAACTCTTTGAGACGCTATGGGCTGTTGCCTTCCAGGCTCCTCTGTCCATGGGATTTTCCAGCAAGAATACTGGAGTGGCTGCCATTCCCTCTTCTAGGGGATCTTCCCGACCCAGTGATCAAACCAGTGTCTCCTGCTTTGAGGCAGATTCTTTACCACTTGAGCCATCACAGAAACCTTAGGATGCCTTATTTAAGTTAATGTTCAGCAGTTCAAGCTGGGATTTTAAATAAATTTGTGTTTCTTTGGGATTCATCCCAGATAATTCAGGGAATTTTGTTAGATAATTTTAAAAGAAGGAAAGTTGCCTTCATGTATGGCCACAAGAATTGGCAAAAAACCCTACAATATTGTAAAGTAATTAGCCTCCAACTAATAAGAATAAATGGAAAAAGGATAAAAAAAATGAACTGAAAAATATACAAAAGAATATTTTCTTGCCTTGGGACAATTAGTCCTCTTTGTTTTGTAAAATATTTTATTAACAACAATTAACATTTTTGTTTTCAAAATAGTGCTTAAACATTTAAAACCTTTACAAGTAATTGAGTAAATCAAAATCATTTTCATTATAAATTGTTTTGCAATAGATTTATAAAGTAAGTTAGATTAAACACATTTACTAAATCTATAATTAATATTAAGGTTTTATTCGTGCAAATGTATTTTTGGTAAATTTTATACTATTGTGCTCATATTCGCCCAAGCATATGTCTTCTTTTTCTCAGAAACATAAGTCATTTGTGTATAACCTACACTAAACTCAAATGGAAAACCAGAGAAACATATCAAAATTCATTCTTCTAGGACTTTCATATGACCAGAACATACAAATATTTTGCTTTGTGTTTTTCTTATTCTGTTATCTTGTCTTGTTGGTAGGAAACCTTCTGATCCTCTTCTCCATTCAATGCAGTCCTCTTTTTAACCAACCAATGTACTATTTCCTCAGCCACTTATCCCTCATAGACATCTGCTATACCTCCAGCGTGACACCCAAATTAATTGGAGATCTGCTAGTAGAGAGAAAGACTATTTCCTATGGTGACTGCATGCTACAGGTTCTTACCATGCACTTCTTTGGAGGTACTGAGATCTTTATTCTTACTGCCATGGCTTTTGACCGCTATGTTGCCATCTGCAAGCCTCTCCACTATGTGATTATCATGAACAGAACAAGATGCAATCTTCTCCTCTTTGCTGCCTGGGCTGGTGGAGCCGTCCATTCCTTTCCTCAATATTTGATGGCAACCGGCTTGCCTTTCTGTGGTCCTAATGAAATTGATCACTATTTCTGTGATATTTTTCCATTGCTAAAAATTGCATGTACTGACACCTACATCACTGGTGTGCTTGTGATTGCCTTTTCAGGAATGGTTGCCTTAGTTACATTTGCTGTCTTGTTTGTTTCTTATGGCATTATATTATTCACTTTAAAAAATCGTTCAGCTGAAGGAAGGCACAAAGCCCTCTCTACCTGTGGGTCTCATATCACTGTGGTCATCTTATTTTTTGTACCTGCTATCTTCATCTATCTTAGACCTCCCACTACTTTCCCTGAGGATAAGGTATTTGCATTATTTTACACGATCATTGCCCCCATGTTCAATCCCTTAATCTATACTCTAAGAAATGCAGAGATGAAAAATACTTTGAAAAAATTTAGTATCAAGCTTTGTTTTCAAAGGAAGCACACCTTTAAGGAAAAATTTGTGCAGCAAAGAGATATTTAGAGTAGCAACTATTTTAATGTGGTTCCTGTGAGTCACCTCTCTTGGTGCCCTACAGAAAATAATAATAATAATACAAAGATAGAATCAATAATTCAGATCACTGTAAACAAAGTTACTTGCTTTTCACCTAATAACATAATTTTAATACCATTTCTAATATTAATTAAGGAGTTGTATAATAAAATTATTTACCTAAATTGATAAGTAAGTGGCTAGTCATTGTATCCAGAATCAAAGCTCACTCCTGTTAAAATGAAAAGTGCAAGTCACTCAGTTGTGTCTGACTCTTTGTGACCCCATGGACTATACAGTCCATAGAATTCTCCAGGCCAGAATACTAGAGTGGGTAACCTTTCCCTTCTCCAGGGGATCTTCCCAACCCATGAATCAAACCAGGGTCTCCTGCATTACAGGCAGATTCTTTACCAACTGAGCTGTTAAAATGAAGGGGGAAAAATACCAAGACAAAACAAAATGAAAAGTAGTAAAAAGACAAATTGTGGCCTATGAACAGATTAACACACACACACACACACACACGAAGAAAGCAGTTTTGCTGCACATGGATTTTTTTAGCAGCTTTACTCATGATTACCAAATCTTGGAAGCAACCCAGATGTCCCTCAATAGGACATAAATAGATAAATAAGTTGTAGTATATCCAAACAGTGGAATACTATTCAGAGTTAAAAACAAATGAGCTATTAAACTGTGAAAACTCATTCAGGAAACTTGAATGCATATTACCAAATGAAGGAAACCAGACTGAAAGGACTATCTGCTATATAATTTCAACTATGTGACATTCTGAAAAAGGCAAAACTATGGAGACAGAAAAAGTATAAATGAATGTAAAGGATTAGGGAAGGGAGAAGGATGAATAGGTGGAGCACCAAGGATATTTAAGGCAGTGAAATTCTTCTGCTTGTTTCTATAATTTTGAATCTTATCAATGTATAAGTCAAAACCCTCAAAATATGCAGTACTTAGAGTGAACCCTAATGTAAACTATAAATTTGGAGTGATAATGATGCTTTTGAACTGTGATGTTGGAGAAGACTCTTGAGAGTCCCTTGGACTGCAAGGAGATCCAACCAGTCCATCCTGAAGGAGGTTCGTCCTGGGTGTTCATTGGAAGGACTGATGCTGAAGCTGAAACTCCAGTACTTTGGCCACCTCATATGAAGAGTTGACTCATTGGAAAAGACCCTGATGCTGGGAGAGATTGGTGGCAGGAGGAGAAGGGGACGACAGAGGATGAGATGACTGGATGGCATCATCGACTCAATGGGCATGAGTTTGAGTAAACTCTGGGAGTTGGTGATGGACAGGGAGGCCTGGCATGCTGCGATTCATGGGGTCACAAAGAGTCGGACACGACTGAGTGACTGAACTGAACTGAACAATGCATCATTGTAGGTTCCTTTGATTTTAACAAGTGTATCCCTCTGAGGGGGAGAGTGTCCCATTGTGGGGACAGGGGGTATATATGGGATCTTTGTACTTGAATCTCAGTTTAGTCATGAACCTAAAACCTCTCTAAAAATAAAGTTTTACTGATTAGCAAATACATTGTGGTACAATACTTAAAGGAAATCTTATAACTAAGTGAAGAAGAGACTCTCAGAAAGATTTTCTTAAATTAAGGGGAAAAAAACCCACACTTTTCCCTTTTTATGAAAAGATCTTTTGTGCAAGTTTACTAGTTTTTAAAAATAAGGTCATTTAAGATGATCTGAAATATCACTGAAAATATCATAATAGAGAAGGAACTGGATAATGGGATTTTGTGAAAAGATATACAGTTAAAATAATGGAAGAGTTTTAGAATATATAAATGCAAGAGTTATTATCATTAGGAGGCACTGTACAAAGAAGATTAAAGAGCAGAAAAGAGCAAAAAGGGAGATAAAATTAAGTGGAGCTGTTTTAGCAAAGAGGAATGATTGTGCCTTCAATAATCACCTAATTGTTCATTATCTTTGCCTGGTGGGATGGCATGGATCTTCATTGCTGAAAATTCTTGGTCATTAGTAATCGTAAATGGATTGGGTAGTTGCAGTTTTTTATTGATCTTAATCATCAGATATGGTAACTCAGGAGGGGCCCTTTGGGAGCTACTCTATTCCAGACAGACTTTTCTTCTCTCCTTTAAGGAGGAGTCCAATTCTCCTTAGCAGTCAGGATCACACTACCTTACATTTCTGCTTGTTGATTCAGAAGCATGTGGAACCCAAAGTGATCAGGCAGGAGTCTTAACTCTCAGATCAATATAGCATTGCTGTGTCTCCTGGGGAATCATTTCTGCCTTTGGCAATAAGACCTTTAAGCAGACGAAACCTAAGTTAATGACAATAGAAAGCACAGATTTTGCTAATAGATTTCTAAAGGCAGTAGCGAGTGGTGTCACTCCAATTTTTACATTGTGGCATGTGGCACACATATATTTTTTTTTAATATGTCTAAAAAAGTACGTAAAGATACCTATGCCTTTCATTTTCTTGTTGCTTATCTTCCAACCAAGTTCCTTCAAGTCTCTTGACCATCTGGCCAAACCATTGATCAAAATCATGAATCAGTGTACAGTACACATGTGGGTATTTTTCCTTCCAAGTAAAGTAAAAAACCATGTACACTGCTTGAAGTTTTATCCATTGAGAGGAGTTAACTTCCTTCTGACATTTAGGGATTTCCCAGAATGGGCTGTAGCACTGCAACTTTCCACTTTTGAGTTTATGGTGCCATGGTAAAGAATTGGAATTTGCTATGACTCATGGAACTCAAGCAGGGGCTCTGTGACCATCTAGAAGGGTGGGATGGGGAGGGAGATGGGAGGGAGGTTCTGGAAGTGGGGGGACATGGGTCCGCCTATGACTGATTCTTGTTGATGTTTGACAGAAAACAACAAAATTCTGTAAAGCAATTTTCCTTCAGCTAAAAAATAAATCAATTAAAATATGATTAACCAAAAAAAGAAAGAATCTACCTGCCAATGCAGGAGATGCAAAAGACAACGGCTTGATCCCTGGCTTAGGAATATCTCCTGGAGCAGGAAATGGCAACCCATTCCAGTTTTCTTGAAAATTCCATGGACAGAGGAACCTGGTGTGCTGCAGTCCTCGGGGCCAAAGTCAGACATGACTGACCGACTGAACACACACACATACCAGCTTAGCCCGATTACATATACCGTGCTTCCATTTGATGAAATTAAAGACTAATGAACTATTACTGGGTATACCCAAGCAATATGTCCTTGGTGGGTCCAGCACCAAGTTCATGATGAGCAACCCAGGTTGCCTAGTAACTTGGTGGCCCATGGTTTAGTGTTCAGTCTCTGTTAAGCAAACAAGAGCTATTTCTCAAAATAGGAGTAGTGATCTGAAAAGGATCACAAGATTTTGCTCCATGATCCTAAGTGCCTGCACGGCAGCTCACATGTGGAGGCCTGCCAAAGGCCCCCGCAGCCCTATCTCCACTGGCACATCAAGGACCGTGGATCTACTGGATCATTTGTCCCTACTGACTGAGAAGCTTGAATGACAGTCTAACCTGTGGAGAGCTGTTTCTTTTCTGGGCCTCACTCAGGACCAGCAGCTCTTTGAGTTCCTTTATAAATGGGTCATTGAAATGCACCTGCACAAAAAATGTGCTTTCTCCAAAGAACGTTGAGGCCCACTGAGCACAGTGCATTTTCTTTGTTTATGGGAGAGGACAGAGGGAACAAGTTAACTTTCACATTAAAAGGAATACCTTGATATGCCCCATACCACTGTGCCTATAAATGATCGCTGAGTTTGGTACTCTGAATTTTATTTGGATTTATTCTAACATCTGACACAGAAATGTCTTACAAAAAATCTAAAGCAATTGTTGCTTCTTGATCAGAAGATGCAGTCAGCATAATACCAATGAATGTAATGGATCAACATAGTGGATTATGGTACAATGAACAACAGTAAGAATCTGTTGGTTGTTCTTTGTCTATTTCAACTATAGATCTGAGAAAATAACCACATGGGTTCAGTACCTGGGACCTGAGCTAAAATTCCATGATCAATTAGACAGTGCCATACACATGCTAAATTGCTCAGTCGTGTCCGACTCTTTGCAACCCCATGGACTGTACCCTCCCAGGCTTCCGTTTCCAGGGGATTCTCCAGGCACGAATACTGGAGTGAGTTGCCATGCCCTTCTCCAGGGGATCTTCCCCAACCAGGGAAGACAACATTCTAGGTGTTTGTTATTCTGCTTGCTGTAAATACTTATATTTATTCATTTGATATTTATTATAAACCATACATCATGCTACTTGTAGAAACAATTTCTATCAAGTAAGTAAATGTTTGAAGGGTATGACAGTTTATTTAATAAATTGAAATTTCTGTTTGACTTCTAAATATTCTTTGATTTGAATCATTACTCTTTGTGATGGATCATAAACATAAGAAGGTCACATGGACAATGCAAAAGGATTCTGAATGCTAAAGGGAAATTTGGACACATCATGTGATATTCATTACTTGCCCTTTAGAGATTGAATGCCCTGTTGCTTTTACGAGGGCTTCCCTGGTAGCTCAGCTGGTAAAGAATTTGCCTGCAATGCAGGAGACCCCAGTTCTATTTCTGGGTTGGGAAGATCCCCTGGAGAAGGAATAGTCTATCCACTCCAGTATTCTAGGACTTTGCTGGTGGCTCATCTGACAAACAATTCGCTGCAATGTGGGAGACTTGGGAGTGATCCCTGGGTTTGGAGGATACCCTGGGGAAGGGACTAGCTACTGCAATTACATATCACAGTGATAAGTCAATGTCTAATAATCTACTATGATGTATATAAATAGGCATAATTATTAATAAAATTATTAGTATTTAGTTATATGTAATAACCTATTATATAATAGAATACATACTAGGGCTTCTCAGGTGGTGCGAGTGATGAAGAATCTGCCTGCAAATGCACAAGACACAAAAATGCAGTTTCGGTACCTGGGTCAGGAAGATCCCTTGAGGAGGGAATGGCAACCCACTCCAGAATTCTTGCCTGGAAACATTCCGTGGGTAGGGGAGCCTAGTGGGTTGCAGTCCGTGGGATCACGGGATTGTACATGACTGGGAATACACACACATACATACCAACATGATAATATGTTATATAACTAATTGTATATGTAATTATATAATATTACTATACATGTAATATAACCGATCATGTAATAATAGCATATAGTATATTAATAATATGTAATATTATTATGTAATAATATATGGCATGTAATATAACACACATAGATATATGTGTGTGTGTGTGTGTATATATATATGTATATATATATATAGTCTGAAACAGTCCCAGTCCCTTTGAATGGTAACTAGGTTACCCTTCTGTCATTGCTTTCTGACAGTTAACAGCATGATTTGAGAGATCAGCTAGATTCTGTTTATTAGTTCTTTGATATTTTCATTTCTATTTAGTCTCTCACTTGTTAAAGGGAAAAATAGCAGTGCCTATCTCTATGGATTGTTACTGAGATTATTAATAAGAAAGAATATACTTTATGGCTTTTGTTTTTACTAGAATAAACATTTTGAATCCATATAAAGTGATGAATTCAGTGATATCAAGTCCCAATTTGGTAAAATTTTCTGCATATTCAAAGAATAGTCCTAGGTTTGGCTTTTCCCATTTTCTTGCACCAATTTCTACTCCCCTCTTACAGAATCTAAGTTTGGTAATTTTGTTGTTGTTCTTTATTTCACTAGGTATTCTTTGCAGAGACTATCAGCAATGTCCTTTTGACAGTTACCTCTGTTTAATCAATTTTGAGTTCTGTCCACATTTACTTTTCACCTGAAATAGCTTTCCTACTAAACCATTTCCTAATGACAGTTTTCAACTGGGCATTCCTCAAGGTATAGATTAAAGGGTTTAACATGGGGGTTATCATCGTGTAGAATACAGCAACTGATTTATCGACAGGCAAAATAACTGCAGGTCTCATGTATACAAATATGCAGGGCACAAAGAATATGGCAACGGCTGTCATGTGGGAGACACAAGTGGAGAGGGCTTTGCGTCTGGCCTCCGAGCTTTTGGTCCTCAGGGAGCGCAGAATGACCACATAGGAGCCAGCCAAGAGAAGGAAGTTCAGCAGACAGAGGACACCGCTGTTGGCAGCGACAAAGAGCCCTAGAGTGTGGGTGTCAGTGCAGGCAAGTTTGAGCAAAGGGGTCAGGTCACACATGAAGTGATCTATGACATTAGGGCCGCAGAAGGGCAACCTGAAGATGAAGAGGATCTGGATGAGTCCGTGAAGAAAGCCTCCCATCCATGCCACTCCCACTAGCAACCAGCATAACCTTCGATTCATGATGGTTGGATAGTGCAGGGGCTTGCAGATGGCCACATAGCGGTCATAGGCCATCACAGTGAGCAGGATAATATCAATACCTGCGAGGAAATGTTCCCAAAAGATTTGATTTGTGCATCCTTTGAAAGTACTGGTTTTCTTTTCATAGAGTGAATCTATGACCAGTTTAGGGGTATCAACACAGGAATAGCAGGCATCAATAAAAGAGAGATGAGCCAGAAAGAAGTACATTGGGGACCCCAGTAATGAGCTGGTAGTGATGGCGACCATGGTGAATACATTTCCTGCCACAGAGATGATGTAGACAACCAAAAACACAACAAATATGATTTTCTGCATCTTTGGATTCTGTGTGAGTCCCAGTAGAATAAACTCAGTCACATTGTTCCTATTTTCCATGTTTTTCATGTTCTTGTTGATCACAGTACCTTAAAAAGTCACATTTTTTTAAATACAGTCTTGAATTTATTGCTTTTCATCTAATAAATAGCAATTGCCTAGATTCTATGGATATCTAAATTCTAATAAGATTTTTAAGATGGAAGATATTCTGATATCTTAAAGATTTTTCAACTATGAGTGCATGAGGATTTGAGTGTAAATGTTAGAATTTAAGTGTAAGAATATGAGCACATGAGTGTAGCCATGAAGGCGAATTTGAGAAAGAGTGAATTTTGCATATAACTCTCGTAAAGATGTTTTTTTGTGACTTGGACCAAGTGGATTTGGATGAGGTTCAGTAAGGAGATGGAGATCAAAGTGTTATGCGCAACAGAGTAATTAAGCATTCACATTAAGTGTTATGGGGCATCCATAATAGGAAAGGAATGAATACAGGGGACTCTGGATACTGTGATAGAACTGAAAAGCCATGTTGCCTAAATCCAATAACTTAACCGTAGCTAAGAGTGATTGATAGCTATGTGTATCACATGGTAGTAACCTGTACATGGTATTATTTCATCCATTTTCAAAAGATAAAGGATATCAGAGACTAATGTTAATAGTAAGACTAATAATTATAACAACAACATCTAATTATAGCAAACTCTAATCACGAGCAACAATAAAACTAGTTTTAAAATCATGATGAACACTTACTGTGCTCTAAATGTTTTTTTCAGACATTTGATTATTTTATTATCACTGCAGACCTCTGAAATGATTACTACTCTCATTTGTAAACTTATTTTTCACACTAGTGAGTAGAAGCTTAGAGAAAGCAAGGATCTTGACAGAAGTCAAGCAACTAATAGAAAGCAGATCTAAGACTAGTTCAGATTTTACTTCTTTTTCTTTCCTCCAAATTCTTAAACACTGTTCTATCTTGTTAGGTTAAAATAAGCCATGTTGATCTAATAAAGACTTTTATATATTATCACAACAAGTATAATTGATGCTACTCCAGAGGCAAGTGTCTATGCGGCAATGTCATTGAAGAAATACAAAGATGCATATACATACACAGACTCAGACACATACACGCAGTAAAACTTACTGAAATTCTTCATTGTGAATAACCGTGTGGTACTACTTTCACTGAAGGACCATTTTAGTTTTGTCTCTTCCTCACCCCTATTTCCTTTCTCCATAATTTCCCTACAAAGCATTAACCCACAGACTCTTCTGCAAAATGTTGAAATGATGATTCCAGCAGTTAAACACTGATTTGAGAATGAGAAAACAAACAAATAAAGAAACAAACAGATAAGGATCTTGTGTTTCTCCACTTGCACCTACTTGATTCTGGGGTATATTTCTTGACAACTTACATTCTAGTTTCCTCTAGTATCAAATGAGGATGATAATGTCCACCTCACAGGCTGTTATGAGAACTGATTGAGGAAACATATATGAATATCTCCACCACACAGCAGAGGGCACACAGTGGACCATCACTTATTTTTATGACTGTCTATGAACCTAGGAGACAGAAAGAATTGGTATTTTGATCAATAATACAAATAGATATTTAACCATGAAATAAGCTGAGGAATAATCATATGGAATTTTATTTTTAAAAAAACCAGAGAGACTCACATTATCCATAATGATTGATTACAGGAAGAGTTCTTCCTATTCATGTCTGGATTAAACAAATGATGATTTACATCCTTTAGTATTTACATTGTTAAATGTAAAAGTCTTGAGTGTGAAGTGTGTTTCAAATTTGTTTTCATTCTCATGATTAGGCTTAATTATTAAAAGATATGTCTCTTGGCAAAAGAAGAACATCTGGTGTTAGAGAGTTGAGTCCTACAAATTTCTTAATCTCTATGAGCCTCAATTATTTCTTCATCTGCTAAATTAGGTTAATTATATTCATTAACTCTCTTTAGAGGAATGGGGTGAAGATTAAATGCTCTATTACCCTATTTGAAAAGCGATGAAACATAGTCATTACTATATATGGAAACTAACAATCTTTAATAAGAATCAGCACTATTGAAGAACTTACCTTCAGATTTTCTATGATCTTAGTGATGTTTGGGGGTATTCAGAACTAATCCCATTTGCAAACAGACCTCCTCTTGGGATAAACAGCTTTCGGGACAAAAACTATGACACACTCAGAAAGACAGTATTCATACAATTCACTACCACATCAACAGTGGATAAGTAGGTCATTTTATAAGGCTTAAATCTTCACTTTTAGCCTAAAGCATCAAAAAGCTTTCAGAGAAAACCTAGAACTTCACTTTGTAATGGATTCAGCTGGAACACTATGGAGAGATGTTCTTCCATAGATGGCTCTCATCTCACGGACAGGAGGCAAAATGTGTGGTGGAAACACACCAAAGGATTCATTTCGCCCTTGGCGAATCTTGCTCTGTAGATGTGAACAAGCTAAGGAAACATTGTTGCCTGGGATGCATGGATATTTAAAGAATTTTCCACTAAGATTCAAGTACCTTGTCTTATAGATTCCTTTTCTCTCCAAGGAATTAATTATCTTCCTTGATGGAAAGGCTGGTCTGAAGAGACATATTTGAAAAACACCCATTCTTGAGTAGGGACTTGCATCCCTGCACATGCAACCTAAGCGTGTGAATTCCCTTCCTCTATCGGAACCAAGTTTCTCTGTGAATAGCAGCAATGGCATAATTCTAGTGTGGGATCTGCAATGTAGTTAATTTCTACACTCATGTCAGAGAGAGAACTTCTCTCTTCTTTTCAACATTAAAACTTTTCTGGAAATCTAGTATTGACTGGGCTTCCCAGGTAGAGCTAGTGTTAAAAAATCTGGCTGCCAATGAATGAGACATGAGTCACAGACTGCAGCGCAAGCATAAAATTGAAGGAAGCCACGTCAAAGTACTTGAATTCAACATCTGTTTCATACATTAGAGGGTTCCATGGGCTTCCCATGGGGGCACAGAGGTAAAGAATCCACCTGCCAGTGTAGGAGACACAGGAGACATGGGTTTGATTCTTGAGTTGGAAGATCCCACGGAAGAGGAAATGGCAACCCACTCCAGAATTCCTGAAAAATTCATGGACAGAGGAGGCTGGTGGTCTTTAGTGCATGGAGTTGCAAAGAGTCAGACAGGACTGAGCTACTGAGCACACACACAGAGGACCGTGGAAGTGACTCAGATGATAAAGAGCCTACCTGCCTTGCGGGGGACCCAGGTTCAGTTCCTGGGTTGGGAAGATCCCGGGGAGAAGGGAATGGCTTCCCACTGCAGTATTCTGTCCTGGAGAATTCCATGGACAGAGGAACCTGGGCGTCCCAGGTGAGTCGGGGCACAGAATTCGCCTGCCAGTGCAGGAGATGAAGGTTCAACCCCTGGCGGGTAGGGAAGATCTCCTGGAGGAGAAAAGGGCGACTACTCCAGCGTTCTTGCTTGGGAAAGCTCATGGAGAGAGCAGCCTGGCGGACACAGTCCACGGCGAGCAAGAGTTCTGCGCTTAGCAACAACGGCAACCAGGGCAATAAATTGTGAAAGGACTTCTCCCGTCTGGTTCAGTAACGCATCCATACCCTCAGCTTCCTCTTCTCTCTCTTGCTGAGAGTGTTCAAGTTCTATTCTCTTACAGTCCAGTGATGCAGTACAGTCACCGTGCTTGCAACTGCAGTCATCCTCAGCTGCGTTGTATCTTCAAGACTTTTCATCTTGTCCCTGAAAATTTGTAGAGTTTCATCAACCTATTTCTATTTCCTCAAGCCCTCAGCCCCTAGCACACATTTTTCTATTTTCTGCTTGTATGCGGTGACTATTTCTATTTTTAAAATTTATTTTGAATTGAAGGATAATGGCTTTACAATATGGGTTTGATTTCCGCCATACACAGACATGAGTCAGCCATAGGTGTACATGCGTTCCTCCCTCCCACGTTCACCCTTTCCCAGCCCTTTAGGTTGTCACGGAGCCCCAGTCTGAGTCCCCTGAGCCAAAGGCAAACCCCACTGACCCTGTTCTACATGCGGTGGCGTCTGTGTTTGCAGGCTGCTCTCTCCACGCCTCTCACCCTCTCCCTCCTCCCCACCCCCGCTTTCATCCATAAGTCTGTTCTCCGTGTCTGTCTCCATTGCGGCTCTGCACATAGGATCATCGGTACCATCTTTCCAGATTCCATGTATATACGTGTTCATATACAATGTTTATTTTTCTCTTTTTCACTTCTATCTGCTTAGGCTCTAGTTTCATCCACCTCCTTAGAATTGACTTAGATACGTCCCTTTTCATTACTGAGTATTGTTCCACTGCGTGTATGTACCACAACTTCTTTATCCATTCATCTGTGAGTTGACTATTATTTGCTATTGTTTTGGTTTTTATTCAGATTCCACATTAACTCATATTTAAAGCTGATGACACAAAATGTAAAAAGCTTGATGCTTGTTCCCTAAAGACTTCTTTATGTCGTACTTAAGCAATAGCAAAGTGTTTAACATTCTCTTAGATTTATATTTAATGCTGTTAGCAATACTGGACTGATATATTTGGTGAACATTTATAAAGTGCACTCCCTGAGTGAAATAAAACTATTATTGGTACATATATATGATGGCTATTATTAAAATTTATAAATTTTAGTAGATTTTTAAAAAGTCCACTTTATGATGAAAATAGACTTACTAAATTGTCATGTTTATTCAGAGTTCTTTATGTATACTCCTTGTTTAATCCTCACAGCAAGCCTATAATATAGGAATTATTTTCATTTTCAATCTACACACAAAAATGAGGCCCAGTATTCCATCTCTTTTCCTTGAACTTAAAGGACCATAAGATGGTAGAGACAGGATTTAGATTCACAGAGTCTGAGCTCAAAGCTCATGCTCTTAATCATAGCATTCTACTACTCATCTCTAAGCTAGAATAAAAGCAGTTCATGACCACGTCATCAGTTCCTGACTTGTCCTGTGTTGTAGGTCATGTTGAAGATGTGTGAATTAAGGGATTAAGTGGATTAGAGGCCTTTATTTCTTCCAGAGAATACATATGGATCTGGTTTAAAGCCTTGCTTCTGGTACTTCTTAGAACAACCTCAAGGGTATGTTCACTTCTCTGAACTTCAGATTTTCTGTTTGTATATTTTCAATAGACATATGGAACATTTTAATATTTTTTGAAACATAGCATGAAAACAAAATAGCACTGGATATGTATCAGGTATTCTACTTCTTCCTGAGAGAAGTGAAAGGATGCTTAGAGTTCATAGTTTCTCTTTTCTCTGACTCACTTTTGAGGGCAGGTGAATATTGAAAATTATGCATTGTGTGTATATTATGTTCTAAAACTTGTTTAAAAATTGCATTATTCCAAATTTTAACTACAAATACTTTTGAAACACATAAAAAATCCTAAACGTTCTTTCCTTGTATAATTTCTTATTCTATTATCTTAGCTTTATTTTTCACCTGCATGTTAACTGATTTTATTTTCTTCTTTATCTCTTTAACTTCATCATTCTTTCATCTAAAATACAAATAACCATGAAAACCTGTATAGCATCTGTATGTATATATGTGTGTGCTGGTTTTATACAGGAGTAAATTAGATAATTTTATGATGGAGTCATTATTGTTTTATATATATATATATTTTTTTTAATTTTTATATTTTAAATATATTTTTATACTATATGGCCCTCCTTATGCGTGACATGTAGTCAGGGAACTTTGCATTGACTCGGAAATTAAAAAAAAAAAAACAAATGTGGAAAAGAAAACATACTATTTTACTGAATTTATTTCAAAATAAACAGGAGAACAAGGTTAGCATTGGTAAGTTTGGTCCATGTAAGAATGAGAAGCTTTGACATTCATCTTACTTGTGAACTAGAAAAAGAAGCAGCTCATAACCCTTTATGAGAGAATATATCATTCCCACATAAACATGTACTCTCATATGTCTGTACAGTCAAATCATGACTCAATAAGTAATCAAGCAAGGCCCTCCGTTCATCTTTCGTTTTCTGAGGTAATTCTGACACGCCATTCCTTTCTCATGGCATGTTTCACTTCTGCATTCCTCAGTGTGGAGATGAGTGGATTGAGGAAGGGGGTTCCAATCATGTAAAATACCGTCACCATCTTGTTCATGGGAAACGTGGTCGGGGGATGGGAATAGATAAATATACAAGGCCCGAAAAACAAGACAACTACAATGACGTGGGAAGGGCAAGTGGAGAGAGCTTTTTTCCTCCCTTCTGCCCTGTGGTTTCGTAGTGAATGCAGGATAACAATATGTGAGATTATCAGAATTATAAAACTGCATGTGCAAATGACCCCACTATTAAATGCCACCAGTGGGTTCATCACATGAATATCCATGCAGGCAAGTTTCAACAAGGCTGCATATCACAGCAATAGTGATCAATCAAGTTGGATCCACAGAAGGGCAATCTCAAGGCCAGGATAATCTGAGCCATAGAATGTATAAAAGATACTATCCATGCAAGAACAATCAAGATGATGCAGGTTTTCCGGCTCATAATGGTTGGATAATGCAAAGGCTTGCAAATGGCTGCATAGCAATCAATGGCCGTGAGGACAGGACAAAGATCTCCATGGAGCCAAAAAAATGCAGCGCAAAGACGTGAGCCAGGCACTCATTGTATGATATGATTTTCTTTGCAGACAGAGCATCTACAATTAATCTGGGAGCCACGCAAGTTGAAAAGCAGGTATCAATCAAGGACAAATAAAATAGGAAGTACATGGGACACTCAAGTGTTCGGCTAGACTTGATGGTCACGATAATAAGTAAATTCCCCACCACGGCTCCGAAATAGAAAATGAAGAAGATTGCAAACACCATTTTCTGTCTCAGGATCCTCTGTCCATGCTAACAGTATGAACTCAGTTACACTGTTATTTTGCAGCATTGTTTCAGTTGATGAGAGGAAAACACTGGTTAGAAAAACATTCTGCAAAGCAGAACAGGAAAGGTGCTTATAAACAGAAGAGTCAGAACCCAAATAATGGTGGGACTGCCACTATTCAGTGGCCACTCATTTGTCTGCTATGTATTACTTTTATCTGAATGGAAAGGAATGTATAATACTTTATTTCCTTAATTGCATATGAAAATAATAATACAAGAAATAGGTAAACAATGAAAAATAAATTATTCTTCAGACATAATAAGTACACATACAGGATAGAGGGTGAGACAGAGAGAAAGAAACAATAAACATAAAATTTTAGTAATGAATACACAGTAATTTGGCCCAGGCCATCATGTCACTTATTTTAATAGGTTGCTTTTGACTAAGTTTACTTTTTATTCTACTTCTCAAACATTTCAAGTTGTTTACAGTTTTAAAGTCAGCTCCAAGCCCAAAGAACTAAACAGATATTTCTCCAAAGAAGACATACAGATGGCTAACAAACACATGAAAAGATGCTCAACATCACTCATTATCAGAGAAATGTAAATCAAAACCACAATGAGGTACCATTACACGCCAGTCAGGATGGCTGCTATCCAAAAGTCTACAAACAATAAATGCTGGAGAGGGTGTGGAGAAAAGGGAACCCTCTTACACTGTTGGTGGGAATGCAAACTAGTACAGCCACTATGGAAAACAGTGTGGAGATTTCTTAAAAAACTGGAAATAGAACTGCCATATGACCCAGCAGTCCCACTTCTGGGCATACACATGGAGGAAACCAGATCTGAAAGAGACACGTGCACCCCAATGTTCATCGCAGCACTGTTTATAATAGCCAGGACATGGAAGAAACTTAGATGCCCATCAGCAGATGAATGGATAAGGAAGCTGTGGTACATATACACCATGGAATATTATTCAGCCGTTAAAAAGAATTCATTTGAATCAGTTCTAATGAGATGGATGAAACTGGAGCCCATTATACAGAGTGAAGTAAGCCAGAAAGATAAAGACCATTACAGCATACTAACACATATATATGGAATTTAGAAAGATGGTAACGATAACCCTATATGCAAAACAGAAAAAGAGACACAGACGTACAGAACAGACTTTTGAACTCTGTGGGAGAAGGTGAGGGTGGGATGTTTCGAAAGAACAGCATGTATATTATCTAGGGTGAAACAGATCACCAGCCCAGGTGGGATGCATGAGACAAGTGCTCGGGCCTGGTGCACTGGGAGGACCCAGAGGAGTCGGGTGGAGAGGGAGGTGGGAGGGGGGATCGGGATGGGGAATACGTGTAACTCTATGGCTGATTCATATCAATGTATGACAAAACCCACTGAAATATTGTGAAGTAATTAGCCTCCAACTAATAAAAAAAAAAAAATAGAAAAAATAAAGTCAGCTCCTATTATTAACATGTAAAATCTTTAATCTATAATATGCTGTCCACTTCATTATTTTTTTGTCTTTCAATATGCTTTCTTAAGACACAGAGTCTCAGTGAATCTAAAATGAAGGAAAAATATAAGTAGGACATTTCCCATAAATCAGAACACTGTTTCAATTTTCAGGTTTAAAATCAAACATCAGGAATTTATAAAAGGAACCCAAGAAAATCCAAGTCATACCTGAAACATTTCATTAACATTTTTGTGATATATATCTTAAAAGTCCTGTACTCTCATCTTAAGTAAGAGAATATGGAAATTAAAAGGCAATTCTTATTTATCATACCTAATTAAATGCCAAACACTAGACAAATTGGTTTATGTCCCCTATATTAGGGCTTCCTGGGTAGCTCAATGGTAAAAAATATTTGCCTGCCAATTCAGGAGATGCAGGAGAAGTGGGTTTAATCACTGTGTTGGGAAGATCCCCTGGAGAAGGGAATGGCCACCCACTCTGTGTTCCTGCCTGGAAAATTCCATGGACAGAAGAGCCTGGTGAGTTGCAGATCGTGGGTCACAGAGTAGGACATGACTAAGGGAAGGAGCATGCATTCACACCTTTATTTTATTTGAATAGAAGGTAAGAGCAAATTGCACATGTCAAACTGGAAAAGTATGCTTACTGCTTATATGCAGAAAGATCATAATTTTCAAATATAAATGGATTTCACTTTATTTTTTTAAAGCTTAAAATATGGCAAAATAAATCATAGGCAAAATAATCCATTTTAAAAGAGACTTTTCTCCTTATTACATATAATTAGGGACTTCCCTGGTGGCTCAGATGTTAAAGAATCTGCCTTCAGTGCAGGAGACCAGCGTTCAATCCCTTGGTCGGGAAAATCCTCTGGAGAGGGGAATGGCTCCCAACTCCAGTATTCTTGCCTGGGAAATCCCATGGACAGAGGAGTCTGACGGGTCACAGTCCGTGGGGTCACAAAAATCAGGTAATTAACCACATGAAAGTGTGCTCATTTGTATTCACTAGTTAATACATTCAAATTTAATGTCCATTTAGATGATATTTTCATCTATCATTTTTATGAAGTGTACTTTTTGGTGCAAGTCTGTTGACTTAGTACACATCTGAAAGGAGTTTAGAATAAGGATACTTAGAGTAATACCACCCATTGATAGAGCCATTCAAAAAAAAAAAAAAAAATATATATATATATATATATATATATATTAGCAATGCTATCTAAAGTCTGTTTTAAAGTGAAAAGTAAGAGGATAGAATTGTATGCTAGAATAAGTCAATTAAAATAGGATAATACATATTACATGCATATACTCATATATTAACAATGCATATTTAGAAGGATGTCAGCAAGAGCATAGATTTGTATTCTCCGTGTGAAGAAACATTTGCTGGCATCAGCTACATGAGCCATGCCTAATTGTTAAGATGTACTCTTTGGTAAATTTGAAATACATCATTATCATGTGTTGTACTAAACAATATTTCTTTTAACCAGATTTATTCTAGAAAGTGTGAAGCTGCAATGATTTCTTATTCTGATGTTGAAAAAATTTATTCAATAAATCTCTATTGAATGCCCAAGACTCTGACTCTTCTCACAAAAATCACTTATTTTACTAAAAAAAATTAATGTTTTCTGAAACCTCATATTAGTTGATGGACTATTATTAACAATTGCACATCCTTGAGAAGACAATAACAATTGTCTTCTGATTTAGGTGGAGGGACAGTGATATTTTGGAGAGAATATAACACTTGAGAGCATGAGTAAGATGCTGAGGCAAGAACAGAGGTAGTTACAGAACTAAACGCTTTGTAATCACATCAGACAGCAGCAGCTACATTTAACTAAAGGTGTACTTGGTCTAATTAGGTGTTTTCCAAGTATACTCTTGTCAAGACTTCAACAATCAAATAAAAAATTGTTTGCTGTTTATATATATGAAGAATATTATATAAATATTCCTCATCTATATTTATGAATGTATACATACATATATATGTGTATATATATATATATATACACACATAATAATAGCCACATGTGAATCATTCACATAACACATTTATATCTGTATAACTATGTAGACATATAGATATACATATATTAAAATTGCATGTATACAAATGGCACTAGTTGGAAGGAAGCAACAAGGATCAGAGTTTTTATCCATAAACTACTGAATGTGAGCCCCTAGCCAACAGTAGGTGCTTGACCAACGTCTGTTGAATGAATGGAGCATTAAGGAAACCTTCTGTAATTACAGTTTAGTGTGTTTCTCACTTCACTATGCATAGATGCCATTGAGGAAAAGGGAAGTCTGCATTCTAATACATCCACCGCGAACTATCGTATCTATGGAATATATCCTGAAACTCACAAGAAGGTATTATTTCTATTTGTTGATCTCCCGCATCCTCAGTTCCAGGACTCCTACCAAGCAGGGCTCATTTTCGTCAGAAGTTGCTATGCAAGTCCTTTATTTCTATCATCTGACTTTAGAGTGCAAAACACACCTAGAAATGTTCTAAGCTTTCTATTTCTCCGTAGCTGGGGTGTATGTGTTAGACACTCACAGTGTTGTTAATCAGAATCCCTTTCTCTAAGTATCATAAACACTGTTACTCTTCAATAAAAGTCATGTTAGCTCTGTGAGAGTTCATGCAGAGGCTAGGATGTTCAGTTGCCCTCTTTTAGCCCAAGGAAAATTAGAACACTGTTTACTCGGCTGAGAATCAAACAAGTAATCCTAAAATTCTGTTTATCTGGAGCCAAGGATTCTTTGATCTCATGAGAAGACTTATGTCCTCACCTGCATATCAGAAGACAGAGATGATTCCAGATTCACCCCACACTTTCTGAAATCCACTCCATATAAGATTTTGACTGGGCAAGTGTATCTCTTTTGCCTTCCCTGTTGGAATATTTACCTGTGGATGATGCAAAGTATAGAATTCTGGAGAAGGCCATCCCCTTAAGTGCCCCCTCCCTTCACACACACTGATGAAGATAATTCAAAGGGACACAGGGGCCAAACAAGAATCCCCCCAATGCCCAGTGCAAGGAAAAAGGTCAGCAAGAAAACAAAGAACATAAAACTGAGGTATACCTGAAAGTACAAAATAAATATCTGCGAGCCATAATGATGCAAATAACTGAATAAATAACTAAACAATTAGGGGAAAATAGAAGAATTCCAAATAATTTATATAGACATTCTGCCCTCAAATTCTCCACCACGTCAGTGTGAGTTGTGCACACACTTAAGTGACTTCTTTCCAAAGAACGCAGTGCGGAATGAGGGAAAACTGTAAATTTATGGGGGGGGGGGAGGGTCGGTGGGAGCAATTATGACAGATGGTGCCTCAGGTAGGTGGTCAGAATTAAGAGCCCAGTGATAAATCACACTGAGAGTACTTACCCACTGATATAGTATGATGAAAATAGCACTTTATCTCTGTGGTTGGTTCTCCAATGACCTATAACCTTGGTCTAATTGTGAGTAAAATATCAGACAAATCCCCAGGGAGAGTTTTAAGGCAAAGTGTCTAACTAGTCCTCTTCAAAGCTATCAAGGTCTAGGTCACTCAAGAAAAGTCAGAGAAATCATTGCTGTCTGGAGGAGCTGGAAAAAACGAAAAGTGTATATAATGTGGTTGCTTGGATCACATTCTGGAGGAGAAGCAATGGCATTAGTAAAAAAGGAGTCAAATGAAAGTATGGATTTTAGTGAAAATATGTGATATGGTCATTACTTAGCTGTGACATACGTACTGTAATAATATAATCTGATAAAGGGGAAACTGAATGTGAGGTGTATGAAAACTGTATGTTTTTACAAAACTACCTATAAATATGAGTTCCTCTAGTGGCTCAGACAGTAATGAATCTGCCTGCAATGTGGGAGACTTGGGTTTGCTCCCTGGGTTGGGAAGATCCCCTAAAGAAGGGAACGGCTACCAATCCAGTTTTTTGGCCTGGAAAATTCCATTGACTATACATTCCATGGGGTCGCAGAGTCAGACACAACTCACTGACTTTCACCTCACTTCACCTGTAAATATAAACCTATTAGAGAAGATAAAGTTTATGAGAAATGAATAACTTACTTAACACATCCTCATAATCTACCTGTGTTGTACCATGAGTCATACACTTGCTCCTTTTTAAATGTTGACTAATATCCTATTGACTGCATACCACATACTGTTTATTTATTCATGAAGAAATAGATACTTTGGTTACTTAAACATCTGATTCTTTTGAATAATTCTATAAAGAACATGGTTATACAAATTTGGAATAAAAGTTCCTTTCAACTTATTTGTCCATTTATTAATTGGGTTGTTATTAGTCACACATTTGTAGAAATTCCTCATATATTCTGGATATGAACTCCTTATCAGATATGTCTTTGTTCCCTTCCATTTTGTGGGTTGCCTTTTCTCTCTGTTGATTGCATCCTTTGATACATAGAAGTTTTAAATTATGATACAGTCCTTTTTACCTACGTTTTCTTCTTGTGCCTTTGTTTTTGGTATCATTAAAAAAAAAAATCATTGCCTACTTTAGTGGCCTGAATCTTTTCCTCTCTATTTTTTCTAAATGTTTCAAGATTTTAGCTCTTATGTTAAGGTTTTTGATTCATTTGAGTATATTTTGATATGATGTAAGCTAAGGGTCTACCTACATTCTTTTACACATAGACATCTAGTTTTGCCAAGAAAATTTGTTGAAAGCCTCTTTTGCCTTTGGATGATGTTTACAAAATTGTAAAAAATGATTTAGCCATTCGTGTGATGGTATATTGCTGGCTCTCTTTTCTACTGCTCTATATATCTGTCTTTATGCCAGTACCACACTGTTTTGATAATTGCGGCTTTACAGTAAGTTTTAAGATCAGGAAGTGGAGATATCCAAATTTTCCTCACTTTTCTTGCACCAATTTCTTCTCTCCTTGCAGAATCTATGAGATATACTGGCTATCTACTTTTCTTCTATCTCGTAGATATTCTTTGATGGAAACATCAGTAATGCACTTTTGACATCTGCATCAATGGAATCCATGGTGTGCTTCATGAATCTTTTTTTTTTTTTTTAATACACATCCCTAATGGTATTTTTCATATGGGCATTTCTCAAGGTATAGATGAAGGGCGTTAACATGGAAGTTAGTAAAATGCAGAATATAACAACTGCTTTATCAATAGGTAAAGTAACTGGTGGTCTCAGGTAGACAAATGTGCAGGGTACAAAGGATATGATAACAACTGTGATTTGGGAGACACAAATGGAGAGGGCCTAGCGCCTTGCCTCCAAACTGTGGTTCCTAAGGGAGCGCAGAATGACCACATAGGAGCCCATCAAGAGGAGGAAGTTTAACAGACAGAGGAATCCACTCTTGGCAACAACAAAGAACCCTAGAGTGTGAGTATCAGTGCAGGCAATGTCGAACAAAGGGTTCAGATCACACAAAAAGTGGTCTATGACATTAGGGCCACAGAAGGGTGATCTGAGGATGAAGAAGAGCTGTATGATTCCATGAAGAAAAGCTCAGACTTATGTCACTCCAATTAGCCCACACACCTGCCAGCTCATGAGATTTGTATAGTGCAAGGGTTTGCAAATGGCCACATCATGATCATAGGCCATCTCGTAAGCAGGACGACTTCAGTACCTCCAAAGAAATGTCCCCCAAAGATTTGGATTAGGCATCCATTGAATAGGAAGGTTTCTCTTCACGGAGTGAATCTGTGATCAGTTTAGGAATATTCACAGAGGAATAGTGAGTATCAATAAAAGAGAGATAGGCCAGGAAAAAGTACATGGAAGAACTTGGTAATGGACTGACTATGGTGGTTACCATGATGAGCACATTTCCTACGGCATTTCCTAGATGACAGAAAACAACAAATACAATTTATTTTCTGCATCTCTGGATTCTGTGTGGGCTCCAGGAGAACAAACTCAGTCATGTTCCTATTCTCCATGTGTCTTACATTATGATTAGTTAAATTAACTGAGAAAATACTTTTTTATTAGCTCAACTGTGAGTTCACTAACTGTCTACATTAAATAAAAAGATAAATGCCTTGATTCTATTGAGTTCCAAATTCTTTTCAGTTTTTCTTTTGATATAGGAAGAAAAGTTTCTGATCTCTTAAATCATCTCAAGGGCAGGAGTTAGACACGTGAGGAACCCTGTGAACACACAGGCAGGAGACTGTCTGAGCACACTTCATCATGTGAGATGCTCAGAATCTAACATGATTGAATAGATCTCACATATAGTTGCAGTCAACCTGAAATGAAAGGTAGAAAATGGGTGTAAAGGCTATGAATGTAGAGCCAAGGGATTTTCCCTTTATTCTTAGGAAATTGGGAACCGTGCAAGGTAACAGAATATGAGAGGATAAGGATGAAGACAGATTTGAGAAAGAGTGAATGTGGATGTTATTCTAGGAACAACCTTTGAGTGATCTGTATGAAGCGTATTGAGTTTAAATAAGGGGATGGAAAACACAAAGGATCACTGGAATCAGACTATTTTTAATAATTGACATAATGTGTAACAGAGCATCGGTCATGGGAAAGTAATGAAAAGATACAGAAGCTACTGTAATACAATTAATGTATTTTTAAATATAATAACTTTATAATAACTAATAAATATACTTTTAATGCTTGCTGTATGCATGGTATGATTGCAACCTATGTAAGTGGCATCATTTCATCCATAAAACAGATGAGAAACAATCTTATTATATAGTACTAATAATATAATAATAATATTAGCTAAAGCTAATTGTAAAGGAAAGATACTTTGTCATTTAACCTTCATTAAAAACACATAAGTTGGGGGAGGAGCCAAGATGGCGGAGGAGTAGGATGGGGAGAAACCACTTTCTCTCCTAGAAATTCATCAAAAGAATAACAACGCAGAGCAAACTTCACAAAACAACTTCTGATTGTTAGCTGAGGTCATCAGGAGCCTAGAAAAGCAGCCCATTGTCCTCAAAAGGAGGTAGGACAAAATATAAAAGATAAAAAGTGAGACAAAAGAGCTAAGGACGGAGATCCGTCCCGGGAAGGGTCTTAATAGAGGACGTTCCCAGACACCGGGAAACCCTCGCACTGGCGGGCCTGGGGGAAGTGTTTGAATCTCAGAGTTTGAATCTGACTGGGAGGGATACAATAAATAAAACCCATAGACTACGAGCCTAAAAGCAACTCCCAGCAGAAAAGTACCCCAGACGCCCGCATCCGCCACCAGCAAGTGGGGGCGGAGCGGAGAGGAGCGGGCGGCATTGCTTGGGGCAGGGTCCGGGCCTGAGTGCCCTGAGGACAATCGGAGGGAGCTTTTGTGAGTTCCCAGCTTGAACTGTGGGAGAGCAAAAGAGAGAGAAAATTAACCGCCCGAACACACTGCCGGCCGTTCGCAGAACAAAGGGACCGAGAAAGTCCTGAGAAGAGCTCGCAGGCCGCGGACCGGCCCAGCCCCGCCGGAGGCAGGAGGCAGGGGGGAGGGGAAGGGGGCAGGCTCGGCCCCAAGGACCGCATCCCCTGCCACACTGCAAACGGGCCTCCGCCTTCTAAAAAAAGACCTCCCGAGATTCTGGATGGTCGACATCCACCGGGAGGGTCGCGGCTAGACACAAGGCGCAGGGATCCGACCGGCGCAGGCGGGGACTGGGGCTGGGATCGCTCAGGGCAGAAGACGCGCCGCACCCGGGGAGAGAGCGCCCGACAAGCGCCTGGCTGCCTGGGCCACTCGGGCGGCGTGGGGACAAAACGCAGGCGCAGCTTTGGGTTCCGCGCTTTTGTGGCTCACCCGAGGGCTGGAACCGCGCGCAGCGTGGGGCGCGCTCCATACAGAGCAGCCGGGAGCCTGAGCAGCGCAGACGGAGGAAAACAGCCCCAGCCCCTCCCCGCGGCGCCGGCCCCTCACCGCAGCGCGACGGAACTAGCTACCTGAATAAGAGTCCAGCTCTGCCCGCCTGTGTCAGGGCGGAAATGAAGCCCTGAAGAGACCGGCAGCAGAAGCCAAATAAACAAAGGGAAGCGCTTCAGAAGAAGTGACCGGTGCAACAGGTTAAAATCCCCATAGAAAACACCGACTTCACCGGAAGGGCCTGTAGATATCGAGAAGTGTAAGCTGGAACGAGGAGCTATCTGAAACTGAGCCGAACCCACATTGACCGCAACCTCTCCAGAGAAATTCCTAGATATATTTTTACTTTTTTTTTTTCTTTTTTCTAAGTAAGCAAAAAAAATTTTTTTTCTTTTTTCTTTTTTCTCTTTTTATTTTCCTTTAAAATTCCCTATTACTTCCCCATTACTCCTTAACTTTCATTTTCATAGATTTTTACAATTTTTTTAAATAGGAAAAAAAATTTTTTTCTTTCTTTTTTTTTCTTCTATTTTCTTCTTCTCTTCTATTTTCTATTTTTCTTTTTCTCTTATTTCTTTTAAAGTCTTCTAGTACACCTCTACTACTCCTTAATTTTCATTTTCAATATACTATAACCTTACAGGAAAAAAAAAAAAAAAAAAAAAGAAGAGAAGGCCTCTTTTTAAACTGAACTTCATATATTTTCTAAAATTTTTTTGTGTGTGTTTTGGTTTTTATTTTTAATATAGTATTTTTAAGAGTCTAACCTCTACTCTAGATTTTTAATTTTTGTTTTTCAGTATATGATGTAAATTGTGAACATTTAAGAATCCAATATTCAGCTCCCATTTTTATTCAGGAGTGTGTTGATTATTCTCTCCCAATCTTGACTCTCTGTTTTCTTCCTCAAAGCACCTCTATTTCCTCTTTCCCCTTCTCTTCCCAATCCAATTCTGTGAATCTTTGTGGGTGTCTGGGCTACGGAGAACACTCTGGGATCAGACAACTTTGTAGATCTGTCTCTCTCCTCTTGAGTCTCCCTTTTTCTCCTCCTGCTCATCTCTATCTCCCTCCTCCCTCTCCTCTTCTTCATGTAACTCTGTGAACCTCTCTGGGTGTTCCTAACGGGAGAGAATCTTTTCACCATTAACCTAGAAGTTTTATTATCAGTGCTGTACAGTTGGAGAAGCCCTGAGACTACAGGAAGAATAAAACTGAAATCCAGAGGCAGGAGATTTAAGCCCAAAACCTGAGAACACCAGAAAACTCCTGACTATATGGATCCTTAAGTAAAAAGTGACCATCCAAAAGCCTCCATACCTACACTGAAACCAACCACCACCCAAGAGCCAATAAGTTTTAGAGCAAGACATACCACGCAAATTCCCCAGCAACGCAGGAACATAGCCCTGAACATCAACATACAGGCTGCCCAAGGTCACACCTAACACATAGACCCATCTCAAAACTCATTACTGGGCACTCCATTGCTCTCCAAAGAGAAGAAATCAAGTTCCACGCTCCAGAACAGCGATGCAAGCTTCGCTAACAAGGAAACCTTGACAAGCCAATCGTCTAACCCCACCCACTGGGTAAAACCTCCACAATAAAAAGGAACCACAGACCTCCAGAATACAGAAAGCCCACTCCAGACACAGCAATCTAAACAAGATGAAAAGGCAGAGAAATACCCAACAGGTAAAGGAACATGCTAAAGGCCTACCAAGTCAAACAAAAGAGGAGGAGATAGAGAATCTACCTGAAAAAGAATTTAGAATAATGATAAAAATGATCCAAAATCGTGAAAACAAAATGAAGTTACAGATAAATAGCCTGGAGACAAAGATTGAAAAGATGCAAGAAATGTTTAATAAAGACCTAGAAGAAATAAAAAAGAGTCAATTAAAAATGAATAATGCAATGAATGAGATCAAAAACACTTTGGAGGGAACCAAGAGTAGAATAACGGACACAGAAGATAGGATAAGTGAGGTAGAAGATAAAATGGTGGAAATAAATGAAGTAGAGAGGAAAAAAGAAAAAAGGATTAAAAGAAATGAGGACAGCCTCAGGGACCTCTGGGACAATGTGAAACGCCCAACATTCGAATCATGGGAGTCCCAGAAGAAGAAGACAAAGAGAAAGGCCATGAGAAAATACTCGAGGAGATAATAGCTGAAAACTTCCCTAAAATGGGGAAGGAAATAGCCACCAAAGTCCAAGCTACCCAGAGAGTCTCAAACAGGATTAACCCAAGGCGAAACAACCCAAGACACATATTAATCAAATTAACAAAGATCAAACACAAAGAACAAATATTAAAAACAGCAAGGGAGAAACAACAAATAACACACAAAGGGATTCCTATAAGGATAACAGCTGATCTATCAGTAGAAACCCTCCAGGCCAGAAGGGAATGGCAGGACATAAAGTAATGAAAGAGAATAACCTGCAACCTAGATTAGTGTACCCAGCAAGGATCTCCTTCAGATGTGAAGAAGAATTCGAAAGCTTTACAGACAAGGAAAAACTGAGAGAATTAAGCACCAGCAAACCAGTTTTTCAACAAATGCTAAAGGATCTTCTCTAGACAGGAAATGCAGAAAGGTTGTATAAACGTGAACCCAAAACAACAAAGTAAATGGCAACGGGACCACACCTATCAATAATTACCTTAAATGTAAATGGATTGAATGCCCCAACCAAAAGACAAAGATTGGCTGAATGGATACAAAAACAAGACCCCTATATATGCTGTCTACAAGAGACCCACCTCAAAACCAGAGATACATACAGACTAAAAGTGAAGGGCTGGAAAAAAATATTTCACGCAAACGGAGAACAAAAGAAAGCAGGAGTCGCAATACTCATATCAGATAAAATTGACTTTCAAATAAAGGATGTGAAAAGAGACAAAGAAGGACACTACATAATGATCAAAAGATCAATCCAAGAAGAAGATATAACAATTATAAATATATATGAACCCAACACAGGAGCACTGAAATATGTGCGGCAAACACTAACGAGTATGAAAGAGGAAATTAATAGTAACACAATAATAGTGGGAGACTTTAATACCCCACTCACAACTATGGATAGATCAACTAAACAGAAAATTAACAAGGAAACACAAACCTTAAATGACACAATGGATCAGCTAGACCTAATTGATATCTATAGGACATTTCACTCCAAAACAATCAACTTCACCTTTCTCTCAAGTGCACACGGAACCTTCTCCAGAATAGATCACATCCTGGGCCATAAATCTGGTCTTGGAAAATTCAAAAAAACTGAAATCATTCCAGTCATCTTTTCTGACCAGAGTGCAGTAAGATTGGATCTCAATTACAGGGAAAGAATTGTTAAAAATTCAAACATATAGAGGGTAAATAACACGCTTTTGAAGAACCAACAAATCATAGAAGAAATCAAAAAAGAAATCAAAATATGTATAGAAATGAATGAAGATGAAAACACAACAACCCAAAACCTATGGGACACTGTAAAAGCAGTGCTAAGGGGAAGGTTCACAGCATTACAGGCTTACATCAAGAAACAAGAAAAGAGCCAAATAAATAACCTAACTCTACACCTAGAGCAATTAGAGAAGGAAGAAATGAAGAACCCCAGGGTTAGCAGAAGGAAAGAAACCTTAAAAATTAGGGCAGAAATAAATGCAAAAGAAACTAAAGAGACCATAGCAAAAATCAACAAAGCTAAAAGCTGGTTTTTTGAAAAAATAAACAAAATTGACAAACCATTAGCATGACTCATTAATAAACAAAGAGAGAAGAACCAAATTAACAAAATATGAAATGAAAATGGAGAGATCACAACAAACAACACTGAAATACAAAGGATCATAAGAGACTACTACCAGCACCTCTATGAACTGGAGGAATCAAGCTGCCTGACTTCAGACTCTACTACAAAGCCACAGTCATCAAGACAGTATGGTACTGGCACAAAGACAGAAATATAGATCAATGGAACAGAATAGAAAGCCCAGAGATAAATCTATGAACCTATGGACACCTTATCTTTAACAAAGGAGGCAAGGATATACAATGGAAAAAAGACAACCTCTTTAACAAGTGGTGCTGGGAAAACTGGTCAACCACTTGTAAAAGAATGAAACTAGAACACTTTCTAACACCATACACAAAGATAAACTCAAAATGGATTAAAGATCTAAATGTGAGACCGGAAACTATAAAACTCCTAGAGGAGAACATAAGCAAAGCATTCTCTGACATAAATCATAGCAAGATCCTCTATGACCCACCTCCCAGAATATTGGAAATAAAAGCAAAACTAAACAAATGGGACCTAATGAAACTTAAAAGCTTCTGCACTACAAAGGAAACTATAAATAAGGTGAAAAGACAGCCCTCAGATTGGGAGAAAATAATAGCAAATGAAGAAACAGATAAAGGATTAATCTCAAAAATATACAAGCAACTCCTGAAGCTCAATTCCAGAAAAATAAATGACCCAATCAAAAAATGGACCATAAAATTAAACAGACATTTCTCCAGAGAAGACATACAGATGGCTAACAAACACATGAAAAGATGCTCAACATCACTCATTATCAGAGAGATGCAAATCCAAACCACAATGAGGTACCATTACATGCTAGTCAGGATGGCTGCTATCCAAAAGTCTACAAGCAATAAATGCTGGAGAGGGTGTGCAGAAAAGGGAACCCTCTTACACTGTGGATGGGAATGCAAACTAGTACAGCCACTATGGAAAACAGTGTGGAGATTTCTTTAAAACCTGGAAATAGAACTGCCATATGACCCAGCAATACCACTTCTGGGCATACACACTGAGAAAACCAGATCTGAAAGAGACACGTGCACCCCAGTGTTCATCGCAGCACTGTTTATAATAGCCAGGACATGGAAGCAACCTAGATGCCCATCAGCAAATGAATGGATAAGGAAGCTGTGGTACGTATACACCATGGAATATTACTCAGCCATTAAAAAGAAATTCATTTGAATCAGTTCTAATGAGGTGGATGAAACTGGAGCCCATTATACAGGGTGAAGTAAGCCAGAAAGATAAAGAACATTACAGCATACTAACACATATATATGGAATTTAAAAAGATGGTAATGATAACCCTATATGCAAAACAGAAAAAGAGACACAGATGTACAGAACAGACTTTTGAACTCTGTGGGAGAAGGTGAGGGTGGGATATTTCAAAAGAACAGCTTGTATATTATCTATGGTGAAACAGACCACCAGCCCAGGTGGGATGCATGAGTCAAGGGCTCGGGCCTGATGCACTGGGAGGACCCAGAGGAGTCGGGTGGAGAGGGAGGTGGGAGGGGAGATCTGGATGGGGAAAACGTGCAACTCTATGGCTGATTCATATCAATGTATGACAAAACCCACTGGGGAAAAAAAATAAAATAATAAAAAGAAAACACATAAGGTGGTGAGAGCTTATGGTGAATGGTGTCGGATTCGTGATCTCTGAAGAAGAAGATCGAGCTTCAGGACTGGGTACCAGGCTTGATCCCTAAAGAGCTTTCGTGTAGCAGAGTTTTATTAAAGTATGAAAAGAGACAGAGAAAACTTCTGACATAGACGTCAGGAGGGGGACGGAGTGTGCCCCCCTCACTAGTCTTAGAAAAGGGAATCAGGTACTTTTACAGTTGATTATTACAATAAATCAAAAGGATGTCTCAAGTTTGTAAAGATCACACTAAACCCACTCCCACAATTTACATTTTAAGGTGACAGGATTAGAACTAACAGTTGAAAGATATTACCAGACCCACTCCCATAATATACATTTACTCCCATAATATACATATTAAGATATCAAGATTCATCAGAAATTTCTTCTTAAGGAGAAACAAGCAAGATACATTGTTATATTGACTAAGACTATAGAAAAAAATCATTTGTCCTTTTCTCCTTGAGAGCACCAGACCCCTTTCTCCTCCTTGGGGACCCCGGACTTCTTAACAACCTGCCTTGGAATTGCTGACTCTGTAGTTACTACTATCATTTTTATACTTATTTTACACATTAAGAAGTAGAAGTGTAGAGTGCCTACCTCAAATCAGACAGCTATAAAGGTCAGAGCTAAGGTTAGTTTAGATTATGCTTATTTTTACTTCAAAGACTTAATTCATGCCCTGTGTCATTATTATCATGTCCATTGAGTCCGTGATCCTCTCTAAATATCTCATTTCTTTGACTATATTGTAGCACACGTTTCTGATCTGCTAAGCTAGAACACCAGGAAGGATAATTTAGGTAACAAAAGGGAGCAGAGTTGTTTCTGGGTGACCCACTTTGTTTTTAATGGATAGCTATTTTTTTATACATTCCATAATTTATTTAACTCATCCTCTTTTTTTAATTTTTTTCCCATTTCTTTGTATTAGTTGGAGGCTAATTACTTTACAATATTGTAGTGGTTTTTGTCATACATTGACATGAATCAGCCATGGATTTACATAAATAGCTATTTTTATTCTTTCTTTCTTCTTCTTCTTCTTTTTTTTTTTTTTTTTACCTATTCTCTCTATCATTCATTTGTTTTATTCCTCTTTTTCCCTGGTAAGGTTGTTCAGTGTGAAGAAGCTAAGAATTCCAAATACTTGTTTATGTGTGATTAAAGGGCATGAGAAAAGTTAACTTGTTTTCCTAATAAGCTAAATAGTCAAATGAAAGCTGTTTATTACATATGAGATGTTTCTGACTAGCATAGTGGGGAGAACTTCAGGGAGAACACTATGAAGCCAAAACCTTATGTCATTATTTCTTAAAATATTCCCCCTGGAATTCAGAGAAGAGCCTTTTTTTCACTGCTCTGTGAAAAGGTTGCTACCAAAAGGGATGGTCAGAATCGACACTTACTGACTGTCCCTAGCAGGTAGGTGAAAAACATTTTCCATGTTTTACTCTAGTGGTGTAATTAAATATTAGCCATCACAATTTTCTAATATATTTCCATATCTATTTTGAATGCACTTTTTACCACAGAACTCTGCAAAAGAAATAGTTGTTTTTTTTAAGATTTACTGTTAATATAAGAAATAAATGAACAGAAACGAGGAAAAATGATGTTATGAACTCAATGAATCTTGACATGTTAAAAGTCATTATTGTAATTAAATAATAGAGGAATGTATTTCATGCGTTATTGTTTTCATTACAAATTCTAGAGACAGCAGAGTGTGAGACAGTTCATACATAATGTTGATGTAAGTTAGTGTGACAAGATAAACCCTCACTAGGAGCTAGGAGTCCTAGAAATAAGACATAAGGTTCATGGAGACAGTGACCGTCACATAGCTTTGGCAGAATAGGAAATTTTCTATCTCCATTTGACAACGTCGCACAGAGTATTGTATATCACAGTGTAGAATCATTACTCCTTATATTCTCCCAAATAGCATCATAAGTTTTTAATTGGCAATTTCCACATTTCAAAGGTTTAATTTGAAAAGGTGACTACCTCATTCTCAGAAAACTTTGGGAAGAAACATGGCCATGAAGAGCCTGAAAAGTATAATTAAGGTGAAAGATAATGTGCCATTTATGTGGGATGAGCACTGCTGAGAAATATTGGGTAGAAATATTTCCTTTTCATCAATACTTGTACCTGTCAGTATTCTTCCACATCTGGTCTTATTTACCCTGACCCCTCCACCAGGCACCAGTTCTATGTCTAATAAGATTTGAAAAGAAAAGAAATATTAATTTTTCGATATATATACAAATATATATATATATGGCGTGAATAATGAGCATCTTGGGGGCAATTTTTGACTCCAGACCAGCTGTTTTCTAAGGTATCTGTGGGACAGATATTCAGGAATCATGGGGACAGAGTGAGGAGCTCAACGAGGGTAGATTATATACTCTTTTACTTGGACTATTGAGTGATAAATAATCTTCGAACAATCTGTTAAACTTTTCACAAAGAATGGCAAGTTCTACAAAGAAATAAAGTGAGTGTAGAATTTCCTCTAAAGATGGACGTCTAGGGCAACTGAGTCAGAGGGAAGTGGACAAACAGCCTCCTTAAATTAAGCAATGCTTCTCCCTGTGGCCTCTGCCATAAGACAGCTCTTTAAGCATGGAAGAATCTGCCTAATGCTAACTAGATAATGTTTCACCCTTATCCATTTTTCAGCTTTGCCTGCCTGCTTTTCTTTTAGCTCTTCTCTCCTAGCTCCCACGTCAAAAGATTCTCTCTTTATTTTTAACAAATATAGTCATTTTAAATTTGTAACATCCATTTGAAGAGTAGAAGTGAAGACCGTATCTATTGAAAACCAGCATTGCTTCTTTTTAAAAGTACATCTTCTGGCTTCTCCTTCTTTGCTTTTTTCTGAGACTTGCAAATTTTCAGATACTTGAACAATACAAACTCTCCTGGGAATAAAACCATGATTGGATCCTTTACCAACCATCTGATGACACACAGCTATCGCCCAAAATTACTCCAGATCTAAGATACTTAAGAGAAAAATACTAACTTTTGAGTAATAACCCACCATCCTTCAATTAATACCGCAACTTCAGGAATTCTGAGTATTCTAAATAGTGTTTTCAGATGTTGGAAAAAAAGATAAACTGGGATATATGAGATAATAGCATATGAAATAATGTTTATTTCTGATTGTTAGTATTTGTCTAATACAAAATTTCACATTCAAGATGATAACAGCAGATTATTTAAAGGGTATATTTCCTGTTCCATTGCTCAAGCTGCAATAATTGGAATGAGTTCAAGGAAGAGGTAGAATATATTAAATATATGTATACACATATATGATTGTATATCTCTATGTATAGCAATGATGTGATACATGAGTGTTTATGTATGATGTTTTTAACAGAGTTAAAGGTGTAGTGTGATTTTATATCATGAACCTCCATAGGCAGTCATGTATATCCTAAATCCCAAGTGATATATCATGAAAGACATGTGCCATAAAATTTTTGAAAATGACAAACAAATGAAAAAAATTACAAAGACATATTTCTTAATTATACATTCAAGAAATTGGAAAATTTAATCAATAATGATATCAAATGTAGCAAGCTTTCTAAAAAGAAAATCATATGAAATTATTACTTTCAGAAGCTTATTTGAAACTCACAGTAAACCTTTCCAGTGACCATTAAAAATTATTACACAAAGTGTTAACATGAGTCATAAAGAAATCACAGGTACAATGGCCTCCAAAAGCAATATTTCATAATATCATGTAACATCCTGTGAATTATTTCCTTATCTCTTGCAGATTAATCATTTTGCATTCATCTCTTCTCCCCTTTCATGAAATTATGCAGCTGAAAAATAATGTGACTGAGTTTGTTCTGCTTGGGTTGACACAAGATCCTGTTAGGAAGAAAATAGTGTTTGTCATTTTCTTGATTTTCTACTTGGGGACCTTGTTGGGTAACTCGTTGATTATTGTTACCATCAAGACCAGCAGGGCACTTGGGAGTCCAATGTATTTCTTCCTTTTCCACTTATCCGTATATGATGCCTGCTTCTCTACTTCCATAGCCCCTAGGATGATTGCTGATGCCCTTCTGAAGAATGCCACTATCTCTTTCAGTGAGTGCATGATCCAAGTCTTTACATTCCATTTCTTTGGCTGCCTGGAGATCTTCATCCTTGTCCTCATGGCTGTTGACCGCTATGTGGCCATCTGTAAGCCTCTACACTACACGACCATCATGAGTCATCAAGTCTGTGGTGTGCTAATGTCCCTGACCTGGTTGGGGTCCTGCGTGCATTCATCAGCTCAGATTTTTCTAGTCTTGAGTCTGCCTTTCTGCGGTCCCAATGTAATTGATCACTACTTCTGTGACTTGCAGCCTTTGTTGAAAGTTGCCTGTGCAGACACCTATGTGACCAATTTCCTCTTGGTGTCCAACAGCGGGGCCATCTGCACAGTGAGTTTTCTCATGCTGGTGTTATCCTATGCCCTCATCTTGCACTGTCTGAGAAACCACAGTGCTGAAGGGAGGAAAAAAGCCCTCTCCACCTGCATCTCCCACATCATCGTGGTCGTCTTGTTCTTTGGTCCTTGCATATTTATATACACTCGCCCAGCTACCACCTTCTCCATGGATAAGATGATAGCTGTGTTTTATACAACTGGGACACCTTTGTTCAACCCTCTGATTTATACTCTGAGGAATGCAGAAGTGAAAAATGTCATGAGGATGTTATGGAGTAAGAAGTTGATGCCAGATGACAAAAGATGAGTAGAAATTTCAAGATTTGCTCCGTGTTTGAACTGATCTAGAAAAAGTCCATAGAGACCATTCTCAGCTCATTGTGAAGTCAGTATAATTCTATCTTCGGGCGTGACAGCCGCTGCCCTTAAGGCTGAAAAGCAGTGTGCACACACATACTCGTTAGCGCTGAGTCAGTCTTACGTAGAGGACGAGAGGACAGTAGGTATAAGCAGGCTCTAAAGCCCAGTAGCTTAGATGCTGCGTCTCTATGTCTCTCGCTTGCCTGGTATCAATGTCTATGTGGTTTTCATCTAATGTGTTCCCCACACTTCTTCCCCTTGCTGTCTACTGTTCTGCCCCTATGTAACCTTGCCCTATATTCTTATATACACAACTTAATATGTTTTTGTTTTCTCAACATTTATTAAAAGCTTCTCTTTCATCATATCTATTCAATGTCCTTCAATTATCCTTTTCCCCCCTGATTAATACTAGATTCAAATAACTGCAGAAGCTTCATGTAGTAAGAGACAGTATATAATCTAGCAATTTTTTTCTTTCAATTATTTATCGTTCACTCCAAATTCTAACCATATATTTAACCAGACCCTTCCTTCTCAGATGGAAAGTTAACATTCTGAGGTCAGTTTTTTTCAGTCTTAAGAAGGTTTTAATTGTTAAGTTTCTTCTCAGTTTAACATTTTAAATAAAATCTGCACTGTGCTCCTCACATGACTGAAGTGACTTAATTCACATGTACATGGTGCTCCTAATATGATTTCTTCTAATTTGGGGACAATATTAAGGTTTCTCTTGAATCATACCAATCATGGTATTGAAACAATAATGGTGGACTATTATAAATATAGCATATATATTATAAAATAAATAGATTTATGTGGGGTTGGAGATAGAGTGTAGACAGTTGTTGTTAGTGAATTTAAAAATATTAATATATTGAATATGCTGAATGAGATAAGTCAGAAGTTATTTATGCTTGAGAAAGAATTGTTTATGTACACATATGTGAATTTTGAATTTCCTTTCTTGAAAACGAAAACCTAGAATCAGGAAAAAGTATAACGGTTTCTGGAAATTCCAAAGGAGAATTAGTGGGATGAATAGGTAGCACACACGTCAGTTTTTTTTTTTTTTTTTTTCACACGTCAGTTTTAGCGAAGGAAAAGAATCCTGTTTCAGACACTTCAAGGACGACATGCAAATGGACAGCAGGCATGTTAAAGTGCTCAATGTTACTAAGTATTAAAGAGATGCAAGTTGAAGCTGCATTAAGATATCACCTCACAGCTTTCAGAAGGGCCATCATTAAAAACGTCTACAAATGATAAATGCTGGAGAGGGTAGAGGGAAATGGGAATTCTCCTACATTGCTACTGTGAATGTAAAATGATACAATAGCTAAGGAGAACAATATAGAGGTTCCTTAGAAAACTCAATATTGTGTGACCCAGCATATGAATCCTGCATATACATTAGGAGAAAACCATGGTTCAAAAGGTTACACGCAGCCTGAGGTTCATCACAGTGCTGTTTACAACAGCCAAGACTTGGAAGCAACTTAAATGTCATAATAGAGAATGGAGAAACAGGACACAGTATATATATGCAGTGGGATATTTCTCAGCAGTTAAAAAGAATGAAATATGCCAGTTAGAGCAACAAGATTGGACCTGAGATTATCATACTAAGTGAAGTAAGTCAGACAGAGAAAAACAAATATCATATGATATGGCTTATATGCCAGAATCTTAAAAGACACAAATAGACTTATTTATAAAACAGTAACACTCAGAGACTTAGAGAACACAATTATGATAACCTGGGGAAAGGGGGGGAGGGGAGGGACAGACTGTGAGCTTGGGATTGACATGTGCATGCTGCTATATTTAAAATAGATAATTAAAACCTACTGTATAGCACAGGGCTCTCTGGTTAATATTCTGTAATAATCCAAGTGGGAAAATAATTTAAAAAGCAAAGAACGCTTGTATGGGTAACTGAATCACTTTGCTGCTGTTAATGCAATTAACACATTGTTGCTAATCAACTGTATCTTAACATAAAATAAAAATATAAAAACAACTAAATGAACAAAAGCAAGATTGTGAAGTATTGATATAAGAATAAACATAAAAATCATTAAAACATAATAGAAAGTCCATAGACTTAAATAGATGAAAAGTTTTACAAAGATATCAAACTAGTTAAAGCAGAAATAATATATTGTTCAACAAATTATACCACGTCAATTGGATATCATTATATGAAAAAAAGGAACCTCAACCACTATCTCATGCTATAGACAAAAATTAGCTCAAAATGAGTCATAGATCAAGAAGTCAAAGCTAAACCTATAAAAATTCTGTAAAAAACTACAATCAAAACCTATAAAGAAACTAAGAAGTTGAACATTGTTAATATTTGAAATCTTCTGATCATTAGAGATCATACACTTTAAAAATAAAAAGGCAATTCACAGAATAGGAAAAAGTTGTGTCAACATTCACATGTACAAAATTTTACATTATATATAAATTTATGTCTAAAATTGTATATGTAAATTCATTTTATATATGATGCATATATATGAAAGAATAACTATATCTAGAATATATATATATATACATATATATATATATATATATATATATATATAAATCACCTACAATTTAGTGATGAGAAACCCAGAACTCCTATTTTAAATTGCACAGAGGTCTTAAAAAAAAAAATGACTTCCGAGAAGGGTATAGAAATAGCCTATAATATAACATTAAAAATTATCAGCTTCAGTAGTTATCAAGAAATCAAAGTAATACCTCAATAGTTTCTCACTACATACTTCCTACAAGGACCAAAATGATACCAAGTGACAGAGATGTCCAATAATTAACTTTGAAATCAGAACCAATTTCCTGTGTTTTACGTATCTATCCAGATGTGTAATGTCACTCAGTATTCCATGATGTCTGTCACAACTGTCCCAGGCATAACTTATTGAAAAACTTTTCAGAGTTTCTCTCTATAGTCATAGCCTTCTGATGATTGTGGAAAACAAGCTTTGTATGCAAATACTTTTAAATGGCTGCCATTAGTTTTACGGCCTCATTGCTCCAGCTCTCAAGAAATCAGTACTAGGTTTTCAGGATTATTGATACTGATAATAAGAAAGAAGTTCTCTCTCTGACATGAGTGCGCAAATTAACCACAGCGCAGGTCCCAAGGCTGGAATACTGCTCTCCTTGTCATTCACATGGCATTTGTCCTGCTTAGAAAAGCAGGCTCCTATAAGGGGGATTCACCTATTTTAGCTGCAAGTGCAGGGAATACAACTCCCCACTCAAGAATGAGTGTTTCTCAAGCATGTCTCTTCAGAATACTTGCTTCTAAGAAAAAGACTTTCCATCAAAGTAGATAATTAGTTCCTGGGAGAGAAATGAGCAGCTATAAGACAAAGTCCTTGAACCTGTATTGGAAACTTGTTAAATATCCACACGTGCAATTGAAAATGACTTTACTTGTTATTTACATTTCCGAAAAAAGACTTGTCAAGAGTTGAAAGATCCATTTGAAGGTGTTTCCACCACATTTTCTGCCTGCTGACTTTTGGACTAGACCATCCAAGGATGATCATTTCTCCATGGTTTTCTATATTAATTTATTCTAAGTTCAAGTTCCAGGTTTTCTGTGAAATTTCACTGACTCTTTAGGCTAGAAGGAAATATGTAAACATACAGAACGATTTATCTCCTATTGATTTGATATTGAGTTCTCTGAATAGCTTCTTTCTGAATGTGTCACATCTTTCTTATTGAAAGTTCCTTATCCTAAGAGGAGGTCAGTTTGAAGATGGAATTAGTTCTGAATACCCTCAAATATCATTAATATCATCTAAGACCAGAAGGTAAGTTCTTCAATAGTGGTGATGCTTAGTAAAGATTGTTGCTTAATGCATATTGTTGTTGTTCAGCTTCTCACTTGTGTCCGACTGTTTGCGACCCCATGGACTGCAGCATGCCAGGCTTCCCTGTCCTTCACAATCTCCTGGAACTTGCTCAGACTCATGTCATTGACATGAGTTTCTGTATATAGTAATTATGTTTTAGCACTTTTCAAAAACAATAGCAATTTTAAAGAATTAAATTTTAAAATGTATTTTTAATTGTAAAAGAAAGAATTCACCTCATTCTTCTGCAAAATGTTGAAAATGACATTCCCAGGGACTGAGCATCTTAGTTTGGGAATTAGAAACCCAGATTAGAATCTTGCCTTTCCCCACCTGCAGCTTCTTGATCTAGGGTGCATTTCTTGCAACCTTATATTCTTATTTCTTCTAATATCAAGAGAGAAGATTAAGCCCCTTCACAGACTGCTATGTGAATATAAATGTATCCAGCACACTGATGAAGACACACAGAGGAACTTTACTTATTTTTATGACTATTTTTCACAGAAGATTAGGAAGAATTGACTTTTATGGCAATAATACAGAAAAAAATTAACCCTCCATTAAACTGAGAAACAGTCATCTCCAATTTTAAAGAAGTCAAAGAGACCCATATTATGCATAGCAGTTGCATCAAAGAAGAGTTCTACATATCCATGTTTGCACTAAGCAAGTCATGGTTTGTATCAATTAATAATCATGTTGACGTATTATTGTGTGTGAGGTGTATTTAAATTTTGTTTCCAATGTCATGATTAGTCCTAATTATTAAAAACGGTATATGATAGTAAAATAAATGTAGGTTAGAGAATTGGGTCTTACAAACTTCTTAATCTTGATGAGATTCAATTTTTTCATCTGTCAAATTAAGTTAATGACATAATTATTGCTATTGTGTGCTATGATTATTTTCGCTATATGGATGGAATGATACCATTCACATAGATTTATCCCAGATTACTTCTCTACATGGATGACTCCTCGCAGGCAGCTGTGTGTTTGAAAGCTGAATGGTCCATTCATAATGTACATATTTATTTGTGCACAATTTGCAAACACATTTTTTTTTAGCAGTTTACTAATATCACACATTTAGCCTCTGATTATTTGTGACTTCATATACTAACAGTCCAGAAGTGTACTTGTTGGAAAGGAACTGTCCTTTTTTTTCTGACCCCTCCCCAACTCCTCCACCATTCTCTCCAGAAATAATGAACTGCAGTTAATGGCTGGGTGTGCATTTTTGTAGATGGTGTGTATGCATGAATGTGTTTTGTGAAACGGCAGTGGGTCATAAGGTACGGCTGATTTGTTAAGTGTTACTGAACAGTGTGTGTGTGTATTTCTGCCCCGTTCTTTTCCTGTTGTCTGGTCTGTCTGTCTGTGTCCATCACTTTGATAGCTGCCTCCTATTCTGTGAGTCATCAAAGTCAGTCCTCGTGATGGGACATTTGCTGATCTTGTAAATAGCTCTACAGCCAGCATCTGTGCACACAGCTGTTTGTCCCTTAATCTGCTTCCTCAGGATAAACTCCTAGAAATGGGGTTGTTAGAGCAAAGGTAGGCCGTTCCGTGGAGGGCCCAGGAAGCATTGCCAGCCTGAAAGTCTCATTGGCAAGGTTGAGAATCCACTTCCTCCCAGCTGTCCCAGGGGTCACTGCCCAGATGGACCAGCCCACCAGTATTGACAGCCACACATCTTAGGCTGAGGCTCTAAGCTTAAATCTGCATTGATCTCTGTTTACTTGGCATGTCCACTTTTTTCTATCACTGCACAGTATGAAGTAGCGCTAGTGGCAAAGAACCCACCTGTCAAAGCAGGAGACATGAGACGTGGGTTTGATCGCTGGGTCAGGGCGATTGCTGGAGAAGGAAATGGCAAGCCACTCCAGTATTCTTGCCTGGAAAGTCCCATGAAGAGGGGAGCCTGTTGGGTTACAGTCTATGGGGTCGCAAAGAGTCAGACACGACTGAGGCGACTTAGCGTGCACTCAACCATGCCATGCATATAGTAATCTATTGTTAAAGGTATATCTATAGAATATTGGGTTAGGGAAATTTATAGGAAAGATGTTAATTTTGTTACTGTCACTCCTGTATCTTTTCGTTACTTTCCCATACCAATGTTCTGCTGCAATTTGTGTCAACTCATATATAGTCTGATTCTTGTATTCCTTTCAGCCTTGCATCCTCCTATCATAAATATCACACAAATACCTTTCCTGGAATTTTATGCAACATTCCCTCTTTCTCAGATCTCTATTCATCCTTATACTCACATTCTCAACTCCCTTACATGGTTTCCCATTTCCTAAGAGTAGTGAGAAAATCCATCAGCCATTCGTAACTTTTACATTCCTTTTCAACCTTTTGGGCTTAGCTACGACTATGTGCTTACTCAGTCATGTCTGATTCTTTATGACCCCATGGGCTGTAGACCATTGGACTGCTCTGTCCATGGGATTTTCCAAGCAAGAAATGGAGTGGGTTGTCATTCACTTTTCTGGGGAATCTTCCTAACCCAGGGATCGAAGCTGCCTCTCCTATTTTTCTTGCATTGTCTGGCAAATTCTTTCTCACTGAACCACCTGGGCAGCTTTGCTACTGCTATGTGTAAGACCTGATGACTCACATTAGGCTCTGGGTCAGCTCAAATGATCAAATGTGCGCAGATGGTCTACTGCTGAGTGTGCATAGGGCTCCTCATGTCTCCAACTATAAACTCCTAGGAGAGGATTTGAGTTAACTTCAAGAGATCAGAAATATTTTCTTCCTTTATCAAAAGAAAAAAAAAATACTCTTCAGAATTCAGAACTCAATAGAATTTGGCAGTTATTACATGGAAAGTATAATGAATCAAGATTGAGGTAATACGATGTATTTTTTTCAGGTTATGTAATTAACCATAATATAATATACATAGAGAATAGGAACAATGTGACAGAGTTTGTCCTACTGGGACTGACACAGAACCCAAAGCTGCAGAAAGTCACATTTGCCGTCTTTCTGGGCATCTACATCGTCTCTATGGTGGGGAACGTGCTCACCTTGGTCACCATCACAGGCAGCCCATTATCACGGTCCCCAATGTACTTCTTCCTGGCTCATCTCTCTTTTATTGATGCTTGTTATGCCTCTGTCAATAACCCAAAGTTGATTGTAGATTCCCTCCATGAAACAAAAACTAGCCCTTTCAATGAATGCATGACTCAGATCTTTGCGGAACATTTGTTTGGAGGCGCTGATGTCATCCTGCTCACCGTCATGGCCTATGACCGCTACGTGGCCATCTGCAAGCCGTTGCACTACACAACCATCATGAACTGGCAGTTGTGTTGGCTGCTGATTGGAGTGGTGTGGGTGGGAAGCTTTCTTCATGCAACCATTCAGATCCTCTTCATCTTCCACTTACCCTTCTGCGGCCCTAACGTCATAGATCACTTTATGTGTGATCTGACCCCTGTGCTGAACCTTGCCTGCATGGATACCCACACTCTAGGGCTCTTTGTTGCTGCCAACAGTGGTTTCCTGTCTGTTAAACTTCCTCCTCTTGCTGGGCTCCTATGTGGTCATCGCATACACCCTAAGGACACACAGTTTGGAGGCGAAGCGCAAGGCCCTCTCCACGTGTGTCTCCCACATCACAGCCGTCATCATATCCCTTGTGCCCTGCATTTTTGTGTACCTGAGACCAGCAAATTCTTTCCCGATTGATAAAGCAGTTACTGTGTTTTACACCATGATAACTCCCATGTTAAATCCTTTAATCTATACCTTAAGGAATGCCCAGATGAAAAATGCCATTAGGAATTTGTGTAATAGAAAAGTGATTTCAGATGATGGATAGATAAAATGTACAGGAAACCCAGCATTGATTCTACTAATGCAAAGGTCAAATGGACATTGCTGATGCTTTCAGCAGAGAATACCTATGAGATAAAAGGAAAATAAATAGCCAGTATACATCATAGATCCTGCAGGGGGGACAAAAAATGGGTACAAGGAAAGTCAGGAAATACTTAGCAGGAGACTACTTTTGCATGTTTGGCCATTTTACCAGGTTAGGACTTAGATTTTCTAGTTTCATCATGTGTGTGGATCAATAAACTCATTCTAATAAAACAAAATTAAGTAAAAAAAAAACCTTAATATTTATCAGTAATCTCTGTAACAATCCAATGAAGTCGACATTGCTACTACCCTCATTTTACAGGTGGGAAAGCAAGCAGAAAGAGGAAAGTTGCCAGACAGAAATATTGAAGATTATTTAGCTGTATTTAGCTGACCTCTCAGACTATGTTCTCAGCTGCTGAGCTGTGTTTCCAGGCAATGATAACAGAAAGGACACATGACTACTTTATTGCTTCCATTTTTGAGACAGGCACTGTGCTGAAACACACACATGCATATATATATATATAACTCTATATATGGTATATAACTGGTTTAGGGGCTCAAACTAACAGGCCCTTTGCCCTATAAGTGGTACCTACGGTATGTTGCACCATATTTCCAAATTCTCTTGCTGCTTTCAGAATCATTCTGCTTTGCTTATGTCATGACCTTACCCTGATAATCCATCAAAAAGAGTGATGATTCAGGTAAAAGCATAGTTTAATGTCAGACAGAAATGTTGCTTTATGAAATAAATTAAATGTCATACTCTCTGTAATACTTACCTACTTGCTAACAATAGTTTCTGCAAGTAGGACAACATTTGCTTTATGATAAACACTGAATCAGTTCAGTTCAGTCTCTCAGTGTGTCCGACTCTTTGTGACCCCATGGACTGCAGCCCGCCAGGCCTCCCTGTCCATCACCAACTCCCTGAGTTACTCAAACTCATGTCCATTGAGTCGGTGATGCCATCCAACCATCCCATCCTCTGTCATTCCCTTTTCCTCTCACCTTCAATCTCTCCCAGCAGATACTGAATAAATCAGTGTAAACACAAAGGAAGATGAAAAGCTCACATAAAATATACAGCAAAATGTAGCATTGCACACCTGGATTTATATTCAATATTACAGCTGGGGCAAGTAGGAAAGGCTCTAATAATTTGTATCATAAATCCAGGAAATGTATGAGGGAATGGATAAAAGTAGAAAGTCACTAACTTTGATCAGCCTGATTCACTGATATGGACTCACTAAGCAGTGGTAATGGTTTAGTTGCTGAGTTGTGTCCGACTATTTGTGACCCCATGAACTGTAGACCAGTAGGCTCCTCTGTCGGTGGGATTCCCGAGGCAAGAGTATTGGAGTGGGTTGCCATTTCCTTCTTCAGGGGACCTTCCCCTCTCAGGGATGGAACCCAGGTCTTCTGCACTGCAGACCATATCTTGAATTGCAGGCAGATTCTTTGCTGACTCAGCCACCAGGGAAGCCTGCACTAAGCAGAGATCCTGCATTTAGTGTAGCAACTGGAGGAGGTAAGACAGGCTTTCACAGGCTTTCTTTTGGTGTCTAAGATGTGAACCAAATGGTAACCCACAGTGAGCAGCTTAGAAATACTCAAACTGCTTTGGATTAATACAGAGGATTAATTCATTCCTGGTTAATCAACAGGAATAGACTGTAACATAAGCAAATTTGTTATTGAGAATCCACTCAACCTCCCTGGGAAGGTACAGAGCACAAAGCTGTCATCACAGCCGTGAAAGATAAATTTGAAGGGGGGAGTTTGGCATCCTTGAGAAGTTCTGAGATGGCTCTTTCTATATGCCAGCCCTCCGGTTTCTGGTTTACAAATTCGAATGTGTTACGAGTGATTTGATCCTGGGGAACAGGAGCCAAGTAGTGGCACTCAGCGCCAACGGCAAGGCGGGCTTAGTTACTGTACTGGGCAGTAGAGGGTAGTGCTATTGTTAGTAACTCAGTGTTACTCCCCATTCGGTTGCCATTGTGATGATGCCTGCACCAGACGGCGACCTGATGTACTGTGTTCATCGCTCCTCCCCAGAAAACTTGTGTACTTAAACTTTACTTGTACTTAAACAACTTATGTCCTTAAAACACAATGAAGAGTGGGATCATGAAAACATTAACCAAAAAGGGGGGAAATCTTGAAGAGTAGATAAAGATAAGGAACTGTAAGGGTTTTGGGCATACCCTGTTTTCCTCCTTTGATCTGGCCAATTGGTGGGGACCAGGTCGTTTTCCACTTCTCTCCTGCACAAACTCTTCGAACTCCTTTGTGAGCAAAGAACTTTGTAAAGTATAAAATGGTGGGCTCCCAGACTCATGGTGAGGTCACCTCCATGCATGGATGCATGGATGGTGGTCTCTCTGGGAGTCAGGCATGCTGATTACTGGACTTAACAGCTGCTAAGAGCCAGATGAAGGTGCTTTACCCCTGACTGTTGCGATTCATTTACTATGTGCTATTTCAAATTCGCTTCCTTCCTTTCACTTTGATCCTTGAATGGTACCAGCTTAAATACTTGATAAATTGGTATTTGCTATGAACCTGTGGACTACATCTTGAAATCTTTAAAGGAACCTTTGAAGCAAAGCAAAAGATAGAGTCAAAATGACAATCAGAATAATCAGCAGAAGAGGACTTACAGTGTTGTCCAGCTGATGGTGGTGTTCCAAGAGTGAAACACAGAGGACGCTTTCTCAGTTCTCAGTTGAACTGTGTCAGCAGAAAAGTTCTAGATTACATAAGCAAATATCTAGCTCAAATCATTAAGAGAGAAATTCATGTCATCAAAATCAATTCCCAGACTTGAGCCAGTTTACAGATTCAGAATGCTATGAACAAAATGGGGGATTCAGTACACTTGAAGGACGACTTTGATACCTTGCTAAAATTTTATAACATATCTTTCCCTCAGATTTGTACCTCCAGCCTTTTATCAGGTTAACTATGCACTGTGGAAAAGCAAAAATCAGATCTTTCAGAACACTGGCTTTGACCTGAAACTTATTCCAAGAGATCCAAAGCAATACTGTAGTCCCTCAATCAGAGTAAGAGTATATGGAGGTCTGGTGATCAATGGAATTTTAGCTCAGGTCTGTTTACAGTGGGCCCAGTGATCATGGAACCCATGCCGTGGTTATTTCCTCAACTCCAGAATGCATAATTGGAATAGATATTCTTAGCAACTGACAGAATTGTTTGGCTGACCTGTGAAGTAAGAGACATTATGTCAAGAAAAGCCAAGTGTAAGACACTGCTACTGTCCTACCTAGGAAAGCAGTAAATCAAATCTAAATCACACCTCTGGAAGGATTGTAGAGATTATTGCCAATGCCAAACCTTGGAAGATGCAAGGGTGGTGATTCCCACAGCATACAATTTCAGTTCTCTCATTTTGCCTGTTGTCGAAGACAGATGGATCTTGGAGAGTGAGTGGATAATTCTGAGGTTAACCAGCTTCTGTATCAGATGCAGTTTCATCCTGAGAGTAAGTTACCAGAACTGCTGGTACCTAGTATGTAGCTAAACTTCTGGTTTTATGTCTCTGTCAATAAAAACTACCAGAAGCATTTAGATTTCAGCTCAAAAGGCCAGCAGTAACCCTCCATGGTCCTACATCAGGAATGCATCAGCTCTCACCAGAATTGTGTTATAATACAGTTTATAGCGATCTTGGGTGTCATATTCTACAAGGTATCACATTGATTCATTGTACTGATGACATCATGCTGATTGGACCTACTGATCAAGAAGGAGTAACTGTTGAGGTAATCGGAACACAGGTTGGAAAAGAATTTCTAGACACAGATCATTTCAGAAGGGAGTGAGATTATTAAGAGCATGAAGCAGAGAGGAAGGCACTGCAAATGCAGTGGGCCAATCTCCTGTCAGAGCAGGGAAAGTCAAGAGTTTTCATGGATTAGTAGCCAGTTTTTACAGCCTCCAGGAAAAGCAAATTCCTGCTGAAAAGTTGGCATTACGTGATTGGTTTGGGTGCTACAGGGTGACTATTGGGGTGGGCATTTTTGTCTAATTTGAGGTTAAGAAGTCTACTGGTGATGATCAGAGGGGTTTTCAGCAACAGTTACAATGGGACTCAGCCAGCTTTGGAGGTGACCTCAGTTCTGGGCTCTGCTTCTGTGGTCTTGGTGCAAGGCCTCGCACCTGTGGCCTTGGGGCAGAACTCAATAGAAATTACTTTAGAGGTTTGGTAAAATATTTCCTGTGCTACAGGGTAATACAAGTTCAGCTAAAATTAGGAGACTCAAACTCAGTAAAATTTCTAGGGGCCCAGTAGCATGGGGCATATCACGCTGTCCCTTTTAAGATTCTGAAGGATCATTTGTTCCATCTGGCTTCTCCTATAACCAAAGATGGTGCATAGTGTCCCTGGGGCCTCACTGGATTTGGGAGTCAACATATCTTTCATTTTGGAGTATTAATCTGGCTGATTTATAAATTATTCAGAAAGCTGAAAGCTTGAAGTGGGCGTCCAAAATAGAGAAGTTTCTGCAAAAGTTTGGGCCATCGCATAAGCTTCTCTTCCACTTAGGACAAATGATCCAGTAGATCTATGGTGCTTGATGTGTCAGTGGCAGATAAGAATGTTGGAAATGTCTGCCCTCCATACGTGAATTTCAGTGAAACACTTAGGATTTGGGGAAAAAATACTTGCCATCCTCCAAAGATAACCACTCCCCTTTTTATGAAAAAGCTCATAGCCTGCTAGTGGTTCTTAAAGGAAACTGAATGCTTCATCAAGGGCCACCAAGTCACTATGCAACCTAAGTTTCTGACATGCACTTGGTATCTATCATCTAACCCATCAAAGTCATAAAGTGGGGTGTGCACAGCAGTACTCCATCATCAAATGAAGTGATACATACATGATCTGGCCCAAGTAGGACCGGAAGGCAAAGTTCCAGAGAGAAGTGGTAAAAATGCTCATGGTCCCCACTCCCACTACATTCCCTTCTCTCCCCCTGCCTGCACCTATGGATTCATGTTGTCAACTGACTGAGGAATGTAAGACTTCAGACTTCAGATTTCTGCAGTGATCTCCAAAATTGGAAGCTGCAGAAAGGCAAACTCATCCTGAAAATGCCTGAAGCTCAGTAGTGATGGGAAACCATTAAATTGGGTGAATTTCAAGGGGTGCATCTAGTTGATTACTTTACTTGGAAGGAGAAATGTACAAATGTACAACAAATACTCATTCATAGTTTTGGTCAATGATTTGTCTGAATGGTCAGAGGCTTGTTGGGGCGAGGGGTATAGTTGCAAGATTGGTGACAAGAAAATTTGAGGAAGAGGTATATATACAAACTTGCTTGAATGGGCAAAAAACATGAAACTCCTTGCTTCCCAAATCACAAAGGTTGAAAATGGAAGTAAAAATCTACACTACTCACTGCAGTTAACTATTAGCAAACTTTGTCCTTCCTGTTCCTATTATGTTCTGTTTGCTTAGAGTCTTTAGTTACAAAGAGAGAAATGCTTCCACCAAGAGGTACACAAGATTCTGTTGAACTGAGCATCGAGTCAGTGATGCCATCTAACCATCTCATCGTCTGTCATCCCCTTTTCCTCCTGCGTTCAATCTTTCCCAGCATCAGGGTCTTTTCTAATGAGTCAGCTCTTCACATCATGTGGCCAGAGTATTGGAGTTTCAGCTTCAGCATTAGTCCTTCCAATGAATATTCAGGACTGATTTACTTTAGGATGGACTGGTTGGATCTCCTTGCAGTCCAGGGGACTCTCAGGAGTCTTCTCCACCACCACAGTTCAAAAGCATATATTAATGATTTTCAAAATATTAGTAGATTTGAGCAAAACATGAGACAAACTAAAAATTATTGAGACTTGAGAGAGAATTATTTATACCATATATGTGAATTATGAACTTTCTTTCTTGGAAAGAAAAACACTTTGAAAGCAGAAATATATAGTGGTTTCTAGGAATTCCAAAGGATAAGTAATGGCATGAATTACGCCCAGACCATTTTAGGGAAGGGAAATAATTATGTTTAATATTGTGATGGTGGATAAATGATATAATATGTTGTGTCAAAACTCATAAAACTATGTTAAAAAATGGTAAATTGAAAATTATGTCCTTTATTAAACATGTATCAATTTTGGTCATCAGTCTTAGCAAATATACCACACAAATGCAAGATGTCAGAAAACTGGGAAATTGAGAGGGATATAGAGTGGGTATTTGTGAACTGTCAGTATTTATTGCACAGTTTTCTGTGAACTTAAAGCTTTTCTAAAAGTAGCCTGTTTAAAAGTTTATTTACCCAGGAGGTTCAGTGGTAAAAAATCCGTCTGCCAAGCAGGAGACACGGGTTCAATCCCTTGGTGGGGAAGGTCCCCTGCAGAAGGCAACCTGCTCTGGTGTTCTCACCTGGGAAATCCCACGGACAGAGGAGCCTGGTGGGCCACAGTCCACGGGGTCACAAAGAGTCGGGCACAGTTTAGTGACTAAGTAGCCAGCAGCAAGCGCAGCTTCTCTTTACCATATTTAAAATATTTTATTTGAATTTTTATTTAATTTATTCTATATGTGCATACTTTATTAAGCTACATATTAATGCCCACAAGTCCTCTTCAGTTTACCCTAGGAAGCTATACAGATATCATTTTTGAACACTGCCTCTTGTTTAGTGGCATGGTATGACATCACTTGACAAGATAACTCTGAATGCCTTTTGAGCATTAAGAAGAGACACAGGGATGTTGTGGGGGATGCCGTAATAATCTCGAAAAGAGACTATGATAGTTTGAACCAGGTGAGTAGCAGTGTGTGGTCAGAAAATGTCTGCTATGAATTCAGTTTTAATTTTTGATGGGAGTGTAAAATGGCACATCCACTTTGGATAATGTTCTAGATGGTTAGCATAAAGTAAACATACACTTAGCATATATTCCAACAGTTTTATTTTTAGCCAAATATCCTGGAGAAATAGTGTTTTCTAAAGCTTTGTACTATTATGTTCACAACTGCTTTGTACATAATAGACAAGAGACTGCAATAATCCAAATATATATTAATAAAAGAGAAGGATAGAAAGAAAAAAAGTGAAGTTACTCAGTCGTGTCCAACTCTTTGTTGGAGCCTACCAGTCTCCTCCATCCATGGAATTTTCCAGGCAAGAGTACTGGAGTGGGTTGCCATTTCCTTCTCCAAGGAATCGTCCCAACCCGGAGATTGAACCAGCGTCTCCCCCATTGCAGGCAGACGCTTTACAGTCTGAGTCACCTGGGAAGCCCCAAAGAGAAAGATAAGTTGTAATAAAAATATAAAATTAAATCTTTCTCAGCCGTAAAGAGCAATGAGTTTTTGATACACACAACTTTGATTAATTGCAAAAAACATTTTGTTCAGTTGAAGTCTTGCTTTAAAGTATTTCCTTATGGTTTCAAATGTATTGAACTATAGAACAGGCAAAACTATCTATGTTGGAAAAATAAAACAAAGCATTGATTTAATATAAGGCGTAAGGGACTGAGAATTGTTAAGGAGGCAGCTTGAGGGAAATTTCTGGTGTAAAAAAAAAATTGCTAAATCATTTGATAAGTACTAGGTTGCTCACATATAATCATTTTTAAATTTTAAGTGTTTGAAAAAATACACAATAATATGCTGGAGAATTTTTATAAAATTTTTAATTGGATAATCGCTTTAGAAGATTGTGTTGATTTTTGATATACAACAATGTAAATAAGTGGTAAGTAAACGCTATCCAATAGCAATAGCCAGTTTTTGGTAGTTTTGTTTCCTTTCTGAAAAAAAGTGGATTTTTGTTATTTTCTTTCAGTAACTTCTTCATCCTTAAAGAGTTAATTATTATTTTTAATGAAAGTTACTGTTTTACTTATTATTTACTGTTCCATCATGATATACTCATTGTCACAAATTATTTCAGAACTTCATAGAGCATTATTTCAAGAGGCACGTAACATTTCTTCTTACAGAGCACAACAGCATGTTAGTCCTTTGTTTACTACTTGAATTGTACATTGCATTCTATTTGTGAGCTTGCTGAACATCGTTGCATGAAATGATTTTTTCCCACATTCATTATACTTTGGATAGCAACATCACATTCAATTAGTTATATTCAACAGTGCCTGAGACTCGTTAGATATTAACACTGATCCTCTTTATACTTTTATGTGTGAGACTCAATAACTCTTTGATATACTATTCTGGATGACCAAGGTATGCCTTGACCTTTGACCCAGACTGAAATTTTGGAGCCCAGGATGGTAAACGGGGCTTTAAAGATGTTCAACAGTTGGAAAAAGGAAGTCAAGCTTCCAGATAAGGAGCCAGTTCTGCCCTTATTTATTATGGACTATACCACTAAGGAACAGTGCATTCAAAGTAAGTATGGAAAATACATCAGAAAATTATGCTAGATTATTTTGTGATGATGTCTCTCTGAGTAAAAGACGGAAACTGTTCTTCACTTGCCTATTAGAAGACAGTCAGAGGTACTGTCCATTCTGATCATTTTTAATAGAAGTCTCCTCACAGGGCAATGAAAAAAAAAAATGCTCCTGTCTGCATTTCAGGGGAGATATCTTAAGAAACAGTGACATAGGTTATTGGCATCATAGAAAGTGTCTTCCCCAATATGCCAGTCATAAGCACCTCATATGTAAAAAGCAACTTATTTGTCTATTTAGCTTATAAAGGCAGCAAGTTAATTGCCTCATGCTCATTCATCACATATCAACAAGGGTTTGGAGCTCTAGGTGCTTCACACTGAGCAACATCACCAGGGAAATGTGGGGGAGAAGGTAAAAAAACAGACAAAATAAAGATAATGTTATTTATTTAAAAGGAAACAGGTCACCCAGAAACAACTCTGCTACTGTCTAGGGCCTTAAATGACCTCTTCTGGTGTTAGAAGCTTAGCAGAACCATGTGGTATAATATTCTCAAAGCCTTAAATTTAAAAAAAAAAAAAAAAGCCAAACAAGAATTCAATACACACAAAAAAGTGTCTTTTTAAAAAAAGGTATAATCTGCATTTCTGATTATTAACAATGTTTGATATCTTTGTAAGTGCCTCTTGACCAACTGTATTTCTTCTATGAAAAAATATATTTTTAATTTCTTTTAATATTGAATTATATGAGCTGTTTACATATTCTGGATATTAACCTATCAGTCATGTTATTAGCAAATATTTTCCCCCATTCATGTTGCTTATTCACTTGGTTGATAGTTTCCATTGTTGTGCAAACAATTTTAAATTTAATTGGGTACCATTTCCTCATTTTATTTTCTTTGGTTTAAGAGACAAATCCAAAATTATTGCTACAATTTTTTATCATAGAGTGTTCTGCCAGTACTTTCCTGTAGGAGTTTTATGGCTTCCAGTCTTACATTTAGATTGTTAATCCATTTCAAATTTACATTTTTATATGATGCTAGAGAATGTTTTAATTTCATCCTCTTTTGCATATAGCTGTTCAACTTTCCCAACACCATTATTGAAGAGGCTGTCTTTTCAACCTTGTATGTTCTTACCAACTTTGTCATAGATTGACAAACCATAAGTGTGTGGGTTTATGTCTGGTGTCTCTATTTTGTTTCACTCATGTCTGAGTCTGTTTGTGTGCCCATAACATACTGTTTTGAATACTGTAGTTTTATCCTGGGAGAATGATACATTCAGCTATGCTATGTCTCAAATTTGTTTTGGCAAATTAAACCACAGTGAGATACTGTCTCAAACTTGCCAAAATAGCTATTATTAAAAGGAAAACAAATAACAACTTTTGGTCAGGATATGTAGAAAAGCGAACCCTTGAAAACTGGTACAGCCACTATGGAAAACATTATGGAGGTTTCACAAAAAACTAAAACTAGAACTACCATATGACCCAGAAACTACACTCCTAGTGATATGTCTGAAGAGAATGAATGCTTATTCAATAGATACATTCACCCAATGTTCATAGCAGCATTATTTATGATAGCTGATGTATGGAATCAGTTTGTGTCCATCAACAGATATATAGATGAAGATAAAGTGATATACATATTTAATGGAATGCTATTCTGCCACAAAAAATAATTAAATCTTGCCAATTGCAATGACATGGATGCACTTGAAGGGCATCACACCAAGTGAAATGAGTCAGACAGACAAAGATAGATACAGTATGATACCATCTATATGTAAAATGTAAAACATAAACTACTTAATGAGTATAACATCTCACACTCTAGCAAAGTAATGCTCAAAATTCTCCAAGTGAGGCTTCAACAGTACATGAACTGAGGACTTCCAGATGTTCAAGCTGAATTTAGAAAAGCAGGGGAACCAGAGATCAAATTGCCAACTTTGTTGGGTCATGGAAAAAGCAAGAGATTCCAGAGAAACATCTACTTCTGCTTCACTGACTACACTAAAGCCTTAGACTGGGTAGCTCACAACAAGCTGTGGAAAATCCTGTCTCCTGAGAAATCTGTATGCAGGTCAAGAGGCAACAGTTAGAACTGGACATGGAACAGTGGGCTGGTTTCAGATTTGGAAAGGAGAATGTCAAGGCTCTATATTGTCACCCTGCTTATTTAACTTGTATGCAGAGTACATCGTGAAAAATGCCCGACTGGATGAAGCACAAGCTGGAATCAAGATTGCCAGGAGAAATATCAATAAACTTCAGATATGCAGGTGGCACCACCCTTAAGGCAGAAAGTGAAGAAGAACTAAAGAGCCTCTTGATGAAAGTGAAAGAGGAGAGTGAAAAAGATGGCTTTAAACTCAACAGTCAAACAACAAAGATCATGGCATACGGTCCCATCACTTCATGCAAATAGATGGGAAAACAATGGAAACAGTGACAAACTTTATTTTCTTGGGCTCCAAAATCACTGCAGATGGTGGCTGCAGCCACGAAATTAAAAGACACTTGCTCCTTGAAAGAAAAGTTATGACCAACCTAGACAGCATATTAAAAAGCAGAGACATTACTTTACTGATACAAATGTCCATATAGTCAAAGATATGGTTTTTCCAGTGGTCATATTGGATGTGAGAGTTGAAACATAAAGAGAGCTGAGTACCGAAGAACTGATGTTTTTGAACTGTGGTGCTGGAGAAGACTCTCGAGAGCCCCTTGGACTGCAAGGAGATCCAGCCAGTCAATCCTGAAGGAAATCAATCCTGAACCTTCATTGGAAGGACTGATGCTGAAGCTGAAACTCCAGTACTTTGACCACCTGATGCGAAGAACTGACTCATTGGAAAAGACCCTGATGCTGGGAAAGACTGCAGGCAGGAGGAGAAGGGGACAGCAGAGTATGAGATGGTTGGATGGCATCACCGACTGGATGGACACGAGTTTGAGTAAACTCCGGGAGTTGGTGATGGACAGGGAAGCCTGGCATGCTGCAGTCCATGGGGTCACAAAGAGTTGGACATGAGTGACTGAACTGAACTGAACTGAGGAATTGAATAGTCTCTTCAGCAGATGATGCCAATAAACAGGTATCAAAAACAAAAGAATGAGCTTGGAACCCTGCTTCCTTTTTATATGAAGTTAACTCAAAATAGGTCAAGAACAAAACGTACAACTGAAACTATTATATTCATAGTAGAAAACACAGGGAACATTTTCAAGACTTTGGATTAAGCAACAGTTTCTTAAATATGGCAATAAAATCACAGGTAACAAGAGAAAAATAGATAAGTTTGATTTCCCTAAAATTCAAAACTCTTGTGCATCAAAGGGCACTATCAAGAAGCTGAAAGCTGGAGAACATTTCTGATGGCTATGTAACATGATGTCAAGCTGTGAATACACAGTCATTCCTCATAAAGTTAGGTATAGAATTGTCACAGGACTCAGGAACTCCTTTACTAGATAAAGAGACAGAAAAATTGCAGACAAGTATTCAAACAAACCTGTATAACCGCCTGGTGGTGGTGGTTTAGTCGCTAATTTGTGTTCAACTCTTGTGACCCCATGGACTGCAGCCCGCCAGGCTCCTCTGTCCATAGGATTCTCCAGGCAAGGATACTGGAGTGGGTTGCCATTTCCTTCTTCAGGGGATCTTCCCGACTAAGGAATTGAACCCAGGTCTCCTGTATGGTAGGCAGCTTCTTTACCAACTGAGCTACAATGGAAGCCCATATAAACACTTGCAGTAGCACTATTTGCAATAGCCAAAACACCTCAAATTACTAATAACCCATGAATGAATAATAGACTTTTGGTCTATCCATGCAATAGGATATTAATTCGTGATAAACATGAATGAAGTACTAATATATGCTACAATATAAATAAACTTGGAAACATGCTAGGACAAATAAACCAAAAGATCTTACATTATTTGATTTTATGTATATAAAATGCCCAGAATAAGCAAATTTGGAGAAATAAAAAACCTCCTAGTGGTTTCCAGGTCTTCGGGGTAGGGAAAAATGGTAATATGGTAATTGACTTAATTGACTGCCAGGAGCTGGCACACGAGATCCCGCCCATGACAAGGTCACGAGGGAGAAAACCTGACGGGCAAGGCGGATCAGGTTTTCAGGGGTTTTGAAAAGCTGCCCCCGGTTCTCACCTTAAAGATGATATCTGTCTCTCTGATGCTTGCTTACACAGGCAGAAGGCCTTCCCCCATCTCTTCCCAAAAAATAATCAATTTAGAACTTTAATCAATAAGTTTCCTGGGTGGTGGTATTTTATGAGATTATCCAGGGTGAAAGGAGTGTTTTAATTTAAACTCCTTTGCTGGTATTTTAGCTTGTTTGGCAAATGCGTTTATGCCTCTGGTACTAATATGCGTGATTACTTATAATACCCTAATCATAAAACAGCATAAAGAACCTGATCACATGAAGGCCCTAATAGACATAGAGCCTTTATGGGGGGTGAAGGAGTCCTATTAGAAAACATAAGAAAAATTATTCTAAAGGTGGTTATTGGGTTAACATTTGCTTGCTGTGTTTTTGCTCTTAATGTGCTAAGGTTGTATTATAGAAACCATTGTTAATATCATTATAGATCTAGAAAAAAAAGAGCTTAGCCCTAGTGTGATAAATGTGAAATGGTTGTTAATTGTCAGCCAGGAGTGCTAGGCAGAAGCTGCCTCACCAAAGTCGCAGAGTCAGTCTGGGGTAAACTTCTTAGGTAAATGCAACTGACAACTTCTGCAGAAGGATTAATTTTTGTGTTAACAAGGTTATACTTCTACTCTGCACTGTTGCCCTATGAGACTGCTACCTTTCAGCTAAGGTCACCATAGAAACAGAAAATAGGTTTACGTTCACCTGACCTGCATAAAATGTTAATAGGCCCCAAGGCCAGAAGATAATGTACAAGACCCTCGTGAACAAAGAAGTATGCAGAAAACACCCTGGTTTCGTGAAGGACAAGCTGATGTAATGTTAAACTATCTTCCCCTTAGAAATGTACTAACTTAGGGTATAAAAGCCACGGTAAAAAATAAAGCATTGCCAGACCCTGCAAACACCCCCGTCTGGTCATTCTCTCTCTCTCTCTCTCTCTCTCTCTCTCGGCATCCTGAGACTTGGCCCTAACAAGGCTGGTCTCACGTGTCTTCTCTCACCGACGCCGTTCACCCCAAGGGTACCCCCTGGATCCTGCCAAGGCTGGACCCCGGCAGTTGACAAGTGGTGATGAAAATGTTCTGCAACTAGAGAGCTGTGATCATTGCACAACATTGTTCATGTATTAAGAGTCAAAGAATTGTATATTTTTAAATCATTAAAATAATGAAATTTGCCTCAATAATAACCACTAATACACCTTTTAAAGTAAATGAAATTGAGTTAATAACAAGTTGAAATTTCTGGAAAGGAGTAAAATCTTTACAGGTAAATCGGGGTATATTTCTTTTCAAATTTATGAAAAATTGACAGGAGAGTAGGAAATGCCATGAAGAAATTTAAAAGCCAGATAATTTGACAAATTAAAATATAATATATCATAAAATTATTATAAAATCTAACTAAAGAAAATTTTAAAAAGATGAATAGTTTTATGACAATTGAATGCATTAAATGTGTTAAATGTGTACATAAAATTAGTCTAAAAATCACTCCATGTCCAATAAATTCGACTTTTGAATTTCACAAAATATTTTTAAAATAAGTAATACAAATTCTGAAGAAATTCTTTCAGAAAATAGAGAATTCTCAGCACATCATTTTATGAAACTACCATCACATACCTGCCAAGTTGCATGATAAGGTTATAAAATATATGCATTATGAACATATTAAGCAACATACCAATGAATGAGTTCTGTCATTTTATTTTATTTTTTGATTTTTTTTCCATTTATTTTTATTAGTTGGAGGCTAATTACTTTACAATATTGTACTGATTTTGTCATACATTGAGCAGTTGAATGGATAAGGAAGCTGTGGTACATATACACCATGGACTATTACTCAGCCATTAAAAAGAATTCATTTGAATCAATTCTAATGAGATGGATGAAACTGGAGCCCATTATGCAGAGTGAAGTAAGCCAGAAAGATAAAGATCATTACAGTATATGAACGCATATATATGGAATTTAGAAAGATGGTAATGATAACCCTATATGCAAAACAGAAAAAGAGACACAGATGTACAGAGTTCTGTCATTTTAAAAAGTAATTTTTCAACATGACTGTATAATCTATTCCAGTAGTAAAACAGTTTAACTTTCCAAAATTAATCAATGATATTCACTAAATTAAAAAAAATAAAGAAGAATCTCATGACCAGTTTGATAGATGTATGCAAATTGAAAACTTCCAATTTAAATTTATGGATAAAAATATAAGAAAATGAAGGATGAAAGGAATTGATTCAATCTGAGAGATTATCTGAATAATATCTACATCTATCATCATACTTAACTGAATTCTAAGACTGAAAAGAAGTCATGTCTGTCCTCTCCTAATTTCTCTTCTGCATTGTACCCCAAATTCTAGTAATTAAATTTAAAACAAAAGAAAAACAGAATATAGATTAGAAAAGAAGAAGCAATATTATAAAAACATCAATGTACATAATTATATGGGTAGAAAATGCCAAGGTGAAAGTGAAAGTTTTAGTCACTCAGTCATATCTGACTCTTGGTGATCCCATGGACTGTAGCCCACCAGGCTTCTCTGACCATGGAATTCTCGAGGCAAGAATACTGGAATGGATTGCCATTCCCTTCTCCAAGGAATCTTCCCGACCCAGGAATTGAACTCGGGTCTCCTCCATTGTGGGAAGATTCCTTACCATCTGAGCCATCAGGGAAGCTCAGAAAATGCTAAGGGCTCTACAGAAAATCTAATAGATCTAATCAGTTCATTCAATAAGATTACAGGCTAGAAAGTCAACACAGTATATCAAATGTATTTCTATGAAAGCAATAGTTAGAAATAGAAATTAGAAAGAAAATTATATTAACATTCTACTAAAATGTGATACTTGAAGGACATATTTAAAAATATATTAAAGAGTTTTATGTATATACCAGAAAACACTACTGAAAGAAAGCAAATATATCAGTAAAGGGAAAGATAATGGCATTTTGATGATTAACAGATTCAGTGTTTTCATCATATCAATCATTACAATGTCAATACAATTCCAATAAGTATCTTACAGGCTATTTGAAGAAACTGACAATTTTATTTTGAAATTTATGCATAAGCATACAGATTTAAAGGAACCTAGACTAGAAAACCACTCTCAAGAAATGACTATGGCAGAACCTGTTCTACCTAAATTCAGGACCCACTATTAAGCTCCCATCAACAAAATTGCGTGTACAGTTCCTTTGCCTCCTTAGGCAAGTTTATTTCCAAGTACTTTATTCTTCTTGATAAGGAGGGTAAAGACCTGTGCACTGAAAACTATGGCACTGATGAAAGAAACTGAAGATGACCCATAGATGGAAAGATACATCACGTTCTTGATTTGGAAGAACCGATGTTATCAAAATGACTATACTACATAAGGCAATCTACAGATTCAATGCAATCCCAATCAAAACATTTTTTACAGAACTAGAACAAAAAAAAATCTTAAAATTTGTATGGAAACATAAAAGATGCTGAATACCAAACGCAATTTTGAGAGAGAGAAATAAAGCTAAAGGAATCAAGCTCGCTGGTCAGATCATGCTACAAAGTCCACTCACGCACATACGGTCGCTTAGTCTGCAGCAAAGGAGGCAATGGAAATAAGACAATCTCTTCAACAAATGATGCTGGGAAAACGGAACAGCTCTGTGTAAAAGAACGAAATGAGAGCATGTCCAACATCACATACACACGTTAAAATGGATTAAAAACCTAAACTAACATAAGATACTATAAAACTTAGAAAATATCGGCAGAATACTGTCTAACATAAATCAGAACAAAATGATTTTCAATTCATCTTCTCGAGTAAAGGAAATAAAAAACAGGAATAAAGAACAGTACCTAATCAAATTCAAAACTTTTTCATGGTGAAAGAAACCATAACCAAAACAAAACAACAAAGCTCACAGAATGGGAGAAAATATTTGCAAGTGACACAGCTAACAAGGGATTAGATCCCCAGATTTACAAATACCTCATGCAGCTCAATTAAAAAAAAAAAAAAAAAAAACTCAAAAAATGAGCAGATCTAAAGAGACATTTCATCAATGTAAACTTACAGATGCCAGGAGACACATGACAAGATGCACACATTGCTAAGTATTACAGAAATGCAAATTAAAACTACAATGAGACATCCACTCACACCTGTCAGAAAGACTATCATCAAAAAAATCTACAACCAGTAAATACTGGAAAGGATGTGGAGAAGAAAGAATGTTCCAACACTGTGGAAGGGAATGTACATTGATACAACCAGTATGGAGAACAATATGGATTTTTCTTAAAAAAAAAAAAAAAAACTAAAAATAAAGCTACCATATGATCTAGCAATGCTACTCCTGGACATATATCTGGAGAAGCATGGTTCATAAGGATACAAGCACTTCAGTGGTCATTGCAGTGCTGTTTACAATAGCCAATACAAAGAAGCAATTACGTGTCCATCAATAGATGGATGGATGAGGAAGATATAGTACATATGTATAATGGAAGTTTTCTCTCTGACATGGTCTCACAGGGTAACTACATCACAGATGTTACTGTGATGGAATTACACCATCCTTGTTATTTATACAACTGTCAGCCTGCTTAGAAAGCCAGGTTCAGATAGAGAAAGGGCACACACACGTTTTGGCTGCAAGTGCGGGGAATGCAATTCCCCACTAAAAACTGAGTGTCTCCCAGCCATGTCTCTAGAGGATACCTGCTTCTAAGACAAAGCCTTTCAATCCAAGCAGATAATTAGTTCCTGGGAGGGAAAACTGCAGCTATAGACCAGGTCCTAGAACCTATATGGCAAACTTGGTAAATAACCACACATGCAATTGAAAAACATCTTTTCTTGTTTACATTTTCCAGAGAAAGATTTGTCAAGAGTGGAAGGACCCATTTGAATATGTTTCCACCACACATTCTGCCTCCTAGCTTTTGGATCAGACCATTCATGGAAGATCATTTTCCCTTGGTATTTTAAGTGAATTTATTCTAAATTCAAGTCCCAGATTTTCTGTGAAACCTTTTTCAGTCTTTAGGCTAGAAGAAAAGATTTAGACTTATCCAAAGACTTAGTTATCTTCTATTGACTTGATATTGAATTATCTGAATAGCCCCTTTCTGAGTGTGTCACATCATTTCCTATTGAAAACTTCTTATCCAAAGAGGCGGTCAATTTTAAAATGGAATTAGTTCTGAACACCCTCAAATATCACTAATATCATCTAAGACCAGAAGGTAAGTTTTTCAATAGTACTGTTAGTAAATTAGTTAGGTTGTTATTTTCCATGTATAGTAATTGTTATATTTTAATACTTTTAAAATACAATAGTAAAAACCTTTTACATTCGTCACGTTTCTTTAAAAGATACTTGGTAAAAGTCATAAACCTGACAGAAGAAAACACTAGTCTGCCTGAGATTAAGAAATTTGTTAAGACCCTTTTCTCTAACACCAGTTATACTTATTTTGTCATTGGACAACTATTAAAATAATTAAGACTACTCATGAGTATGAAAATAAAACTTAAATGAATTTCACACACAAAAAGATATCAATGTGAAAATTAAATGATATGAACCATCACTTGTTTAGTTCAAACATGAATATGAAGAACTTCTTGGGAGCAAATGCTGAACATAATATGGATCTCTGTGATGTCTTTAAAAGTAAAATTGGAGATGATTATTCCTCAATCTATTGTATGGTCAAATGTTTCTATGCATTATTGACAAAAATATTAATTCTTCCTAATCTTGAGTGCATAAATAAGGAAGGTCTTCTGTGTGTCCCCAACAGTGTGGTGTATGCATTTAAATGTTTCTTTAATCAGTTCTCTTAATAGCCTGTGAGGTGAGGTGGATTATACTTCTCACTCGGTATTGAAAAACAAAAATGTTAGATGCCAAGAAATGCACCTCAGATCAACAAGTAGCAAGCGAGAAAAGGCAAGATTCTAATCTGGACCTTCTGATTCCCAAACCAATATGCCCACCCAATGGGATCACCATTTTCAACATCATTTGCAACATTTTGTGGAAGAGAGTGGGTTAATGCTTCTTAGGGAAATTTTCAATGGAAGAAATATGGGAAGGGAAGAGAAAGAGATAAAATGGACCTTTAATGAATGCAGTACCGTTTAGTTGCTAACATTGGGGGATTTCAGTAAGTTATAATGCAGGTGTACGTCTCTAAGCCTGTGTATAGGTTGATTCAGTTCAGTTCAGTCCCTCAGTCCTGTCAGACTCTTTGCACCCACATGGACTGCAGCACGCCAGGCTTCCCTGTCCATCACCAACTCCTGGAGTTCACACAAACTCATGTCCATTGAGTTGGTGATGTCATCCAACCATCTCATCCTCTGTTATCCCCTTCTCCTCCCACCTTCTGTCTTTCCCAGCCTCAGGGTCTTTTCCAATGAGCCAGTTCTTTGCATCAGGTGGCCAAAGTATTGGAGTTTCAGCTTCAGCATCAGTCGTCCCAATGAATATTCAGGACTGATTTCCTTTAGGATGGACTGGACTGGCTGGATCTCCTTGCAGTTCAAGGGGCTCTCAAGAATCTTCTCTAACACCACACTTCAAAAGCATCAATTCTTCAGCCCTCAGCTTTCTTTATAATCCAGCTCTCACATGACCACTAGAAAATCCATAGCCTTGACCAGACGGACCTCTATTGGCAAAGTAATGTCTCTGCTTTTTAATATACTGTCTAGGTTGGTCATAACTTTTATTCCAAGTAGCAAGTGACTTTTAATGTCATGGCTGTAATCACCATCTGCAGTGATTTTGGAGCCCCCCCAATAAAGTCTGTTCCTGTTTCTATTGTTTCCCCATCAATTTGCCATGAAATGACGGGAGTGGATGCAATGATCTTAATTTTCTGAATGTTGAGCTTTAAGCCAGGTTTTTCACTCTCCTCTTTCACTTTCATCAAGAGGCTCTTTAGTTCTTCTTCACTTTCTGCCATAAGGGTGGTGTCATCTGCATATCTGAGGTCATTGATATTTCTCCTAGCAATCTTGATTCCAGCTTGTGCTTCATCCAACCCAGCGTTTCTCATGATGTACTCTGCATATAAGTTAAATAAGCAGGGTGACAATATAAAGCCTTGATGTACTCCTTTTCCATTTTGGGACCAGTCTCTTCTTCCATGTCCTCTTTTAACTGTTACTTCCCAACCTGCATACAGGTTTCTCAAGAGTCAGATCAGGTGGTCTGGTATTCCCATCTCTTTCAGAATTTTCCACAGTTTACTGTGATCCAAACAGTCAAAGGTTTTGGCGTAGTCAGTAAAGCAGAAATAGATGGTTTTTGGAACTCTCTTGCTTTTTGATGATCCAACGGATGTTGGCAATTTGATTTCTGGTTCCTCTGCCTTTCCTGAAATCAACTTGAACATCTGGGAGTTCACAGTTCTTGTATTGCTGTAGCCTGGCTTGGAGAATTTTGAGCATTTCTTTACTAGTGTGTGAGATGAGTGCAATTGTGCGGTAGTTTGAACATTCTTTGACGTTGTCTTTCTTTGGGATTGGAATGAAAACTGACCTTTTCCAGTCCTGTGGCCACTGTTGAGTTTTCCAAATTTGCTGGCATATTGAGTGCAGCATTTTCATAGCATCATCTTTTAGGATTTGAAATAGTTCAATTATTTGATTAAATTGCTCTCTCTCTATGTATTCTCTCTCTCTCTCTCTCTCTCTCTCTCTCTGTCTCTGAAGTAGGATAAAGATAAATATGACTATATTGATTCTATTTTTAAAGATTTACTAATTCAGCATTGTATATTGTAATAATTTTATAGGTTATAGTTTAAGAATTTGGATCAAAAATAAAAGTGTAATTTATTATTTATTTTTCCCATTTATTAGTTGGATGCTAAATATTTTACAATATTGTAGTGGTTTTTTCATACACTGACATGAATCAGCCATGGATTTACATATATTCCCCATCCCGATCCCCCTCCCTCTCCACCCGATCCCTTTGGGTCTTCCCAGTGCACCAGGCCCAAGCACTTGTCTCATGCATCCAACCTGGGCTGCTGATCTGTTTCACCCTAGATAAAATATATGTTTCGATGCTGTTCTCTCGAAACATCCCACCCTCACCTTCTCCCACAAAGTCCAAAAGTCTGTTCTGTACATCTGTGTCTCTTTTTCTGTTTTGCATATAGGGTTAATTTAAACTAATCTTACCTCTATTCTTTGTAGCTGCCTGAGTTTAGGTAGAATTCTTAGCTTCTCTAAGCATCTACTTCCTAATATGTAAAATAAGTATAAAAATGATAGTAGTAAACACAAGTTTTTAATTAAGTTTACATAATGAAGTATCTTAGAGCACAGTAAATATTCAGCAAGATTTAGCTAATATTGCTAATATTACTACTATATTTTTACTCATATACTATTATTTTTCTCATCTGCTATATGAATGAAATATACATAGATTATAATCATGCCATGCATATAGCAATCAATCATTAAAGCAAATTTATCAAGTATTATAAAGTCACTGGATTTAGGAAGCATGTTTTTTTTCTTGGGCTTCCCCAGTGGCTCAGCTAGTAAAGAACCTTCCTGCAATGTGGGAGACCTGGGCTCAGTTCCTGGGTTGGGAAGATCCCCTGGAGGAGCGAGCAGCTACCCCCTCCAGTGTTCTGGCACAGTAGCTTCCTTACCTTTTCATTCCTTTCCTGTTTCCAATGCTCTGTGACACTTATGTGAACTATTTATAAAGAGCCTGCTACTCATGTTTTTCTGTCTTCCATCCCCTTACTAAACTTCATCCCACCCCATAGAATTCAGAAAAAGATTGTTTTTGGAATTAAATCCAACACACCCTCTCTCTCACATCCCTCCTCATCCTTCCTCTCACATTTTCATTTAACTTGCATGTTTTCTCATTTCCTAAGAATAAAGGGAAAATCCCTTGGTTTTGCATCCATAGCCTTTACATCCATTTTCTACCTTTCATCTCAGGTTTGTCTGCCTCTATATGTGAGATCTATTGATTCGTATTAAGCTCGAGTCATCTCACATGAGTACATGTGCACAGAAAAGTCTCCCGCCTGTGTGTTCACAGAGCCCCTCATGTCTCTAATATCTAAGCATTATCTCTCCCCAGGGGAGGATGTGAGACATCTTTAAGAGATCAGAAACATTTTTCCTATATCCAAAAAAGAATTCAAAAATTCAGAACTCCATAGAATCTGGGCGTTACTTTTTTATTACATGGAGAGGCTTAGTGAACTCAAGGTTGAGGTGATGAAAAGTAACTTTTTTTTTTTTTTTTTTTAATTTCAGGTAACATAATGAACCACAATACAAAATACATGGAAAATAGGAACAACGTGACAGAGTTTGTTCTCTTGGGGCTCACGCAGAATCCAATGTTGCAGAAAGTCATATTTGTTGTGTTTTTGGTCATCTACATCATCTCTGTGGTAGGAAATATGTTCATCATGGTCACCATCATAGGCAGTACATTACGGAGTTCTCCCATGTACTTTTTTCTGGCCTATCTCTCCTTTATTGATGCTTGCTATTCCTCTGTGAATACCCCTAAACTGATCATCGATTCCCTCTGTGAAAGGAAGACCATCCTGTTCAATGGATGCATGACCCAAATCTTTGGGGAACATTTCTTGGGAAGTGCTGGGGCCATCCTGCTCACTGTGATGGCCTATGACCGCTATGTGGCCATCTGCAAGCCCTTGCACTATACAAGCATCATGAATTGGAGGGTGTGTTGGCTGCTAATTGGAGTGGCATGGGTGGGAGGCTTTCTTCATGGAATCATACAGATCTTTTTCATCTTCAGATTACCCTTCTGTGGCCCTAATGTCATCGATCACTTTTTGTGTGATCTGAACCCTTTGCTAAATCTTGCCTGCACTGATACTCACACTCTAGGATTATTTGTTGCTGCCAACAGTGGTTTCATCTGCCTTATAAACTTTCTCCTCTTGATGGGCTCCTATGTGGTCATTCTGCGCTCCCTAAGGAACCACAGTTTGGAGGCAAGGCGCAAGGCCCTCTCCACGTGTGTCTCCCACATCACAGTTGTCACCATGCTCCTTGTGCCCTGCATTTTTGTATATTTGAGACCACCAGTTACTTTACCAATTGATAAAGCAGTGGCTGTATTCTACACTATGATAACTCCCATGTTAAATCCCTTCATCTATACTTTGAGAAATGCCCAAATGAAAAATGCCATTAGGAATTTGTGCAATAGACAAGCTATTTCAGGTGATAAATAAGAGGAGACCAGCATTGATTGTCATGGTGCAAAGTTCAGAAGGACATTGTTGATGCTTTCAGCAAAGAAGACCTTTCAGATAAAGGGAGAAAAAGCAGCTACTATGAATCATAGATTCTGCAACGGGGAGAAGAAATGGTGCATGAAAAGTGAGACAAACTGGCAGGAGACTACTTTTTCATGTTTGGAGCATTTTATCAAGTAGATGCTTAATTTTTCTAGCTTTATCTATCTATATGCTTTAATAAATTCAATCTAATAAAAAATAAACACAGTGATATTGAGCAGTAATCTCTGTAACTATCCAAAGAAGTAGGCATTGCTGTTATCCTCATTTTATAGGCGATTAAACAAATAGAATGGGAAGGTTCCAAAAGAGTAATATTGAAGAACCATATTTTTAGCTGCTGTCTCAGACCATGTTCTTAACTGTGGAGATATGCTGTCAGACAATGATACAAAGGTAACATAATTATGTTGTTCGGTTGCTAAATCATTTCTGACTCTTTGTGACCCCATGGACTGCAGCACCTGAGCCTCTTCTGTCCTCCACTCTCTCTTAGAGTTTGCTCAGACTCATGTCTGTTGAGTTGGTGACGCTATCCCACAATCTCATCTGCCCTCCCTTTTCCTTTTGCCTTCAATCTTTCTCAGCATGAGGATCTTTTCCAATGAGTCAGCTCTTTGTATCAAGTGGCCAAAATATTGAAGCTTCAGCTTCAGCATTAGTCCTTTCAATGTATATTCAGGGCTGATTTCCTTGAGGAAAGACTGGTTTGATCTCCTTGCAGTCCTAGGGACTCTCAAGAATCTTCTACAGCACCACAGTTTGAAAGCATCAATTCTTCAGTGTTCAGACTTCTTTATGGTCCAAATCTCACATCTGCACATGACTACTGGAAAAACATAGTGATATTACTTACTAATATTGAGATAGGGACTGTGCTGAAATTGTATATATGTTGTCTGCTAAGTCGCATTAGTCATGTCCGACTGTTTGGGACCCTATGGGCTGTAGCCCACCGGGATCCTCTGCCCACACATATACATACGTGTATCTATGGTATGTGGTATGTGACACTGTGGTATGTAAATCCCCTCTAGGTCATCACGGAGCACCGAGCTGAGCCCACTGTGCTTACAGCAGCTTCCCTCTGTTTGACACGTGGTATTTTCAGTGCTCTTCTCTCAGCTCACCCAGCCCCTCTTTCCTCCACTGTGTCCACAAATCAGTTCTCAACATCTGCACCTCTAGTCCTACCTTACACATAGATTCATCTTTGCCTCTTCTCTAGATTCCATATATATGCATTAATGTATGGTAAGCAATGAAACATTTAAACACTAAGGGGAATTTAAGGAATGTTGCACAATATTCCAAATTTTCTTATTGCATTAAGCATCATTTTGTATTGCTCATGTCACAATCTTATCCTGATAACCCATCAAAAAGAGTGAAGATCCAAGTAAAAGAATAGTCTAATATCAGACAGGAATTTCAATTATTAAACAAATTAAGTCATACTCTGTAAAATATTTACCTACTTGCCAATAATATTATCTTCAAGGCCCAATGTCTGATTTATGGTAAATGCTAGATGAATATATGTAAGTATAAGGGAAGATGAATAAATTCAATAAAATATCAGGCAAAATGTAGTATTGCAGACTAGGAAATTTTTTCTACCTTTATCTGTTTCAGATTCAGAGAAGTAATCTAGGTATATGTCTTTTGAAAACTAAGATTTGGGTTTATTCCTGCGTAAACTAGGAACAAGGAAGAAATTGAAAACAAACCCGTTATCTTTTGAACACATAATTTACCTTGATAGTCTCCCAGTCCTAAGCATGATATCATCATCCTGTTTTTTCCTATATTTCTCTGTCAATATTTTTCAATATTTATTATTTTTGTATTGATTATTTTATATTGATTGGTTTTTATATTTTGATTTAAAATTTTAAAAAGTTTATGTATTTCCTTTTAGGTAACATATCATTATAAAACAGTGTTTTTTTGGTTTGTATTTAATTTGTAGCTCCATTTACACAAAAAACAACCCCAGCATAAATACATTCCATTCATTTCACCCAACGTACATTCATTAAACAACAAATATTTTTTTCAGCCAAAGGAATGTATCAGATAGTGAGAGTTGCTGGGCCTTCAGCAGTGAATAAAGAAAAACCTGAATGATGTCTTCACGGAGCTTAGATCCATAGACTCCTAGAAGAGAGCAAAAAACTATAACACAGTGTTCTTTTTTTTTTTCCCTATAAGGTTATAGTGTATTGAAAATGAAAATTAATGAGTAGTAAGAGGAGTATGAGAGGACTTTAAAAGAAATAAGAGAAAAAGAAAAATAGAAAATAGGAGAGAAGAAGAAAAAAGAAAAGAAAAAAAAAAAGAAAAAAAGAAGAAAAAAAAAAGAAAGAAAAAAAATTGTTTTACCTAATTAAAAAAATTGTAAAAATCTATGAAAATGAAAGTTAAGGAGTAATGGGGGAGTAATAGGGAATTTTGAAGGAAAAAGAAAGAGAAAAAAGAAAAAAGAAAAAAAAATTTTTTTTCTTACTTAAAAAAAAAGAAAAAAAGAAAAAATATATCTAGGAGTTTCTCTGGAGCTGTTGCTGTCAGTGTGGTTTCGGCTCAGTTTCAGATAGCTCCTCGTTCCAGCTTACACTTCTCGATATCAATAGGCCCTTGCAGTGTAGTCGGTGTTTTCTTCAGGGATTTTAACCTGTTGCACCGGTCCCTTCTGAAGCGGTTCCCTTTGTTTATTTGGTTTCTGTTCCCGGTCTCTTCAGGGCCTCATTTCCGCCCTGACACAGGCGGGCGGAGGTGGACTCTTATTCAGGTAGCTACTTCCATCGCGCTGCGAAGAGGAGCCGGCGCTCCGGAGAGGACCCGGCGCTCGGGGGAGGGGCCAGCGCTGCGGGGAGGGGCCGGCGCTGCGGGGAGGGGCCGGGGCTCCGGGGAGGGGCGGGCGCCGCGGGGAGGGGCCGGGGCTCCGGGGAGGGGCGGGCGCCGCGGGGAGGGGCCGGGGCTCCGGGGAGGGGCGGGCGCCGCGGGGAGGGGCTGGCGCTGTTTTCCTCCGTCTGCGCTGCTCAGGCTCCCGGCTGCTCTGTATGGAGCGCGCCCCACGCTGCGCGCGGTTCCAGCCCTCGGGTGATCCACAAAAGCGCGGAACACAAAGCTGCCGCCTGCGTTTTGTCCCCCCGCCGCCCGAGTGGCTCAGGCAGCCAGGCGCCCGTCGTGCGCTCTCTCCCCGGGTGCGGCGCGTCTTCCGCCCTGTGCGATCCCAGCCTCAGTCCCCACCTGCGCCGGTCGGGTGCCTGCGCCCTGTGTCTAGCCGCGACCCTCCCGGCGGATGCCGACCATCCAGAATCTCGGGAGGTCTTTGATTAGAAGGTGGAGGCCCGTCTGCAGTGCCGCAGGGGATGCGGTCCTTGGGGCCGAGCCTGCCCCCTTCCGCTCCCCGCTGCCTCCTGCCTCCGGCGGGGCTGGGCCGGTCCGCAGCCTGCAAGCTCTTCTCAGGACTTTCTCGGTCCCTTTGTTCTGCGAGCGGCCGGCAGTGTGTTCCGGCCGGTTAATTTTCTCTCTCTTTTGCTCTCCCACATTTCAAGCTGGGAACTCACAGAAGCTCCCTCCGATTGTCCTCAGGGCACCCAGACCCGGACCCTGCCCCAAGCAATGCCGCCCGCCCCTCTCCGTTCCGCCCCTACTTGCTGGTGGCGGATGCCGGCGTCTGGGGTACTTTTCTGCTGGGAGTTGCTTTTAGGCTCGTAATCTGTGGGTTTTATTTATTGTATCCTTCCCAGTCAGATTCAAACTCCGAGATTCAAACACTTCCCCCAGGCCCGCCAGTGCGAGGGTTTCCCGGTGTCTGGAAACGTCCTCTATTAAGACCCTTCCCGGGTCGGATATCCGTCCTTAGCTCTTTTGTCTCACTTTTTATCTTCTATATTTTGTCCTACCTCCTTTCGAAGACAATGGGCTGCTTTTCTGGGTGCCTGATGACCTCAGCTAGTGATCAGAAGTTGTTTTGTGAAGTTTGCTCTGCATTCAGTTATTCTTTTGATGAATTTCTAGGAGAGAAAGTGGTTTCCCCATCCTAGTCCTCCGCCATCTTGGCTCCTCTTGCTGCAAAGAGATTCTTTTGAACTGAGAGCTAAGACTTTTGTCTGACCACATTGGGCTGCTCTTGCCTCTGAGTCAACAGGCAAATTAGTAAGTTAGGGTGATGACTGGGTTATTGATCCTGATTACTAAGAGGAATTTGACTGCTACTCCTCAGTGGAGATAAGAAAAAATATGTTTGAAATACAATAGCTCCCACAGATCTCCACTTACTATAATCACTATTGAAAATTAAAATCAATACAAAACTACAACAACCCCACCCAATCAGAATTAACAATGACCCAGACATTTTACCACTGAAGGCCTGTGCCACACACCAGGTAAAAATCCATGGCCAGCTTTACTGCATTGGAAGGCAGATTCTTTACCACTGCACACCTGAGGTCAGACTGTGTAATATATCTTTGGGCTACTGTGTTAAATCTCTTGAAGAATTTTCCACGGTTTGTTGTGACTCATACAGTCAAATTTTGGCCTAGTCAGTTAAGCATAAATAGATGCTTTTCTGGAACTCTCTTGCTTTTTTAATGATCCAGAAGATGTTGGCAATTTGATCTCTGGTTCCTCTGCCTTTTCTAAATTCAGTTTGAACATTCGGAAGTTCACAGTTCATGTACTGTTGAAGCCTGGCTTGGAGAATTTTGAGCATTTCTTTACTAGCGTGTGAGATGAGTGCAAGTGTGAGGTAGTTGGAGCATTCTTTGCATTGCCTTTCTTTGGGATTGGAATGAAAACTGACCTTTTTAAGTCCTGTAGCCACTGCTGACTTTTTCAAATTTGCTGGCATACTGAGTGCAGCACTTTCACAGCACCTTTTTGGATTTGAAATAGCTCAACTGGAATTCCATCACCTCCACTAGCATCCTAAGGCCCACTTGACTTCCTAAGGCCCACTTGACTTCACATTTCAGGATGTAGTATCTAGGTGAGTGATCACACCATTGTGGTTATTTGGGTCACAAAGATCATTTTTTGTCTAGTTCTTCTGTGAATTCTTGCCAACTCTTCTTAATATCTCTGCTTCTGTTAGGTCCATACCATTTCTGTCCTTTATGCCCATCTTTTCCACAAACTGTGGAAAATTCTTCGAGAGATGTGAATAACAGGCCACCTGACCTGCCTCCTGACAAATATACATGCAGTTCAAGAAGCCACAGTTAGAACTGGACATGGAACAACAGATTGGTTCCAAATCGGGAAAGGAGTACTTCAAGGCTGTATCTTGTCACCCTGCTTATTTAACTTATATGTAGAGCACATCTTGAGAAATGCTGGACTGGATGAAGCACAAGCTGGAATCAAGACTGCTGGGAGAAATGTCAATAACCTCAGATATGCAGATGACGCCACCTTGATGGCAGAAAGTGAAGAAGAACTAAAGAGCCTCTTGATGAAAGTGAAAGAGGAGAGTGAAAGAGTTGGCATAAATCTCAACATTTAGAAAACTAAGATCATGGCATGTGGTCCCATGACTTCATGGCAAACAGATGGGAAAACAGCAGAAACAGTGACAGAATTAATTTTGGGGGCTCTAAATCACTGTACATGATGACTGCAGCCATGAAAGTAAAAGATGCTTGCTCCTTGGAAGAAAAGTTATGACCAACCTAGTCAGCTTATTAAAAAGCAGAGACATTACTTTGACAACAAATGTCCGTCTAGTCAAAGCTATGGTTTTTCCAGTGGTCATGTATGGATGTGAGAGTTGGACTATAAAGAAAGCTGAGTGCAGAAGAATTGATGCTTTTGATCTGTGGGGCTAGAGAAGACTCTTGAGAGTCCCTTGAACTGCAAGGAGATCCAAACAGTCCATCCTAAAGGAAATCAGTCCTGAATAATCATTGGAAAGAATGATGCTGAATCTGAAACTCCAATACTTTGGCCACCTGATGTGAAGAACTGACTCATTAGAAAAGACCCTGATGCTGGGAAAGATTGAAGGCAGGAGGAGAGGGGGATGATAAAGGATGAGATGGTCGGATGGTATCACCGACTCAATGGACATGAGTTTGAGCAAACTCCGGGAGTTGGTGATGGACAGGGAGGCCTGGCCTGCTGCAGTCCATGCAGTCGCAGAGTCAGACATGACTGAATGACTGAACTGAACTGAACTGTCATAAATAGCTTTTATTATGCTGAGATGCTTTCTGTATATCAAATTTGAGTTTGTATAATGCATGAATCTTTAATTTTATCAAATACCTTTTCACCTATTGAAAGAATTGAGTGTTTTCTGTCCTTTCTTTTTTTGATGTGGTATATCACATGAATTTATTTATGTATGTTGAACCATCCTTGTGGCCATTGTATGAATCCAACTTGGTTGTGGTGGATGACCTTATGCATACTGTTGAAGTTGGTTTGTAATATTTTGTTGAGGATTTTTGCATCTGTATTCATCAAAGATATTGGACTATAATTTCTTTTTGGTTCTATCTTTGACTTTGATTTTGGGGGGGATGATGGCTTCATAGAATGCTTTTGGGTGGGTTCCTTCATCTTCAATGTTTTTGTAGAGCTTGAGAACAGTTAGTGTAAGTTCTTTTATGTCTGATAGTATTCCCCAATGAAACCATCTGGCTCTGGACTTTTTTTTTTCAGGGAGTTTTTAAAAAATTTTTTTTCACAGATTCTATTTCACTTCTAGTGATACGTCTGTTCAATTTATCTATGTATCCTTGATTCTTTTTTGTGTGTCATATGTTTCTAGAAATTTGCCCATTTCTTCTACTTTGTCCAATTTGCTGGCATATAATTATTGTTAGTGCTTACTTATGTATTTTTTATTACGGTGGTATTGATTGTTATTTCTCATCTCTCATTTCTTATTTTGCTTATTTGGATCCTCTCTGTCTTCTTCATCATGAGTTTGGCCGGAGGTTTGTCTATTTTGTTTATCTTTCAATGAACCTGCTCTTGGTTTTATTATTGTTCTATTATTTTATATCTCTATTTTGTTGATTTCTATGTGATCTTTATTCCTTCCTTCTGCATACTTTAGGTTTTGTTTGCTCTTCTTTTTCCAATCCTTTAAAGTGGTAGATTAGACAGTTTATTTGAGATATTTATTGTTTTGTGAAGATCTGTATTGCTATGAATTTCCCTCTAAGAATCACTTTTGCTGCATCCCGTAAGTTTTGTATGGTTGTGATTTCATTATCATTTATCTCAAGGTATTTTTTAGTTTCCTCTTTGATTTCATCAGTAGCCCATTGGATTTTCAGTACCATGTTGTTTAGTCTACACAGTTTGTTTCTTCTTGTTTCTGTGGTTGATTTTATTGTGGTCATAAAAGATTTTTGAAAGTATTCTAGGTTTCTTTAAACTTGTAATTTCTACATAAACTTCAGAATTGGATTATTGATTTATCCTGATTATTCTGTTTTATTTTATTGAAACTGCATTGAAATTTAAAAAAGCAAAATGGCACAATAGAGTAAGTTTTATAATTCACCTATAAGGCGTATCTCTTCACTTATTTATGTACTGAATTTTTCTAAGAAATACTTTCTGGTTTTGATATGCAGGTTAGGTGTTCTGTAAGTATATATTATTGTATGCTTATCTCTCAAGTTTCATATTTTTAATTAATACCTTATATAGATGTTGATCCTAATTTCAGTTTTTAATTGTTGCTATTATAGAAATGCATTTAATTTTTTGTATTGAAATTATATCTTGTGAACTTGCGAAACTAACTAATTGATTGCATGCACGCTAACTCACTTCAGTTGTGCCTGACTCTGAAACTCCATGGACTGTAGCCTGCCAGACTCCTCTGTCCATGGGGATTCCCCAGGCAAGAATGTTGGAGTGGGTTCCCATGCCTTCCTCTAGAGGATCCTCCCAACCCAGGGATCAAACCTTTGTCTCTTTTGTCTCTTGGATTGGCAGTGGGTTCTTTACCACTAGCACCACCTTAGATTCTTTACAGAACACTTAACATTTTCTACCATATAACCATTCTATCTGCATATATGTGTATTTGTTACAATTTTACTCCTACCTTTTGAATCTATATGTCTTATGTTTCCTTTTCTTACCTTATTGCAGTGTAATAGAATTTAGGATTTAATCCAGGAATAGGAATCGACAGCCTTTTATTGGCCCAAACTTACAGAATATTCCCCAATATAAGTGATGGTAGTTATAGGTCTTATACAGTTGCTCTGTTAGATTAAGTACTTCCCTTTCATTTGCTGAAATGTTTTAAAAATATTATATATATAAATATAAATGGAAATGTTTTATTTTTTGAAATGTTTTAAATTATAATTAACTTCATGCATTTATTGAAATGACATTGTGATTATTCTCTTTATTGTGCTAATATAGTGAATTACACTGTTGCATTTTGAGTCTTTTAAAATTCCTGGGATAATTTCCACAAGATTATGATAAATTATTATTAAATTCATTGGGCCAGAAGTTATATTTGGCAAGAAGTTTAGCCATGAATTTAATTTCTTTAGCTGATATAGAACAATTCTGCTTTTCTATATCTTCTGTTAGATTCTATGATTTTCTAAAAAATATTTTAAAAAATATTTTCTACCACCCTGTTAATATCTGTAGATTCTGCAATGCTGTACATTATTTCATTCTTGGTTTAAGTATTTTGTTTCTATTTTTCTCTCATTCTCTTCTTCTTTCTTCTCTCCCTCTTTTCCTTATTTTGAGATATTATCCATTTTATTGATCTTTGAAAGACTGTTTATTATTTAATCAAATTTGCATTTAAAGACTTTTATTGCTTCCTAGTATCAAGCAGCAAGGAGAAGACAGAGTCAAGTGCCACAATTTAAGGTGATTATACTGAGATTATTTCTACATGTTGACGCCTGTGAGGAGAGTACAACTAATGTGAGGTGCCCTGCGGCTAGTAAGAGTTACATACATAAGCCTACAGGGAGTATATAGCGTGGAAATGAGCATTTTAACAAGGAAAAATATATTATAAAGTAAAACTTTAGGAAGATCTTGCATGACCCATGAAAATTGCTTGATAAGAAATAGGAACTAAGGACCACAATTTACTCCAGCTGATTCCCTAGTTTGTACTGACACCCCTCTTTCTCTCTTGTCAATGGGATGGAAAGGGACCAAGGATAGCAAAAAACCCCAAAAAACTAAAGAAAGAAGGAGGACTGTGACTTTCTCCCCAGCTGTCTAACGTTGGCTAATACTACATGATACCTGTTGGCATAAATTGCTGTTCATGGCTTCCAAGTTTCGAGTGGGAGGAAAGAAACACTGATAAATAATTTCCAAATTGTGATAATAATGTGAAGTGTATCTGAGAAGTATAAGTGTCCTGATTATCTCTTACCATATTTACACAATTAAGTAATAAAGATTTCAAATATATTAAATGTGTATTATATATACCTTGGTAAATGTCAGCAAACTCAGTTTTTGAGTAAATTATTTTAGAAGTGAGAGATAGAAAAATATCCATAACATTTCATTGGTATTATAACACTATGAAGTTATTGAATCATTCCTATATAACCCTCAAGAGATTAAATTAAAGAAAGAAATCTCAAACCTCTCTTATAGATGTCATTAATATTAGTAGCTTTGTTCTTATAATTATGATCTTACACACACTGGCTGCTGTAAAATGCCTGTGGGACTTTTTTGTTTTTTTCCTGTTTTCCTTTGGTGCGCTTTTAATCCGAATTGCATATAGCAAAGCTTTCCTAAAATGTTCTTTTGGATGGACAGTTCCTGAGAAGGTCAGATGTATTCTTTATCTATTTGCTGTTTCAAAGAACAGTCTCAGAGAAATAAAAACAAACAGGTGAAAGATCACCTGATGTTTCAAATAAAAGTAAAATCTTGCAGAAATCAGTGTTATGATTAGTTACATGTATGTACATTAAATTTACATAAAATAATTGGGATTTAGAAAAATTTTATGTAATTTTTGATCATAGTAATTGAAATTTTATACACCTTACTAGGTGGTGGTAAAGATGAAATGGTCAATAAGTGAAAATTTTTTAGTATTGTGCCTAGATCATTTAATTAGTTAGTATATAGTGCCCCAATATTTGGGCTTCTCTAGCAGCTCAGATGGTAAAGAATTTGCCTGAAATACAGGAGAACTGGTTTTGATCCCTGGATTGGAAAGATCTCCTGGAGAAGGGCATGGCAACCCACTCCAGTATTCCTTCTTGGAGAATTCCAAGGAGAGAGCCTGGAGGGCTACAGCCCATGGGCTCGCAAAGAGTGGGACACGACTGAGAAAATGACACTTTAACGATCTCTTTTCATCTCAACACTTTCCTCTAAATGCAGAAAATAATGAAAACCACAATGTTAATACCATGATTTTTTACTTTATTATTGATATGATAAGCATTTACAATTTTGATACAAATTTTATCCAGTTGCCCTTGGGATTTTACACTGTCCATGCACTCTCATGACCTTAATTATAAGTCCCTTTACTTAATATGCTTAAGTGCTTTTTTTCTCTCTCAAACTGTAGTTTGATATATTTTTGCAAACTATTCCTCACTGTTTCTTTTTCTTTTCTTTCTTTCTTTTTTTTTTTTTTAACAATTTAAAGGTTGAAGGAGGGGTTTTTGGGAGAAACACCTTAACTGAAAGGTATGTGAAAAGTTGGACTCAATATTCTTCCTTCAGTCTCAAAGCCCTTGGTATCTAAATGTGTATTTGGGTGATGGTGGTATGTGTGGGGGCTGGATGCAGTGAGAGAAAGGGAGCGAGAGCAGGGCAGGACAAACAAAGGGATGAGACACAGTCTTTTTGTTCCTGGTTTAAAGGAAGACCAGAAGAATAAGGCCTGTGCAAAGGATCTTTTTCCGAGCCTGTGTTAAGTAGTGCAGCCCTGATTCAAATATTAACGGTTGCTGAGGCTTGTACTACTATTTACAAAAGATACTAAACCAAGAGTTGCATTTTCTACAGTTTTGCTTCTCTAGTTTTTCTATAATTTCTATTATAATTTTAATTAAAAAGTGTCTTTAAATTTGTTTATATCATGTGACAGAGTCTTCTGCATAAACATAGACTAGGTTTCTCAATTCATAAACAAAGAAGTAGTTTGCTAAGCTCTCCATTTGTACACAGAGCAAACTTAAACCAATACCTGTGTTTCTTCCTTAAACTTCTGTAAATCTAATAAAAGTTCTTCAATAAATCTTCCTGTGGCAGAATAGAATCTAAAGATACAGCCATTAACGGATGTAGGTGTTGGTGTATAATTTCTTATAGAGCCCATTGGTTTTCCTGTGAATATTTGTTGGAGTCCTGTCCTTTGTAGTTGAAAAGTTAGAATCGCAAGCTCATTGTATTGGGTATATTTTGTATGAATTTCACGTTCTGTTCTTGCTGTAAGGCAAATAGATCCAGCAGTATTCATTTCACTTACCATTTGAAGAAGGCTCAGAGAGGATGAACTGTTAGTGTTCAACAAAAATCCAGCAGGACATGTGAGCCTGCATCATTAGATGATGGATCTATCTAGCATGTCACATTGTTCCTCAATGATGCCATCAAACAACAACTCATCGCAGTTAACAGTATTTGATACAATGATTTTACTGTGGAGAACATTTGGTTTTGGGTAAAAGGTGATTTTTTTCAACGTATTCACCCTGTTCTCCTTGATGTACTACATCCAAACGGTGGCACTGTTCGAGAGTGTTTAACTAAATAATTATTTGTGTTGAGTTCACCCAATTAAAAAAAAAGAAAAAAAACCCCAAAATATAAACAAAAGCTACTAGCTCTAAGGAGTATCAACAGAAACCTCTGAAATATATATTTATTGAAATTAAGGTTAAAGTGAATTTTTATGTAACAATAGCCTTTCTTCCTATATTCAGATGGTTCACATTGTGCTTAACTTCTCTGTTTCCAGCCTCTCTGTGTTCTGAATCTTTATCACACATGCCTACAAGGAGAGTCAATGAGACTATTTTCTACCAATACAGGTATGCTCTGCCATGATTAAAAGCATTTTTCAAAAATTTCAAAAATAATATTTAGTTCCATTGAATGCATAGAATGTTAATCTAAAATTGGGACTTTGTATGTGAAATACATGCATGTGGAGAAGTGGAGAGATTTTCTTAAACATATAAATGGCCATTACATAAATGGCTAAAGGCTTGGGTGGAGAATGACTATATTTTTTACAGAGATGGATAAAAGCTGGCATTTCCATGGTTGGTGAATGTTGTTGCATAGCTCCCAAGAGCATGAACTCTGGTATCAGAGTCAGGTTCATCTCAGTCTGATTGCAACTTAATCTCTTAATGATTTGATGCAAATTACTGAAACCTCTTGCTTTTATTTTATAAATATAAAATGAGTATCAGAATACCACCTCTTGGTTGGGTTGTTACAATTCCAGTCATAATTAATATTTTATTAAATATTGTTTGAATGTGCTTCTCTTAATATCAAATGATACATTGCTTATAGTAAATTTTCTGTGACCTACATCTTTGCTCAGTGTACAAGAAAATAATCCAAAACTTTAAATATGCAATTAAAGATGTATTGTGCTCTCTATTGTTTCAGATGAATTGAATTTCTGCTGTGTGTCCTGAACTCTACTCAACCTCATGGAAAACCAAAACAATGTCACAGAATTTGTTTTCATAGGGTTGTGGGGAAATAAGAAAATGGAGCTACTGTTCTTTTCCTTGTTCCTGCTCTGTTACCTGGCTGTCTTGATGGGGAATGTCATCATCTTACTCACCATCATCTGCAGCCATCTAAAGCAGCAGCCCATGTACTACTTTCTCTGTCACCTCTCCCTCATGGATGTCAGCTACACCTCCACAGTGGTCCCAGGCTAATCAGGGACTTAGCTGCAGCAAGAAAAAACATTTCCTATAACAGCTGTATGACCCAGCTCTTCACTGCCCACTTGCTGGCAGGTGTGGAGCTCTTCCTCTTGGTGTCCATGGCTTTTGACCGCTACGTCGCCATCGTCAAGCCCCTGCACCACATGGCCAGCATGAACAGACAGAGGTGCAACATGCTGATCGTCCTGGCCTGGGCTGTCAGCTTTTGGCATTCTCTTGCTTTACTTCTCATGGTACTCAAGTTACCTTTCTGCGGTCCTAATCAGATAGATCACTACCTATGCGATGTGAAGCCTCTCTTGAAACTGGTGTGCAAAGATATTCATATTGTGAGTATCTTAGTGATTGCAAATTCAGGAATGGTGATGCTTGTCATATTTCTTGTTCTAGTAGCTTCTTACATAGTCATACTATATAACCTTAGAGCACATTCTTCTGCAGGGCGAAAAAAAGCTCTCTCAACGTGTGGGTCTCACATAGCAGTTGTAGTGTTATTCTTCGTGCCCTGTATCTATACTTACGTTCTGCCTGCAGGGAGCGCGAACAAGGACAAGGGCATCTCGGTGTTTTACACTGTGATTGGCCCCATGCTGAACCCTCTCATCTACACCCTGAGAAACGTGGAGATGAAAATCGCCATGAGGAAGGTATGGTCTAAAGTGACGCGTTCAGATTTGAAGTAAATAGGGTGATACTCATTATGGTTTAGAATTCATGTCTCATCTCCAGGACCTGTGCCCCTTGAGGTAATAGAAGAAAACATATACACTTTCTTTGAGGAATTGAAATAAATGTCATCTGGCATTCAGTTCAGTTCAAGTGGGAACGAGCATAGACAGCTCAACCCAGTGGTCTGTGACAATCTAGAGGGCAGGACGGATGGGAGCGGGGAGGGGGCTTCAGGAAGAAAGGGGCATGCATATACCTGTGGCTGATTCATGTCCATGCGTGGCAGAGGCCAACGCAATGTTGTAAAGCAATTATCCTCCAATTAAAAAAATCACAATTAAAAAGAAATCACTGTGACACTAATCTTGGAAAAGAGTGGCAATTGCAAATTATCTTTGTGACTACTATGAAGAGGAGAAACTTGGAAATGTTTCATAGAGAAACCTGAGGGTTTTTCGATGAACTGTGTTTAGTTCCATCTACGCTGCTGCTAAGTCACTTCAGTCGTGTCTGACTCTGTGTGACCCCATGGACTGCAGCCCACCAGACTCCCCCGTCCCTGGGATTCTCCAGGCAAGAGCACTGGAGTGGGTTGCCATTTCCGTCTCCAATGCATGAGAGTGAAAAGTGAAAGTGGAGTCGCTCAGTCGTGTCCGACTCTCCGCGACCCCATGGACTGCAGCCTGCCAGGCTTCTCCATCAATGGGAGTTTCCAGGCAAGAGTACTGGAGTGGGGTGCCATTGCCTTCTCTGAGTTTCATCTATAGTAGGATGCAAAAAAACCCACATAACAACAGTCTTAGAAAACATAGCAAACATTATAAGGGAAAAGATTATATGTCAAATATTACATTATATATAATATATAATGCATTATATATACAATATATATAACACATTATATATTATATATATTATTATATTATATATAAGAAAAAAGGATTATATGACTAGGATAACTGAAATATATAAACACTTTTGACTATGCAAATATAAAACAACCATTATAAATGTAATTTGCACAGAAGAATAAAAAAGAAAAAATCATGAGGGATATATAATTAAATAGGATTTTCATAGGAGAGAAAATTGGAAAAATTACCATTTTGGTAAGTTTCTAAAAAAATTGGCATCTAAAAAATTCTCTTCTGAAAAATGCATCAGAAGACATTGGTCAAAGTCTAAATATCTGATGACAATGTTTTGAAAATATCAAATTGTATTTCCAAATTGTATTTTATCATTTAAAGAAGAAAAATAAATCCTTTCCACTTAAATGGTCTCATGAATTGAACAATTCATATTTCTTTCCTAAGAGGAAAAAAAAAAAGAAAGTTATTTTAACAAGACAAGACTTGAGCCAATGTAAAGAAATAAAAAAGGGGGCAAGGTGTTAAGGGATCTATGTTTTAAAAGAGCCATGTGTTTCAGAGTACAAAATTTGGAGTTCCAGCTTTAATCTTCATCTAATGCTTTATTTTTAACAAATGTACGCATTTTCACATTCTGTGTTCCTGATCAGATAGTTCACTATATATGTGACATGAAGCCTTTTTGAACTGATATGCAAAATTATTTATGTTGGTAATATCTTAGTGATTACTGGTTCTAGAGAGAGTAAAGCTTGTCATGATTCTTGTCCTAGAAATTTCTTATGTAGCCTTAGAATACAGTTGTCTGTGAAGTGAAGTGAAAATTGGTCAGTCGTCTCTGACTATTTGTGACCCCATGGACTATACAGTCCATGGGATTCTCCAGGCCAGAATACTGGAGTGGGTAGCTTTTCCCTTCTCCAGGAAACCTTCCCAACCCAGGACTTGAACTCAGGGTCTCCCACATTGCAGGCGGCTTCTTTACCAGCTGAGCCACAAGAGTAGTCCTCTGTAGGGGAACACAAACTTTTCTCAGCCTGTAGATCTCCATAATGGTTGTAGTATTCTTTGTTTTGGCATTTATCTATATTTATATTCTGGGCTTCCCAGGTGGCTCAGTGGTAAAGAACTGACTACTAGGCAGGAGATGCAGGCTTGAACCCTGGGTCAGGAAGATACCCTGGAAAAGATGATGGGAACCCACTCCAGTGCTCATGCCTGGGAAATCCCATGAACAGAGGAACCTGGTGGACTATAGTCCAAGGGGTTGCCAAAAAATTCAGAAATGACTTAAAAACTGAACAACAAAGATATTTATATTTTTACCTACCCAACTCTGATCCAAGTCTAACTTAGTAATGCCAGAAGTCACTATGTTGGAAAAACTGCAGTGTTACAAGGATAGGCTTTGGAGTCAGACCTGGGTGACTACTAACACTCCAGGTCTTGAAAATTTGCTTTAATTATTTATATATATCTCCACTTCAAAAATGTCTATGAAATAGGGTAATATCATATTTCCAAAGACACAATACTACCTATAATGACACATGTAGATTTTTAATGTGGAATAAAGCTACCAAAAACTCATGTTAGATACTTTTCCTCTCTCTTTCTCTACTTTTTTCCATTTGCTTGCATGCTTTCAGGCAAGCTGGACCCCTCTAACATTCTCTAAATGCACTCTAAAATCTGTCACCTCACTAGACTTTTCTTCCCTCGGTTTAGGATTTCTTACTCCCATGTTTTAGGGGCCACATCTTAAATATATTTCACACTTCAGAGATGATCTTGTACAGGAAGATTTTGTACATCTGTCAACAAAGTAGAAAATACATTTGATTCCATGTGTTATTTTATTGCCATTTAGCTGTGTGTTTCAGTTCAGTTCAGTTCAGTCGCTCAGTCCTGTCAAGCTTTCTGCGACCCCATGAACCGCAGCATGCCAGGTCTCCCTGTCCATCCCCAACTCCTGGAGTTTACCCAAATCCATGTCCATTGAGTCGGTGATGCCATCCAACAATCTCATCCTCTGTCGTCCCCTTCTCCCCCCACCCTCAATCGTTCCCAGCATGAGGGTCTTTTCAAATGAGTCAGCTCTCTGCATCAGGTGGCCAAAGTATTGGAGTTTCAGCTTCAACATAGTTCTTCCAATGAACACCTAGGACTGATCTCTTTTAGGATGGACTGGTTGGATCTCCTTGCAGTCCAAGGGACTCTCAAGAGTCTTCTCCAACACCACAGTTCAAAAGCATCAATTCTTCAGCGCTAAGTTTTCTTTATAGTCCAGCTCTCACATCCACACATGACTATTGGAAAAACCATAGCCTTGACTAGACAGACCTTTGTGGACAAAGTAATGTCTCTGCGTTTTAATATGCTGTCTAGGTTGGTCATAATTTTCCTTCCAAGGAGTAAGTGTCTTTTATTTTCATGGCTGCAATCAACATCTGCAGTGATTTTGGAGCCCCCCAAAATAAAGTCTGACATGGTTTCCACTGTTTACCCAACTATTTCCCATGAAATGATGGGACTAGATGCCATGATCCTAGTTTTCTGAATGTTGAGCATTAAGCCAACTTTTTTCACTCTCTTCTTTCACTTTCATCAAGAGGCTCTTTAGTTCTTCTTCATTTTCTGCCATAAGGGTGGGGTCATCTGCATATCTGAGGTTATTGATATTTCTCCCGGCAATCTTGATTCCAGCTTATGTTTCCTCCAGTCCAGCATTTCTTATGATGTACTCTGCATAGAAGTTAAATAAGCAGGGTGACAATATACAGCCTTGACGCACTCCTTTCCTGGTTTGGAACCAGTCTGTTGTTCCATGTCCAGTTCTAACTGTTGCTTTCTGACCTGCATACAGGTTTCTCGAGAGGCAGGTCAGGTGGTCTGGTATTCCCATCTTTTTCAGAATTTTCCACAATTTATTGTGATCCACACAGTCAAAGGCTTTGGCATAGTCAATAAAGCAGAAATAAATATTTTTCTGGAACTCTCTTGCTTTTTCAATGATCCAGCGGATGTTGACAATTTGATCTCTGGTTCCTCTGCCTTTTCTAAAACTAACTTGAATATCTTGAAGTTCATGGTTCACGTATTGCTGAAGCCTAGCTTGGAGAATTTTGAGCATTACTTTACTAGCGTGTGAGATGAGAGCAATTGTGTGGTGGTTTGAGCATTTTTTGGCATTGTCTTTCTTTGGGATTGGAATGAAAACTGACTTTTTCCAGTACTGTGGCCACTGCTGAGTTTACCAAATTTGCTGACATATTGAGTGCAGCATTTTCACATCGTCATCTTTCAGGATTTGAAATAGCTCAACTGGAATTCCATCACCTCCACTAACTTTGTTCATAGTGATGCTTCCCAAGGCCCACTTGACTTTGCATTCCAGGATGTCTGGTTCTATTTCAAGTAACCTATCATCTTATATTAATGTTTCTTCTTATGAACTCGGTTTTTCTAATATGACTTAAACAGAATATTGTGCACCATATCTTAATTATCTTTTTTCTCTCTTTTTTCCAGCACAAATTAAGACGTAGCAAAACAGTTTCTAAATTAAATACAAAAATTCTGTCTTTTCTCTTTGTTTAACTTCATGCATTTGTTCTTACGTATCTAGAACTTGCATTTATGTCATTAACAATCATGCATTAATAATGTCAGAAAGGTTAAAATTTTAACATATATCCTCATGTTTCAATCATGGAGTGATTGAAATTCAGCAGACTTTCAACCCCCAATAATATCTTTTTACTTATTTATTTAACGCATTGAGTAGGTAGAACTCTTTAACTGTTCTTTACCCTGTATTCACTGAATCACGTAACACAATCTCAGCTTCTAGGTTTGGTTCTTACTTGACTAGACATTCCACTCTGCCCAAGCACTTTTCTTTTCTCAGTCAAATGATGATGTATCTTCCACACAATTTTCTTGGCCAAGTTACTCCTGCCCCTCAACCAAGACAATACCCAGGAAAGACACATAGAGACTATGGTTAAATATTATCTTAACACCAGGATCCATTCTTTTAAAGTTTTGGCTCTTAGAACTGTAAAAAAATTAATAAAGGGAAACCTCAATTAAATTGTGTTGGTAGATCAGTAGCAGGGAGCTTTCACACTTTGTGACAACACAGCCCAAAAGGCAAAAGAGAAGACTTTCCTTTCCTGACAGACTCAGCCAATGAAAAGCCATGTACTCCTTGTTTGCTATAACCTGCCTAACTTCCTTTTTCTCTGTATAAATAAGTTCTCCTTCACATTCGTTTTCCGGGGACTTACACAGCTCATGCAATTTGCTTGCCAGAGTTTCAGATTCTTTGTTGATAGTGAATAAACTTATCTTTGCTCGATAAATATCTCACAGTCTCTTTATTTCATATGAAGATAATAACTTTCTTTTTCCTCCTGGATACATTGGAATGTGAAGAGAAAATATTCTGTCCATTCCATTGCAAATTAGCTTTGACAAATCATTCATAGTACCATTTGATCTGGTTTAATGTAACGTTTTTTCCAAAAGTATTTGGATTTCTTTAAAGTATAGATATATAGAATGTATATGCATGCTGTGTGTGTCTGTGTGTGTGTGTAATGATTGTGAATATATGTATATATATGGTATATATATATATATACATGTGCATATATGTATGTGTGTATATGGTGTGTGTATATATGTATGTGTATATATGGTGTGGGGGTCTTCAGGGTATTGAAGTTGGATGGGAAATTCTCATTCCATCACAAAAATGCTATGCAAATAAATAAATAAATAAACAAATTTTTATTATCATGTGTGTTTTTTTTTCCCTTTTCTCAAGGTTCATGAATTGGCAAAAAATATGATATTGCACAAGGCTACATACAAAATATATTAAAGTAAGATTAGCTATTTATGCTTTGCTCAGCATGTGAGTGAAAAACCGAAGATTTAAGAAATATTCACTATTGTCAATGTGTAATTTAAGAAAATCCCTCCATTTACATGGGGCTTTCCATGTGGCTCAGTGTTAAAGAATTGGTCTGCCAAGCAGCAGGCACAGGTTGGATCTCTGTATTGAGAAGATCCCCTGAAAAATGAAATGGCAACCCACTCCAGTATTGCTTGGGAAATTTCATGGACAGAGGAGCCTGGTGAACTACATTCCATGAGGGCAAAATGAATCAGGCACAACTTAGTGACTGAACAACAATCTATATAGCTATACCTGTGTTTATCTCTATCCCTATCTGTATACATATGCGTGCATGCTAAGTCACTTCAATCATGTCCTTCTTTGTGACCCCATGGACTGTAGCCCTCCAGGTTCCTCTGGCTGTGGGGTTCTCCAGCCAAGAATACTGGAGTGGGTTGCCATTTCCTACTTCAGTGTGTATATATAAATCCATATAAACGAATTGCTTTTGTTCAGTTGCTAAGTCAGGTCCAACTCTTAGCAACTCCATGCAGTACATGCACTTACAGCTCCGTGCACTACAGCCCGCCTGGCGGCCCTGACCTTCACCATCTCCAGGAGTTTGCTCAATATCATGTCCATTGTGTGGGTGATGCCAGCTAACCATCTCATCTTCTGTCACTTCCATATATATATACACGCATATACATACATTTTAAAATACATCACTCAAGTTATATTAAATAATAGTTTACCCACATAACTTTGCATATAGTCCATAAGAAGTTCCTAGTTTAATTACTGATAAGTGATAAATATTCTAGGTGTGGTTGAGAGGTTTCATATGAGAGTCTTTCAGCCCATTGAAAGGAGCTTTATGGCACATTGACTTTCCTAAACACTGATCTGTCCAGTTTACTGGAATTCTTACCCCATGTGCTTCATCACACAGGTACATATTGTAAGAATACAAGCCCTAGAATCTGAGGGCCCTGACCTTGAAATGACTATAAATGTCACTTTAAGTCCAAAGATACTTAAATTTTCTTTGAGCTTGTTTTGTGCTTATTTGCTTATCTGCTCTTCGAAACATACAACAAGGCCTCGGTGCTCTAAGTGTGAGCCAGATGCTCATGCGACATATTGTGTTTCTGATCTCAGGTGTGATTTCGTGACAGTATATACCTGCATCTAAATGACGACGCCTGGTAATCAGTCACTCAACTCTATAGTATCATAAACATCTGGAGGCAGAATTGTCGGAACATAGCATATGGAGCTGGTGTATACATTACCAAATTGTTTCAACACTTTTGTACACTTTTATACTACTTTCAAAAATACATGAGCTCAGACGTGGAGCCAAGATGATGGAGGAGTAGGAAGGGGAGACCACTTTCTCTCCTACAAATTCATCAGAAGAATAACTGAACACAGAGCAAACTTCACAAAACAACTTCTGATCACTAGCTGAGGTCACCAGGCGCCCAGAAAAGCAGCCCATTGTCTTCGAAAGGAGGTAGGACAAAATATAAAAGATAAAAAGTGAGACAAAAGAGCTAAGGACGGATATCCGTCCCGGGAAGGGTCTTAATAGAGGACGTTTCCAGACACCGGGAAACCCTCGCACTGGCGGGCCTGAGGGAAGTGTTTGAATCTCGGAGGGCAACCTGACTGGGAGGGAAACAATAAATAAATCCCACAGATTATGAGCCTAAAAGCAACTCCCAGCAGAAAAGTACCCCAGACGCCGGCATCCGCCACCAGCAAGTGGGGGCGGAACAGAGAGGAGCGGGTGGCATTGCTTGGGGCAGGGTCCGGGCCTGAGTGCCCTGAGGACAATCGGAAGGAGCTTTTGTGAGTTGCCAACTTGAATTGTGGGTGAGCAAAAGAGAGAGAGAAAATTAACCGGCCTGAACACACTGCCAGCTATTCGCAGAACAAAGGGACCGAGATTCTGGATGGTCGACATCCGCCGGGAGGGTCGCGGCGAGACACAGGGCGCAGACACCCGACCGGCGCGGGCGGGGACTGGGGCTGGGGACGCGAAGGGCAGAGGGCACGCGCACCGGACTGGCGCCGGCGGAATCTGAGACTGGGACCGTGGAAGGGGGCGGGCGCCGCACCCGGGGAGAGTGCTCCCATCAAGCGTCAAGCCCCTGGCTGCCTGGACCGCTCTGACGGGGAAGGCCCAAAGAGCTGGCGCAGCTTTCTGTTCCGACCTTTGGCGGAACACCCGAGGGCTGGAACCACGTGCAGCGCGGGGCACACTCCATATAGAGCAGCCGGGAGCCTGAGCAGCGCCGGCCCCGCCCCGCAGCGCCAGCCCCTCCCCGCATCGCGACGGAACTAGTTACCTGAATAAGAGGCCACCTCTGCCCGCCTGGCTCAGGACGGAAATGAGGCTCTGAAGAGACTGGCAAACAGAAGCCAAATAAACAAAGGGAACTGCTTCAGAAGGGACCGGTGCAACAGATTAAAATCCCTGTAGGAAACACTGACCACACCGCAAGGGGCCTGTAGATATGGAGAAGTGTAAGCTGGAACGAGGAGCTATCTGAAACCGAGCCGAACCCACACTGATTGCAACAGCTCCAGAGAAATTCCTAGATATATTTTTACTTTTTTTTTAAGTAAGAAAAAACTTTTTTTTGTTTTCTTTTTTCTTTTTTATTTTTTCTCTTTTATTTTCCTTTAAAATTTCCTATTACTCCCCCATTACTCCTTAACTTTCATTTTCATAAATTCTTATGATTTTTAAGTTAGGGAAAATTTTTTTTCCTCTTTTATTCTCTTCTTTTTTTTTTCTCTTTTTTTCCCTTCTTCTCTTCTATTTTCTATTTTTCTTTTTCTCTTATTTCTTTTAAAGTCCTCTAGTACTCCTCTACTACTCCTTAATTTTTCATTTTCAATATACTATAACCTTACAAAGAAGAGGGTAAAAAAAAAAAAAGAAAAGAAGCCCTATTTTTAAACCGAACCTCATAGATATTTCTAAAATTTTTGGGGGGGTGTTTTTGTTTTTGTTTTTAATATAGTATTTTTAAGAGTCTAACCTCTACTCTAGATTTTTAATTTTTGTTTTTCAGTATATGATATAAATTGTGAACATTTAAGAATCCAATATTCAGTTTCCATTTTTATTCAGGAGTGTGTTGATTATTCTCTCCCAATCTTGACTCTCTGTTTTCTATCTCAGAACACCTCTGTTTCCTCCGTTCCCCTTCTCTTCTCAATCCAATTCTGTGAATCTTTGTGGGTGTCTGGGCTACGGAGAACACTCTGGGATCAGACGACTGCGTAGATCTGTCTCTCTCCTCTTGTGTCCCCCTTTTTCTCCTCCTGCTCATCTCTATCTCCCTCCTCCTGCTCATCTCTATCTCCCTCCTCCCTCTCCTCTTCTTCATGTAACTCTGTGAACCTCTCTGGGAGTCCCTAACGGGGGAGAATCTTTTCGCCATTAACCTAGAAGTTTTATTATCAGTGCTGTATAGTTGGAGAAGTCCTGAGACTACAGGAAGAATAAAACTGAAATCCAGAGGCAGGAGACTTAAGCCCAAAACCTGAGAACACCAGAAAACTTCTGACTACATGGAAATTTAAGTAATAAGAGACCGTCCAAAAGCGTCCATACCTACACTGAAACCAACCACCACCCAAGAGCCAACAAGTTATAGAGCAAGACATACCATGCAAATTCCCCAGCAATGCAGGAACATAGCCCTGAATGTCAGCATACAGACTGCACAAAGTCACACCTAACACATAGACCCATCTCAAAACTCATTACTGGGCACTCCATTGCTCTCCAAAGAGAAGAAATCAAGTTCCACGCTCCAGAACACTGACACAAGCTTCCCTAACCAGGAAACCTTGACAAGCCAATCGTCCAACCCCACCCACTGGTTAAAAACTCCACAATAAAAAGGAACTACAGACCTCCAGAATACAGAAAGCCCACTCCAGACACAGCAATCTAAACAAGATGAAAAGGCAGAGAAATACCCAACAGGTAATGGAACATGACAAGTGCCCACCAAGTCAAACAAAAGAGGAGGAGATAGGGAATCTACCTGAAAAAGAATTTAGAATAATGATAATAAAAATGATCCAAAATCTGGAAAACAAAATGGAGTTACAGATAAATAGCCTGGAGACAAAGATTGAAAAGATGCAAGAAATATTTAATAAAGACCTAGAAGAAATAAAAGAGAGTCAATTAAAAATGAATAATGCAATGAGATCAAAACACTTTGGATGGGACCAAGAGTAGAATAACGGAGACAGAAGATAGGATAAGTGAGGTAGAAGATAGAATGGTGGAAATAAATGAAGCAGAGAGGAAAAAAGAAAAAAGAATCAAAAGAAATGAGGACAACCTCAGGGACCTCTGGGACAATGTGAAACACCCCAACATTAGAATCATAGGAGTCCCAGAAGAAGAAGACAAAAAGAAAGGCCATGAGAAAATACTCGAGGAGATAATAGCTGAAAACTTCCCTAAAATGGGAAAGGAAATAGCCACCCAAGTCCAAGAAACCCAGAGAGTCCCAAACAGGATAAACCCAAGGCAAAACACACCAAGACACATATTAATCAAATTAACAAAGATCAAACACAAAGAACAAATACTAAAAGCAGCAAGGGAGAAACAAGAAATAACACACAAAGGGATTCCTACAAGGATAACAGCTGATCTATCGATAGAAACCCTCCAAGCCAGAAGGGAATGGCAGGACATACTGAAAGTAATGAAAGAGAATAACCTACAACCTAGATTACTGTACCCAGCAAGGATCTCATTCAGATGTGAAGGAGAATTCAAAAGCTTTACAGACAAGGAAAAGCTGAGAGAATTAAGCACCAGCAAACCAGCTCTTCAACAAATGCTAAAGGATCTTCTCTAGACAGGAAATGCAGAAAGGTTGAATAAACGTGAACCCAAAACAACAAAGTCAATGGCAACGGGACCACACCTATCAATAATTACCTTAAATGTAAATGGGTTGAATGCCCCAACCAAAAGACAAAGATTGGCTGAATGGATACAAAAACAAGACCCCTATATATGCTGTCTACAAGAGACCCACCTCAAAACCAGAGACACATACAGACTAAAAGTGAAGGGCTGGAAAAAAATATTTCACCCAAATGGAGACCAAAAGAAAGGAGGAGTCGAAATACCCATATCAGATAAAATAGACTTTCAAATAAAGGATGTGAAAAGAGACAAAGAAGGACACTACATAATGATCAAAGGATCAATCCAAGAAGAAGATATAACAATTATAAATATATATGCACCCAACATAGGAGCACCGCAATATGTACGGCAAATGCTAATGACTATGAAAGAGGAAATTAATAGTAACACAATAATAGTGGGAGACTTTAATACCCCACTCACAACTATGGATAGATCAACTAAAGAGAAAATCAACAAGGAAACACAAACCTTAAATGATACAATGGACCAGATAGACCTAATTGATATCTATAGGACATTTCACCCCAAAACAATCAATTTCACCTTTTTCTCAAGTGCACACGGAACCATCTCCAGAATAGATCACATCCTGGGCCATAAATCTGGTCTTGGAAAATTCAGAAAAATTGAAATCATTCCAGTCATCTTTTCTGACCACAGTACAGTAAGATTAGATCTCAATTACAGGAAAAAATATTGTTAAAAATTCAAACATATGGAGGCTAAATAGCACGCTTTTGAATAACCAACAAATCATAGAAGAAATCAAAAAAGAAATCAAAATATGCATAGAAATGAGTGAAAATGAAAACACAACAACCCAAAACCTATGGGACACTGTAAAAGCAGTGCTAAGGGGAAGGTTCACAGCATTACAGGCTTACATCAAGAAACAAGAGAAAAGCCAAATAAATAACCTAACTCTACACCTAAAGCAATTAGAGAAGGAAGAAATGAAGAACCCCAGGATTAGCAGAAGAAAAGAAATCTTAAAAATTAGGGCAGAAATAAATGCAAAAGAAACTAAAGAGACCATAGCAAAAATCAACAAAGCGAAAAGCTGGTTTTTTGAAAAAATAAACAAAATTGACAAACCATTAGCAAGACTCATTAAGAAACAAAGAGAGAAGAACCAAATTAACAAAATAAGAAATGAAATGGGTGAGATCACAACAGACAACACTGAAATACAAAGGATCATAAGAGACTACTACCAGCAGCTCTATGCCAATAAAATGGAAAACTTGGATGAGATGGACAAATTCTTAGAAAAGTATAACTTTCGTAAACTGAACCAGGAAGAAATAGGAGATCTTAACAGAACCATCACAAGCAAGGAAATTGAAACTGTAATCAAAAATCTTCCAGCAAACAAAAGCCCAGGACCAGATGGCTTCACAGCTGAATTCTACCAAAAATTTAGAGAAGAGCTAACACCTATCTTACCCAAACTCTTCCAGAAAATTGCAGAAGAAGGTAAACTTCCAAACTCATTCTATGAGGCCACCATCACCCTAATTCCAAAACCAGACAAAGATGCCACAAAAAAAGAAAACTACAGGACAACATCACTGATGAGCATAGATGCAAAAATCCTTAACAAATTCTAGCAAAGAGAATCCAACAACATATTAAAAAAATCATACACCATGACCAAGTGGGCTTTATCCCAGGAATGTAGGGATTCTTTAATATCCATAAGTCAATCAATGTAATACACCACATTAACAAATTGGGAGATAAAAACCATATGATTATCTCAATAAATGCAGAGAAAGCCTTTGACAAAATTCAACACTCATTTATGACTAAAACTCTCCAGAAAGCAGGAATAGAAGGAACATACCTCAACATAATAAAAGCTATATATGACAAACCCACAGCAAGCATCACCCTCAATGGTGAAAAATTGAAAGCATTTCCCCTGAAATCAGGAACAAGACAAGGGTGCCCACTCTCACCACTACTATTCAACATAGTGCTGGAAGTTTTGGCCACAGCAATCAGAGCAGAAAAAGACATAAAAGGAATCCAGATAGGAAAAGAAGAAGTGAAACTCTCGCTGTTTGCAGATGACATGATCCTCTACATAGAAAACCCTAAAGACTCTTCCAGAAAATTACTAGAGCTAATCAATGAATATAGTAAAGTTGCAGGATATAAAATTAACACACAGAAATCCCTTGCATTCCTATATACTAACAATGAAAAAACAGAAAGAGAAATTAAGGAAACAATACCATTCACCATTGCAACAAAAAGAATAAAATACTTAGGAGTATATCTACCTAAAGAAACAAAAGACTTGTACATAGAAAACTATAAAACATTGATGAAAGAAATCAAAGAGGACACAAACAGATGGAGAAACATACCGTGTTCATGGATTGGAAGAATCAATATTGTCCAAATGGCTATTCTACCCAAAACAATCTATAGATTCAATGCAATCCCTATCAAGCTACCAACGGTATTTTTCACAGAACTAGAACAAATAATTTCACAATTTGTATGGAAATACAGAAAACCACGAATAGCCAACGTAATCTTGAGAAAGAAGAATGGAACTGGAGGAATCAAGCTGCCTGACTTCAGACTCTACTACAAAGCCACAGTCATCAAGACAGTATGGTACTGGCACAAAGGTAGAAATATATATCAATGGAACAGAATAGAAAGCCCAGAGATAAATCCACGAACCTATGGACAGCTTATCTTTGACAAAGGAGGCAAGGATATACAATGGAAAAAAGACAATCTCTTTAACAAGTGGTGCTGGGAAAACTGGTCAACCACTTGTAAAAGAATGAAACTAGAACACTTTCTAACACTATACACAAAAATAAACTCAAAATGGATTAAAGATCTAAATGTAAGACCAGAAACTATAAAACTCCTAGAGGAGAACATAGGCAAAACACTCTCTGACATAAATCTCAGCAGGATCCTCTATGAACCACCTCCAGAATATTGGAAATAAAAGCAAAAACAAACAAATGGGACCTAATGAAACTTAAAAGCTTCTGCACTACAAAGGAAACTATAAGTAATGTGAAAAGACAGCCCTCAGATTGGGAGAAAATAATAGCAAATGAAGAAACAGACAAAGGATTAATCTCAAAAATATACAAGCAACTCCTGAAGCTCAATTCCAGAAAAATAAACGACCCAATCAAAAAATGGGCCAAAGAACTAAACAGACATTTCTCTAAAGAAGACATACAGATGACTAACAAACACATGAAAAGATGCTCAACATCACTCATTATTAGAGAAATCAAATCCAAACCACAATGAGGTACCGTTACACGCCAGTCAGGATGGCTGCTATCCAAAAGTCTACAAGCAATAAATGCTGGAGAGGGTGTGGAGAAAAGGGAACCCTCTTACACTGTTGGTGGGAATGCAAACTAGTACAGCCGCTATGGAGAACAGTGTGGAGATTTCTTAAAAAACTGGAAATAGAACTGCCATATGATCCAGCAATACCACTTCTGGGCATACACACTGAGGAAACCAGATCTGAAAGAGACACATGCACCCCAATGTTCATTGCAGCACTGTTTATAATAGCCAGGACATGGAAGCAGCCTAGATGCCCATCAGCAGATGAATGGATAAGGAAGTTCTGGTACATATACACCATGGAATATTACTCAGCCATTAAAAAGAATTCATTTGAATCAGTTCTAATGAGATGGATGAAACTGGAGCCCATTATACAGAGTGAAGTAAGCCAGAAAGATAAAGAACATTGTAGCATACTAACACATATATATGGAGTTTAGAAAGATGGTAACGATAACCCTATATGCAAAACAGAAAAAGAGACACAGAAGTACAGAACAGACTTTTGAATTCTGTGGGAGAAGGTGAGGGTGGGATGTTTCAAAAGAACAGCATGTATATTATCTATGGTGAAACAGATCACTAGCCCAGGTGAGATGCATGAGACGAGTGCTCGGGCCTGGTGCACTGGGAGGACCCAGAGGAGTTGGGTGGAGAGGGAGGTGGGAGGGGGGATCGGGATGGGGAATACGTGTAACTCTATGGCTGATTCATGTCAATGTATGACAAAACCCACTGAAATGTTGTGAAGTAATTAGCCTCCAACTAATAAAATAAGAAAAAAAAAATACATGAGCTCTATTTCTCCATTGAAAATTTGTGTTTGTTTTTCTCCTTTTTCTCTGTTTTCTCTTAATTTATCTTAATAAAATTTTCTGTTTGATTAATTCTATCAAGAATCAACATTTGTGATTTGTATTCTCAACTTAGAACTGTCAATTATGTCATTAATTTTGTAACTTAATATATCCTCATTTCCATATAGTTTGGATTTAATTGACTTTTCTCTTCCTGAAACTCAATTCCTAGTACTTACAAATTTTTGATTATAAAACATACTTCATTTTAATGATAGGATATTTTATTTACTCAGGGTTACTAGATTTTTAAAATCTAGAAGCAAGCATTAACCTTACAAATACCCTTGGTCTTGATTCTGTTGCTTACTGGTTGTCGAGTTTGTTGTTTAACCTCTAAAAGCTGTGGTGTCTCATGTGTACAATGGAGGTAATAGTGTGTGCTGTGTGAGTGCTGAGTCGTGTCTGACTCTGTGACCCCATGGACTGCAGCCTTCTACGTTCCTCCTGTTTTATCCACGCGTTCCAAGCAAACTCACTCAGAAGGACAATGCAGATAGTGGAGTGCAGTTTATTACACTAGGGGGTCCAGGGCAGAGTCTCCTCTTAGCCAAGAATCCCGATCAGTTTTTGTGAAAACCTTATATACCCTAAGTGTAGTACTCAAACCCACCTCCCCAAATTCTCTGAAACTAGTCTGAACAAATGAAAAGAAAGATGCAATCAAAGTTAACCTGTGATTTCCTATGCCTTAAACCCATTGATTCATATGCCTTAAGCCTAGGTAGTTAACAGTGGACAATTATCAATAGGCCTGTGGTCATACCCCAATAAACATAACAGAATGCATGATTCTATTTGGTTACACAGATAGTTAGGGTATTCTTTTAGGGATGGAGAGTCTAGGTGCGAGCCCTGGGGCTCTTCCGTCATGTGGGGGGTGGGTCTGGTTTTCCAGTTGGTAACTCTTTTCTATAGATACTGGGCATCCAGCTCAAAGTTCACAGTCTGGCCCAAGATGAAGTCCTACTTTCAAGATGGAGCCTGTTCTGTCTGTTTCCTCCTTCACTCCGTCCATGGGATTTTCCCAGGCAAGAATACTGGAGTGGATTTCCCTTTCCTCCTCCAGGGCATCTTCCCATCCCAGGGTTCGAACTCCTGTCTCCTGCATCTCTTGCATTACAGTTTTTGTTTTGTTACTTTTTCTTTAATTTCCAGTAAGCATATTGCAGATATTCTTCTAAAAGCCATTCATTCTAGATTTTACCTGGGAAATATTCTTTATACTACTTACCTTCTCTGCAAAACTCATAAATAAATCATGATATGCACTAGGTTTTGTGAATCAGGACTCTAAATGTTTAAGTATAAGTAACTTAAATTTCACACAATTGTTAGAGCTTTTTTGTTGAAGCTTTTTTATCCAGTGATTAATTAAATGTCTTAACTGCTTCTGAAACAACTATGTATAGTAGACTGTGCAAACCTTTAGAGGCATAAATATTTAAACTGTCATGTTAATTTTAAGAAATTTTCATGAAGTGTCAGCCAAGCCTGTTTGTGTATTAACACTAGTCTTTGTGTTATATTTCATACACGCATTTTGGAGGATAAAAGAACGCCTGTTTTTCCTTTGCAATTTGCTTATGTAAATTCAGGTTGCAAAAGGGCAGTTAAATGTTTGTGGTAGGAGGGAATAAAAGAGTGGAATTGGCATTGTGGAAAAAAAAAATAAAAGATGGCCACTGAGCCATCATTTGGGAAGTGCAGAGGTAATAGTACTTAGGTCAAAATATGCATTCTTATTCATATTAGGGGCTTCTCTGCTGGCTCAGTTGATAAAGAATCCTCCTGCAATGCGCGAGACCTAGGTTCGATCCCTGGGTTAGGAAGATCCCCAGGAGAAGGGAAAGGCATCCACTCCAGTATTCTGGCCTGGAGAATCATGGACTGTATAGTCCATGGGGTTGTGAAGAGTCAGACACAGCTGAGTGACTTTTACTCACTCATTCATATTAAATAAAATAGTGAACATGAACTACCCAATAATATCTCAATAAATTATTTTATTATTATTAATTTGCTAAGTAGTTTGATCTTAGCAGTATTGAATCAAGTCTGATACAATAAATTGTAATTTTCTTAAGTTTTAAATTCCTGAAAAAGTATATACTTATGCATCTGTTTCAGAGGGAGACTAATCAAGCATCAGTGTGTGTTGATGAGGTTGAGTAAACAACCTGTAAATATTCAGTTTCAAGGGGGAAAAAAAAACTGGAGAGGAAACAGGATGCAAGTTTTGCTATATTTTGAGTGTTTCCTTCCTCTGATTTTTTCTTTTTCTTTTGGAGAAAAAGACTGTTTATTCTTTTCTCTTTTCTTTTCTCATCTTCCTTTCCCAAACGATCTACTCTGGCAAATTTGTCCCTTGTGTAAGGTATAGTTTGGGTGAGGCAGAAAAGGAAAGACGACCTCAACAGAAGTAGGTTACCTGTATTTAGACAAGGAGGGGCGACAGCTGGCTTAACGACCAGGCTGAGCGCCGAGAGGGATCAGGGAGGCTTCATATTTATAGGGAGGTTTGTGGAAGCGATAAGGGAAGCGTTAATCAACTGGAATATTTTGAGTATTCTTTTGTTGAGATGACATTTGTATTTGGGCAGGGGGCGATAAAGTCTTCTGGGCAGGTGTAGGGGGTGGAAGGTTTCTGGACAGGGGGTAATAAGTTCCAGATAGATGCAACCGGCCTGGAGCATCAGGGTGGAACTAAAGTTCTGTTTTGTTTTCTCCAAAGTTAGAGGTTTCAGCAAGGGGCCTTTGAGACTGTTGTTTTCTTTTCTAGGCCCCAAAGACTCCTTCACCTTGAAACAAGTAATTTTGTACCAGTTATGATATTGAAGGTCATCAATTGTATTGATTTATCTACTCTGCACAGCTAGGATCTTGATAATGGTCCACACTCAGAGTATAAAATGCCTGTGATTGGTTCTCTGCCCTACCTCAGCTCAGATTTTCCTGAAAGCCAGCCTAGTACTATTGCATGCTATATCAGCTTTCTTCCTAATCTTCAGAAAGCTGGAAGAGCAGCGCAATCAGATTTCCCTGAACTACTTTGCCTATAGCCTTTTTAGGACCCCTGGGAAAATATGCCCAAATCAAGATAAAGTATGGAAACTCCTCCTCCCAGCGGAAGCAAGGACATTGCCAAGGACAGTGACTCAGCAACATTTGACTTGGATCTGTTTAGAAGATGCCTTTGGGGATACAATCACTTAGAGCTCTCAAGGACCTGTTAATTCATGGCTGGTAGTTTCATTTATATTCTGTTCTTTTGAATCAAATTTTCTTCAGGCATAAGCATGCAATGAATAGGGCCTGAATACCTGTGTTAGCTTTTGAAGGGATTTAAGCATAGCTTTTATTTAATTTTAGTGAATTAGTACTGAGATGTTCAGTTGGTATTTGAACTTCCTAGCTTGCTTTCCTGGGGGCATAAAGCTGTACACAGTAGTTCTAACAGTCCACTTCCCTTACAAGCCTGTAGAGTTTTTGAGATGTACTGAAATTTCCAAAATATTTGCAGAAAATTAGTCTGGATGTATCTGAATTATTAGTTTATAATTTGTTTATGAAGTGTAATTTATCACATTTTATTTCAGATTTTGATCCTAGGGATGAATTGGCAAAGTAGGCATCTAGGGTAAAATTCTTGATCAAACTAAAACCAACCTGATAACCACTCAGATCTGGCAGTGTATTACTCATAGCACCTGGATTTTGGAAATTGTCAAAGTGTTAGTCATTCAGTCTTGCTCAACTCTTTGCGAACTCAAGGACTACAGCCTGCCAGACTCCTCTGTCCATTGAGTTCTCCAGGCAAGAATACTGAAGTGAGTTGTCAATCCCTTCTCCAGGGTATCTTTCTGACCTAGGGGTCAAACCCGGGTATCCCACATTGCAAGTGGATTCTTTACTGCCTGAGCCCCATCAAACATGTGCTAGGCTAATGATATCTTCTTTATATTTATTCTATATAATTTTATTCTAAAGCCTATAACTTCTTTTGCAGTATATGATAATTCGTTTACTATAAAATGATTTATCATGCCTTAGTTTTAATGGTGCATTACATGTAAACAAAGTTCTTACTAAAATAATACAAAGTTAAAGCATTTTCTAATAATTGGCAGTGAATTTCATTGTGCCTTATTTTTATGTTTATATGCATTCCTTCATATTACCATTAAGACATATAGTAGATTATGCTTCAATATCTACAGTCATGAAGAATTTCTTGTATTTCAAAATCTGGCATCTCACAGTAGACTAATCTGATCTGAATCAACTAAGGTAAGTTTATACCATGCTACATTCTGATACATTAAAGAAAAATTTGAGTATGCAGTGGAAGTTTTAAGTATAAGAACTTCTTACCCTTATGCTAATAACTTAACAGAAATGGCAGTCAGAATTTTTATTCAGTACTACCTAAGAGTAAAGTAAATTTATGACAATGTTTTTATAGTGCAAGATATCAAGTTAGTGAATAGGATTAAATATTCCTTATGAGAAACAATCTTATTAAGCTAGCTTAAACGTTTTCACTAACATAGAGTTAAAATTAAAGTTTACCTGATCATAGTTATCACGTGCACGTTGTGAATTTCTTCATTTTTGTCTTTATTTTTCCATTCGACTTTGTGTAAATGTACACAACAATTCTGTGTTTTGAAACCAATCACTCAAAGAGGAAAGACTGTAAAAGAAAAGTATGTTTTGAATATCACACTGTCACTGGTAATTTTAAATCACCTCGTGCACTCCTCATTAGAAATCTGAATTCTGGCATGATGTCGTAGATATAAGAGGAATAAGGTGAGGTTTAGAAAGAGTAAGCAGTTAGCTCAAGGGTGACACTGGTCAGTTTTTGTGTTTGCCTGTTTATTGCCACTCCTTAGCATCACTACCTCTTTCTGTGTCAATGCTGTTTTGTGTATTCAGAGATTGCTGAATACTCTTTATTTCATCCATTTTGATTAATTTCTACTTGGGGGGTTTTCCTTAATATCTCTGTGATCAGAACAGTTTATATGACAATAATTCTCCTCTTCTGAGTTTTCCCTTTCCCTTTTCCCCTCCATTAATTGTTAGATCAGATCAGCTAGTTAGTTAATCCAATCACTCAGTTGTGTCTAAGAACCACAGTACACCAGGCATCCCTGTCCATCACCAACTCTTGGAGCTTACTCAAACTGATGTCCATCGAGTCAGTGATGCCATGCAGCCATCTCATCCTCTGTTGTCCTCTTCTTCTCCTGCCTTCAATCTTTCCCTGCATCAGGGTTTTTTTTTCGAAGGAGTCAGTTCTTCACATCAGATGATCAAAGTATTGGAATCTCAGTTTCAATATCAGTCCTTCCAATGAATATTCAGTACTGATTTCCTTTAGGATGGACTGGTTGGATCTCCTTGCAGTCCAAGGGACTCTCAAGAGTCTTCTCCAACACCACAGTTCAGAAGCATCAATTCTTAAGTGCTCAGCCTTCTTTATGGGTCAACTCTCACACCCATATATGACTACTGGAAAAATTTCCAGTAGTCTAATAACTCATCATCACGCATGTTTTCTTCTACTTAGATGAGAAATCAAAAGAGTGCTTTCACTTTTCTTGCATTTCTCTCAGCTCTCAAGCATGACGTGAAGACCCAGATGAGGGAGAATCAGGACCTTTGTCTTTGAACATTCACAGTGGTTGTTCATTGAGGGATGGCTGCCCCTTAGCTACCTTTGTTCTCTTATTTGTTCCTTATGTAATTATATTATTTTCCAACACTGAGAAGTTAGTTAGAGTCTGTTATTTTGTTTTAAGTATGAGAGTTGATTTTTTATTTATGTTTTTTTATTTGGCCACATCAGGTCTTATTTGTGTTAGTGTTAACTTTGCTGCAGCATGCAGGACCTTTTCATTGAGGCACACAAGTATCTCTCGCTATGGTGTGCAGTTTCAGTAGCAGCTGTGGGAAGCCTTAGTTGCTATGCAGCATTACGTATCTTAGTTCTCTGACCAAGGATTGAACCCACGTCCCCTGCATTGGGAGACAGATGCTAAACCACTGGACCACCAGGGAAGTCCCCAAATTCTCTTGACCTGAGTCTCTTCTATTTAAAATCAGAGATTAGTTAAGTGAATTCTATCTTTAAAACTGTTCAAAGTCTACTTATATATTACTTATTTTTAAGTAAATAGTTTTAGCTAAATAAATGTATCTGGAAATCAAAATTATGTCAACTCATCAGTTAAGTAACAATAAGTTGAAGATAGGTAGAATCCTATCCCACATCAAATTTTTCAATTTTCATTAGTTAAGTTTAACTGGAAAACATTCTGTGGTTGATAATTATCCTTAAAGTAAGTACAAACTAAAAATGTCTCCTTTGAAAATTTAGACTTTTTTTAAATAAAAATTTATTTATTTTAATTGGAGGCTAATTACTTTACAATATTGTAGTGGTAGACTTTTGAATAGTTTAAAATAGAGTTGATGTTCCATGGTACAGATCATATTTTGAAAGTCTACATGTTAGTTCTATGGCATGTATAAGAGTTTCCAAGACTATAAAACACATAGGTATTGATTTTGACAGTTACTAGAATTGATGGCTTCAATATATCCTTGCTATGAAAGAATTCTTTATAGACACCTGGGGCACAGATTTGTTTATAGCATCAGATGCAGACTAAGGTAGGTGCACTAGCTTTTGCAAACCTACTGAGGACAGCTGACTCCTCATCAATGAGCGAGACACTCACGGTGCATGGTCTCTAGCCTTCACTTGCTCGCCCACTCCAGGACTCCTGCCTGGAAAATCCCATGGATGGAGCAGCCTGGTGGGCTACAGTTCATGGGGTTGCAAATAGTCGGACATGACTGAGCGACTTCATCTCTTCTTCAATATCTTTAACACTACATGTTAGTTACATAACATGTATAACTATTGATTAATTAATTTATAATATCATTGCCTCAAATACTACCACGTGTATCTGATCACAAAGTTTGTTTAAAGTTGTCTTCTGTATTATCTCTTTTGATTTACACCAGTTCTTTACATTGTAAATAAAACATATGCAATTTCTAGCAAAAGTCATGGCATATGCTAAATTAAAAAAATATATAGGCATTTTATTTTATCTATGGTTTAATGATTGCCATCACTAACTTCAATGACTGTAATTATTTTTTAATTGCCTTTCACTTGAATTATAAATAGGATAAATGTATTTCCTATTTTTTCACAATTTCTATCATTAAATGCATTCTTTCTTTTGCTGAGTAGCTCTCAAACATTCTTTGCTTTCTAATATTATAGCAATCACTCTGGTTTAGCATGATTCATTGGCAATATTTTCACATATAAGCCATAAAGAGCACACTCTATAAGAATTTTCCAGTTTAGGTTGGGATGTTTAAATACATTTGCATTTCCTGATGATTCACTCCCAGATAATTCAGAGAATATGGACAAATATATTAGAAAAAGGAAGGTCAATTTTATGTATTTGAGATATATATATATTTATTTATTTAAAATATGTGGAAAAGCATGTTTTTACTTTGGTCAATTAAAAATCTTTGTTAACTAGATAATATAATTGACAGTCAAATATGTTTTGATTTTCAAAATATTATTTAAATGCTTAAAATCATTGCTGAAAAATAAAATTCAGTAAAATAATTATTACAAAAGTGTTCCACAGTAGATTTATAAAATAAAAAGCAATTAAAAAATAAAGCAGCTTAATTCAATAAGTTGAGAATATTATGTTCATATCAAACTAGTTTTTAGTAAAGCCTATAATTTTGTGTTCATATTGTGAATTTTCACCAAATTTATGTGTGTTTGTTTTTTTCAGATACCTAATTCATTTGTATATAATATATACCAAACTCAGATATATGGAACACCAGAGAAACATCTCAGAATTCATCCTTTTGGGACTTTCTCATGACCAGAACATACAAACATTTTGCTCTGTGCTCTTTTTATTCTGCTATGTGATCCTGTTGGTAGGGAATCTTCTGATCCTTGTGTCCATTCCAGGCAGTCCTCTTTTTAACCAACCAATGTACTATTTCCTCAGTCACTTATCATTCATAGACATTTGCTATACCTCTAGTGTTACACCCAAACTAATTGGTGATCTGCTAGGGGGGAAAAAAACCATTTCTTACTATAATTGCATGTTCCAGATTTTTGCAATGCATTTTTTTGGCAGTATCGAGGTCTTCATTCTTACTGCCATGGCTTTTGATCGCTACATTGCCATTTGTAAACCTCTCCACTATATGATCATCATGAACAGGACAAAATGCAATCTTGTAGTCTTGGCTACTTGGGCTGGTGGGGCTGTCCATTCTTTTCCTCAATTATCTATGATAATCCAGTTGCCTTTTTGTGGTTCTAATGAAATTGGTCACTATTTTTGTGATATCTTCCCTATGCTTAAAATTGCTTGTGCTGATACCTACATCACTGGTGTCCTTCTGGTTGCCAATTCAGGAATGGTTGCCTTAGTTACTTTTGTTGTCCTATTTGTTTCTTATGTCATCATACTATTCACTTTAAGAAATCACTCAGCGGAGGGAAGACGCAAAGCCCTCTCCACCTGTGGGTCTCATATCACAGTAGTCCTCTTATTTTTTGGACCTTCGATCTTTGGTTACCTTAGACCTCCTACTACTTACCCTGAGGACAAGGTACTTGCACTATTTTACACTGTCATCACCCCTGTGTTCAATCCTTTAATCTATACACTGAGAAATACTTAGATGAAAAATGCCATGAGGAAAGTTTGGTGTCAAAGGTTATTTTCAAGGAAAGCATACGATTAGTGTGAAGAAGCTTGTACGTAAGCAATTTTATAAAAGAAAAGAGACTGATGTAAATTTTAAAAAAAAGACTATCTCATAGATTCTATATTCTAGCATCATTTGAATGGAATTATTGAGAACAGAAATTTAGAAACTTAAAATCAAAACCATTACTAATTTGCGCATACCAAAATACCTGGAAGGTTGATCAATTTTTTGGAGTATTATGGTGGGGTAGACATGGTTACCTGCAAGGAAATAAAAACAAAAAAACTGGTTCAAAACAAATAAGACAATTCTATATTGACTTTTGAATATTAAGATAAAAATATTTCAAATTATAATTATTTTAAAAACTCTGGGCTTATGGGCCAGACCATACGGTGGTTCATATTATATGGCAGTAGAAAAGCTGAAATATGAGATAAAATAATATCCTTAGATTTGTGAAAGAATATTCACGTGCATATTTTAGTAGCATTCAGAAATCAGTAATTAACAAAAGATCAGTATAGCAGACTCTTTTAACTCGCTTCCAGATGGTCACCTGACTTCACATTAAAAAATAGTAAAAACTAGTAAAGACAAACTAAGAATCAATAATTCAGGAAGATTAAAACCACAATGTTTTCCACCTATAGATCAGAATATAAAGCATTTCCCATAAAACTTACAGAAGTGATTAATAATAAAATGTAGGTGTTAACAAACCCTTAACTGCCTAAAATGATAATTGGCTCGTGATTGGGTTGGTACTCAAAGATCTGTCATGCAACAATGAGGGGGAAAAAACCTAGCAAAAGACAAATAATATGTGATTAAAGTCAAAGAAAGAAACAAGTGAGTACATTTTTGTAGCACATGGGTATTAATAGCAAATTTATCGTTAATTGTCAAATCTTGTAGATAACTAGGATGTTCTTCTGTAGGTGGATAGATAAAATGTGGTACTTCCAGGCAATGGAATACTATTCAACACTACAAGAAACTTAAATTCATTCAGTTCAGTTTAGTTGCTCAGTTGTGTCTGACTCTTTGTGACCCCATGAACCGCAGCACACCAGGCCTTCCTGTCCATCACCAACTCCCAGAGTTTACCCAAACTCATGTCCATTGAGTCAGTGATGCCATCTAACCATCTCATCCTCTGTCACCCCCTTCTCCTGCCCTCAATATTTCCCAGCATCAGGGTCTTTTCAAATGAGTCAGCTCTTCATATCAGGTGGCCAAAGTATTGGAGTTTCAGCTTCAACATCAGTCCTTCCAATGAACACCCAGGACTGATCCTCAGGATGGACTGGTTGGATCTCCTTGCAGTCCAAGGGACTCTCAAGAGTCTTCTCCAACACCACAGTTCAAAAGCATCAATTCTTCAGCGCTCAGCTTTCTTTATAGTCCAACTCTCACACCCATACATGACCACTGGAAAAACCATAACCTTGACTAGATGGACCTTTGTCGGCAAAATAATGTCTCTGCTTTTTAATATGCTGCCTAGGTTGGTCATAACTTTCCCTCCAAAGAGTAAGCATCTTTTAATTTCATGGCTGCAGCCACCATCTGCATTGATATTGGAGCCCAAGAAAATAAAGTCTGTCACTGTTTCCATTGTTTCCCAATCTATTTCCCATGAAGTAATGGGACCAGATGGCATGATCTTTATTTTGTGCCAACTTTTTCACTCTCCTCTTTCACCTTCATCAAGAGATTCTTTGGTTCCTCTTTGCTTTCTGCCATAAGGGTAGTGTCATCTGCATATCTGAGGTTACTGATATTTCTCCCAGCAATCTTGATTCCAGCTTGTGCTTCATCCAGGCCAGCATTTTCCATGATATACTTTGTGTCTAAGCTAATGTCATGATGTATGTCAAAACCCATAAACTGTATAAAACCTAAAGTGAATCCTAATGTAAACTATGAATTTTGTGTGATGAAGTTGTGTCAATGTGGATTCCTTTGAATGTAAAAAATACACCTCTCTTGTGGGAGAGGCTGTTCTTGTGTGAGGATAAGGGTATATGGTTTTGCCATGAAACTAAAACTGCTTCACAAAGTAAAATTCATTAGTTAAAAATATACATTTTGTCAAAATAGATACATCAACTTATCTTGAAACCAGAATGTAGAAAGAATTCTGAGAAAGATTTTATAGATAAACCAGAAGAGAATTTTATGAAAGTCCTTTCAGCATGCTTCAGTTCAGTTCAGTTCAGCTGCTCAGTCGTGTCTGACTCTTTGCGACCCCATGAACCGCAGCACGCCAGGCCTCCTTGTCCATCACCAACTCCCGGAGTTCACCCAAACTCATGTCCATCGAGCTGGAGATGTCATCCAACCATCTCATTCTCTGTCATCCCCTTCTTTTCCTGCTCCCAATCCCTCCCAGCATCAGGGTCTTTTCCAATGAGTCAACTGTTCCCATGAGGTGGCCAAAGGATTGGAGTTTCAGCTTCGGCATCAGTCCTTCCAATGAACACACAGGACTGATCTCCTTTAGGATGGCCTGGTTGGATCTCCTTGCAGTCCAAGGGACTCTCAAGAGTCTTCCCCAACATCACAGTTCAAAAGCATCAATTTTTTGGTGCTAAACTTTCTCCACAGTCCAACTGTCACATCCATACATGACCACTGGAAAAACCATAGCCTTGACTAGATGGACCTTTGTTGGCAAAGTAATATCTCTGCTTTTTAATATGCTATCTATATTGGTCGTAACTTTCCTTCCAAGGAATAAGGGTCTTTTAATTTCATAGCTGCAATCACATTCTGCAGTGATTTGGGAGTCCATAAAATAAAATAATGCATGCTAATTGAAATATGATTAAGAAATCACACATACTAATTGAAAAAAATATATATTCACTTCATTGAGTCCCTTGCACAGCAAGGAGATCAAACCAGTCAATTATAAATGAAATCAACCCTGAATATTCATTGGAAGGACTGATGCTGAAGCACTGATACTTTGGCTATGTGATTTGAAGAGCCAACTCATTGGAAAAGACCCTAATACTGGGAAAGATTAAAGGCAGGAGTAGAAGTGGTTGATAGAGGATAAGGTGGTTGGATGGCATCACTGACTCAGTGGACATGAATTTGAGCAAACTCTGGGAGACAGTGAAGGACAGGAAAGCCTGGCGTGCTGAATTTCACACGGTTGCAAATAGTTGGACATGACTTAGCAACTGAACAACAATAACAATGTTCAATAGTTGCATTATTATAATTGCCAAGGAAGTAACCTAAGTGTCCATTACCAGATGAATTAATAAAGAAGACTTAATTAATAAAGAAGACACAAACACACATATATAGGCACACACACACACACACACACAGAGGAATACTACTCAGTCAAAAAAATAATGATATATATTACCACCTTCAGGAACATGGAAGGACTTGGAGAACGTTATGCTAAGTGAAATAAATCAGACAGAAAAAGATAAATACTGTATGATATCTCCTAAATGTGAAACCTAAAAGCTATGACAAATTAGTGTATATAGCATAAAGGAAGTAGAGTCACAGATATAGAGAAAAAACTAAGAGTTACCATTGTGGGGGATGGCAACATTGGGGTGGGGGAATGGGATGTATAAACTATTGGATGCAAGATAGGTTAAAGGCTGTATTGTAAAACACAGAGAACATACCCATGACTTTGTAAATGAAAGTAACCTTTAAATTTGTATAAAAACTAAAAATTGCAAGAGTCACAATCATTCTAAAGATGCCATATAAGGAAGTATGCATGAGTGTGCTGACTTGCTTCAGCTTTGTCTGTCTCTTTGCGACCCTATAGACTGTAGCCCACCAGGCTCCTCTGCCCATGGGATTCTCCAGGCAAGAATAGTGGAATGGGTTTCCATGCCATCCCCCAGGGGACTTACCAACTCAGGGATCACCTTGTGTCTCTTACACCTCCTGCACTGGCAAGTGGGTTGTTTACCACTGGCAGCACCTGGGAAGCCCACAAGGAGTTATAAAGGATGGAAAAAATGATAACAAAGGTAAAATTAAGTATTGTTTTTAGAGCAGAGAGGAACTGCACAACTTACCATCCCAAGAATTTCTAATAAAGAATCAAATTATCAAATTCAAAAAAAATTTGAAATCATTCCAGCCATCTTTTCTGACCATGATGCTGTAAGATTAGATCTCAGTTACAGGAAAAAAAACAAAAAACAAACAAACAAAAAAACTATTAAAAACTCCAACATATGGAGGCTAAATAGCATGCTTCTGAATAACCAACAAATCATAGAAGAAATCAAAAAGAAATCAAAATATGCATAGAAACGAATGAAAATGAAAACACAACAACCCAAAACCTACGGGACACTGTAAAAGCAGTGTGAAGGGGAAGGTTCATAGCATTACAGGCCTACCTCAAGAAACAAGAAAAAAGTCAAATAAATAACCTAACACTACACCTAAAGCAACTAGAGAAGGAAGAAATGAAGAACCCCAAGGTTAGTAGAAGGAAAGAAATCTTAAAAATTAGGGCAGAAATAAATGCTAAAGAAACAAAAGAGACCACAGCAAAAATCAACAAAGCTAAAAGTTGGTTTTTTGCAAAGGTAAATAAAATTGACTGTTAGCCAGACTCATCAAGAACCAAAGGGAGAAGAATGAAATCAAAAAAATTAGAAATGAAAATGGAGAGATCAAAACAGACAACTCTGAAATACAAAGGATCATAAGAGACTACTACCAACAGCTCTATGCCAATAAAATGGACAACTTGGAAGAAATGGACAAATTCTTAGAAAACTATGACTTTCCAAAACTGAACCAAGAAGAAATGGAAGATCTTAACAGACCTGTCTCCAGATTTGGGAATTCCCTGGTGGATCACTGGTAGAGAATACGCCTGCCAAAGCAGGAGACACAGATTCAGTCTCTGGGTTGGTTGGGAAGAATCCCTAGAGAAGGAAATGGCAACCCACTCCAGTAATCTTACCTAGGAAATTTCTTGGACAGAGGAGCCTCGCGGGCTATAGTCCATGGGGTAACAGAGTCCAACATGACTTAGAGATTAAATGACGGCAAAACTGGCAGTCCAGTGGTTAATACTCAGCATTTTCACTGTTGGGTCCCTGGGTCCAATCACTGGTCAGAGAACAAAGAATCCTGAAAAAGTGGCAGTGTGGCCAACAACGACCAGAGAAAAATAAGCAATCTCAAAACCAAGAATGTTAAGGAAAGTGTTGTTGTTGTTATTACTGTATGTTTAAATTTTCAGTGTTTTATATGCTTCGCTGCCCTGGGCCTTCCAGCTGCACCCTGGCTTTCTCCAGTTGCGGTGAGAGCAGCCGCTCTTTGCTCAGGGTTCAGGCTTCTGACTGTGGTCGCTTCTCTGGCTGCACAGCCCTGGCTCTGGAGCTTGTGGGCTCGGTACTCACAGAACAGGGACTTTGGTTGCTCTGTGGCGTGTGAAATCTTCCTAGACCAAGGATTGAACCCAGGTACCCTGCCTTGGCAGGCAGATTCCTATCCACTGTACCACCAGGGAAATTGCATTGTTATTTTTTTTTTTTAATTGCCAAATTTAATTTTAGTTATGTTCTATGATGTTTACTTAGATGAACAGAACCAAACAAAACTGTCACTAAAAGTGAAATAGAAGTTGAGTTAATTAATAAATTCATTTCAAAGGACTCTCAGTTCAGTTCAGTTCAGACCCTCAGTCATGTCAGACTCTCTGTGACCCCAAGGACAAAAAGCCCAGCATACCAGGCCTCCCTGTCCATCACCAACTCCCAGAGTTTACTCAAACTCATGTTCATTGAGTCGGTGATGCCATTCAACTATCTCATCCTCTGTCGTTCCCTTCTCCTCCTGCCCTCAATCTTTCCCAGCATCAAGGTCTTTTCTAATGAGTCAGTTCTTTGCATTGGGTGGCCAAAGTATTGGAGTTTCAGCTTCAGCACCAGTCCTTCCAAAGAATATTCAAGACTGATCTCCTTTAGGATGGACTGGTTGGATCTCCTTGCAGTTCAAGGGACTCTCAAGAGTCTTCAACATTACAATTCAAAAGCACCAATTCTTCAGTGCTCAACTTTCTTTATGGTCCAATTCTTACATCCATACATGACTACTGGAAAAACCATAGCTTTGATTAGATGGACCTTTGTTAGCATCTTTAAAAAGTAATTCTTTGTTTTCATTACCATATTCCCTTAATAATATGAATTTCTATTTATAGAGCATTATTAGTGATCAGAATTCTTATTTCAAACAGTATTGACCTAGCACTAAAAACATTTTCTGATACAAATCTAAACACAAATTCCACTAAATGAGACTTGAGATTTTACCAAAATATTTCACAGAAATTACTTAGTACTTCTTGTAGCGGCTGTCAGGAGTAATAGGTTGACAGCATTTTTCAAATGGAAACATATTGACATATAACTACATAACTAATTTTTAGTGCATAAAAATTATGTTTATCCACATATCCAGGAAGGATTTATCTATTTTGTATATAAATTTGATAACTGCAACTTTGGCCCTTTTGACTCTCTTCACCCATTTTGTCCTGCCCCTTCCACCCACCTCTGGCAACCAGCAATCTATTCTCTGAATCTATGAATTCAGGTTTGCTTGCTTTTTCTTTTTTTAAGATTTCACATATAAGTACAACTATATGGTATTTGTCTTTCTGTGTCTGTCTTACTTCATTTATTATAATGCTCTCAAGTTCCATCTGCTTGTTATTAAAATGGCAAGAATTGTTTCTTTTGTATATACATATATTCATGTATCACATTTTCTTTATCCATTCATCTGACAGAGGATACTTAGGCAGTTTCAGTGTTGTGGTTATTGTGAATAATGTTGCAGTGAAAATGGGAATCGTAATCTCTTTGATGTAGCAATTACATTTACATTTTATTCATATTCCACAATTCAGTCCAGCATATCATGTTTCATTTAGTATTCTTCTCTCTCTACATCATTATTGCTCCTATGTTCAATATCTTAATCTATATGTTGAGGGATGTAAAGATGAAAAATGCCATAAGAAGAGCTTAGTGCTAAACATTCTAACCACATCTTAACAACAACAACAACAAGAAAGGTGGGAGGAAGGACAGCTAGATGAGATATATGTGGAATCAGAGAACAATAAATTATTTCACAGATTAATTATTCCACTGGTACTGTTTTATAAAGTGACATAAATGGGACTTCTAGATTAAAAATAGCTACTAATCAAACACCAATTCTACTTACAAAAAATTGAATTGAAAATGTAGTTAATTTTGTTGGATTTTGAGATGATGTGATCAAGGTTACATGCCTAAAAATCATCTGAGTTATAGTAATTAAATCACTACTATATTAAAACAAATACTATAATGAAAAAAGAAAAAAAATAAGAGGAAAATTAGGTTTAGTGCTTTCTATATTCATCATCAAGGACTATTGTAACTTCTATCTCTTGAGAATCACTTCTTTTTTTTTCTTCTCTAAGAAGAGAATCACTTCTTAACATACTTTTCTACACCCCAGTTTCTTCATCTGTGCAGTGGAGCTGATAAGAGTTATCTATCCCTTGCTGCTGCTGCTTAGGGTTGATACAAAGGTTAATAAGCTAAACCCCATCAATTGGCTCAGACCTTACAAATAGTAAATATTTGCTATTATTAAGGAGGCTCACAGAGCAGAACAGAAGCAAGTGTCAGTTTTGAAAATAGACGTAAAAAGAGGAAAAGTTGTTGAAAAATTATGAGAGCAAAATTACACAATGCTCGACTGCACTGTTGACAAATTAGTCTAATAAGTTTTTTGTAAACCTAGAAAGATATTGAAGAAAGTTCTATATATCTGTAATTTTCCGGAAAAATTCATCTTACCTGGAAGTACATTACAGAACATTCATTTTTCCCTCTTGGAGACAAAGATGAAAACATTACATGAGGATGGATGAAAATTATTTCTTAACAAGAGGACTGACTACAGGTTTCCTCAGATAATAGCAAGGAGAAAAGAAACTCAAGTTGCATAAATAGCAGATCTCAGTCGTCAAGGGATGCTGAGATGCTGCAGGGTTGCCTCTTTTTGCAGGGCATTTATAGTCCACTTCTAGAGTTGCTCTGATAACTTAGATCTAAAAGGACACTGGTGAGTGGATTATTTGGGAAGATACACGTAATTCTTGTTGCTTTTTAGTCTCTAAGCCATGTCTGAATCTTGGCGACCCCACGGACTGTAGCCTGTTAAGCTCCTCTTTCCATGGGATTTCCAGGCAAGAATACTGGAGTGGGTTGCCATTTCCTTCTCCAGGGGATCTTCCTGACCCAGGGATCAAACCCACATCTTCTGCATTGGCAGGGGGATTCTTTACCACTGAGCCACCTGGGAAACCCAATATACATAACTAACTTGAACTAAGTAAGCAACCTTTTGGGAAGAAATATATGTACCTTTCGGATATAAAGTTTACTTAAAACTTTACAGAGTTTTGTGCCTAAACCCCTCAGGAGTGATGTGGTAATAGAAATACAGAGTCTATAAAACTCCATTTGACTAGCTTTGGATAACAGAATACTCTTCTTATCCTCAAGCTTTTTTCTGTGGAATAAACCATCATCATTTATTTGATTTGATGGTGTTGTAGGGGACAGTAGTTACTAAAATTATGTAAATGTTGTACTATTTATTTACAGATCGGGGAAAATTAGAAAGTGAAACTCAGCAGTAGCATTCAAGTCAGAAACTTGAAAGGAAATCACTTGAGGAGTTAAAGGATGACTATCATTTCAATGAAGACAGGACAGAAACTATACAAGAAGAATAGATTCAAAATAAGTGCAGAGGAAAATATGTGAGTAAATTGTCTTTTTCTTCCTTGCCAGGAGCTTCCATAAATATGTGGTATTTCTTGCAATGTATTTTTAACTACTGGGTTAAGACAATATTAATTAGTTGTTGCTTTTAAAATAGGTTTACTGTGAATTCTATAGCCTAGGAAGTTTTTTGATTAAGGGACCAGAAAATTCAAGGAGGATCTGGGAGTAAACTGAGGGTGGAATAACAGATTCTGGAAAAATAAGATCAAAGTCATAAAATAATACTGCAGGATGGCTGCATATAAAAAAAGAGGACACGTTGTTATAACTCAAGGGAGAAGGTCAGTAAAAACATTAAACAATACCAAGCTAATTTTTATTCTGAAAAAGACATAATAGCAAAAAGGGCTATTAGAACAATGAAGCTAATTTCTTCATTTCACAGAGCCATGAGTTTTTAAGTTCACAGATAATAAGAAGTGGCAATATTAGGACATGCTCCTAAATACATTTCTCCTACCTATTATTTTACATGGCTAAGAGTTGAGATGCACTGTTAGGGCTCACACTTGAGAGAATATTAAATTGCTTCCTACAGTAGATGAACTGTATGCTTGTTACATTTTTGAGTGACTCATTTATGGCAATTCGGAGCTGATTTGGCTTGTGGTTTCTTAAAGAGACTTTAGCCTAACTATGTTCTGTGTTTCCATTTACACATTTTTTAAATTTAAGTTTTTGTGACTAGAATGGAACAATGATTGATTCAGGAGGTATCATAGATTTATCTAGAAGGTTTAAGAAATCTATGCAAACTTCAGAGTTGGGTAAAGTGGGGTAATGTTAAGTCTTTCTTGTTGCTTTGCTTTTTTTTTTTTTTTTTGGTTTTCCTTTTTGAAATGTTGTGAAACAGGCAAGGGAGTCAGAAAAGTTAAGCTATAAACCCTAGTTTGCCGCATACTAGATATGTTATTATATACAGATAGCCTATGAACATAATTTATTTTTGTGTACATTTATTTTAACACAGTCATCTTGCCATGTGTACACTATTTCATGCTTTTTTAAAAAATCTTTCTCACTTGTGATCAAAATCGTCCCAGAGTCAATCTGAATTCTAAAGAATATTTTTCTTGAGTTAAAAAAAAAGAAAAAGTTAAATATATCAACTACCTTGCAAAATTTATGTCTGAATTTAGTGGCTTAATTAAGACATATAACGAGGGTACCCCAAAATATAATGAATGACTATATTGCAATCTTTATTTTTAAAGACATTAAAATATGTTAAGTTAATCATAGCAGTCCTATGTCAATGAAGAAGATGAATCAAGGAAGAATGCCAGGTGAGAAATTAAGCTTAGCTGTAGCCTTCTGGATAAAAAGACAGCTAACCTTCCAGGAAAATTTTTAGTAAGCTCCTAATAAATGCAAATTGATGAATGGACTTTTCTGAGAGTATTCCTAATTTTCCTTTAGATAGAAATTTAAAATTATGTAAATGCCTTAATATATTTTTGTCATGATAAAGAACATATTTGAAGTATATAGTGAATGCTTCAAGCCGGTAGTATATTCAGCATTATTATTTTATTCAAATTGAAATGAACAGCCTTTCTACTTACTGGCTAATATACCATGGTCTGATTTGGGGACTGATCAGAAGCTACTTCTCAATAAATTTTTCTTTAAACAAATTCCTAAATTAGTTTAATTTTAATTTAGCAGAAGCTTTTTTTTTTTTTTTTTTTTTTTTTTAATATTATTTTATTAGTTGGAGGCCAATCACTTTACAACATTTCAGTGGGTTTTGTCATACATTGACATGAATCAGCCATATAGTTACATGTATTCCCCATCCCGATCCCCCCTCCCACCTCCCTCCCCACCCGACTCCTCAGGGTCCTCCCAGTGCACCAGGCCCGAGCACCTGACTCATGTATCCCACCTGGGCTGGTGGTCCGTTTCACCATAGATAATATACATGCTGTTCTTTCAAAACATCCCACCCTCACGTTCTCCCCCAGAGTTCAAAAGTCTGTTCTGTATTTCTGTGTCTCTTTTTCTGTTTTGCATATAGGGTTATCGCCACCATCTATCTAAATTCCGTATATATGTGTTAGTATACTGTAATGTTCTTTATCTTTCTGACTTACTTCACTCTGTATAATGGGCTCCAGTTTCATCCATCTCATTAGAACTGATTCAAATGAATTCTTTTTAACGGCTGAGTAATATTCCATGGTGTATATGTACCACAGCTTCCTTATCCATTCATCTGCTGATGGGCATCTAGGTTGCTTCCATGTCCTGGCTATTATAAACAGTGCTGCGATGAATATTGGGGTGCACGTGTCTCTTTCAGATCTGGATTCCTCAGTGTGTATGCCCAGAAGTGGTATTGCTGGGTCATATGGCAGTTCTATTTCCAGTTTTTTAAGAAATCTCCACACTGTTTTCCATAGTGGCTGTACTAGTTTGCATTCCCACCAACAGTGTAAGAGGGTTCCCTTTTCTCCACACCCTCTCCAGCATTTATTGCTTGTAGACTTTTGGATAGCAGCCATCCTGACTGGCGTGTAATGGTACCTCATTGTGGTTTTGATTTGCATTTCTCTGATGATGAGTGATGTTGAGCATCTTTTCATGTGTTTGTTAGCCATCTGTATGTCTTCTTTGGAGAAATGTCTGTTTAGTTCTTTGGCCCATTTTTTGATTGGGTCGTTTATTTTTCTGGAATTGAGCTTCAGGAGTTGCTTGTATATTTTTGAGATTAATCCTTTGTCTGTTTCCTCATTTGTTATTATTTTCTCCCAATCTGAGGGCTGTCTTTTCACCTTACTTATAGTTTCCTTTGTTGTGCAAAAGCTTTTAATTTTCATTAAGTCCCATTTGTTTATTTTTGCTTTTATTTCCAATATTCTGGGAGGTGGGTCATAGAAGATCTTGCTGTGATTTATGTCGGAGAGTGTTTTGCCTATGTTCTCCTCTAGGAGTTTTATAGTTTCTGGTCTTACATTTAGATCTTTAATCCATTTTGAGTTTATTTTTGTGTATGGTGTTAGGAAGTGTTCTAGTTTCATTCTTTTACAAGTGGTTGACCAGTTTTCCCAGCACCACTTGTTAAAGAGATTGTCTTTTTTCCATTGTATATCCTTGCCTCCTTTGTCAAAGATAAGGTGTCCATAGGTTCGTGGATTTATCTCTGGGCTTTCTATTCTGTTCCATTGATCTATATTTCTGTCTTTGTGCCAGTACCATACTGTCTTGATCAAAAGCCCAGGACCAGATGGCTTCACAGCTGAATTCTACCAAAAATTTAGAGAAGAGCTAACACCTATCTTACTCAAACTCTTCCAGAAAATTGCAGATGAAGGTAAACTTCCAAACTCATTCTATGAGGCCACCATCACCCTAATTCCAAAACCAGACAAAGATGCCACAAAAAAAGCAAACTACAGGCCAATATCACTGATGAACATAGATGCAAAAATCCTTAACAAAATTCTAGCAAACAGAATCCAACAACATATTAAAAAAATCATACACCATGACCAAGTGGGCTTTATCCCAGGAATGCAAGGATTCTTTAATATCCGCAAATCAATCAACGTAATACACCACATTAACAAATTGGAAGATCAAAACCATATGATTATCTCAATAGATGCAGAGAAAGCCTTTGACAAAATTCAACACTCATTTATGATTAAAACATAGTGTTGGAAGTTTTGGCCACAGCAATCAGAGCAGAAAAAGACATAAAAGGAATCCAGATAGGAAAAGAAGAAGTGAAACTCTCGCTGTTTGCAGATGACATGATCCTCTACATAGAAAACCCTAAAGACTCTACCAGAAAAGTACTAGAGCTAATTAATGAATATAGTAAAGTTGCAGGATATAAAATTAACACACAGAAATCCCTTGCATTCCTATACACTAACAATGAAAAAACAGAAAGAGAAATTAAGGAAACAATACCATTCACCATTGCAACAAAAAGAATAAAATACTTAGGAGTATATCTACCTAAAGAAACAAAAGACCTATACATAGGAAACTATAAAACACTGATGAAAGAAATCAAAGAGGACACAAACAGTTGGAGAAACATACCGTGTTCATGGATTGGAAGAATCAATATTGTCAAAATGGCTATTCTACCCAAAGCAATCTATAGATTCAATGCAATCCCTATCAAGTTACCAACGGTATTTTTCACAGAACTAGAACAAATAATTTCACAATTTGTATGGAAATACAAAAAACCTCGAATAGCCAAAGTAATCTTGAGAAAGAAGAATGGAACTGGAGGAATCAAGCTGCCTGACTTCAGACTCTACTACAAAGCCACAGTCATCAAGACAGTATGGTACTGGCACAAAGACAGAAATATAGATCAATGGAACAGAATAGAAAGCCCAGAGATAAATCCACGAACCTATGGACAGCTTATCTTTGACAAAGGAGGCAAGGATATACAATGGAAAAAAGACAATCTCTTTAACAAGTGGTGCTGGGAAAACTGGTCAACCACTTGTAAAAGAATGAAACTAGAACACTTCCTAACACCATACACAAAAATAAACTCAAAATGGATTAAAGATCTAAATGTAAGACCAGAAACTATAAAACTCCTAGAGGAGAACATAGGCAAAACACTCTCTGACATAAATCACAGCAAGATCTTCTATGACCCACCTCCCAGAATATTGGAAATAAAAGCAAAAATAAACAAATGGGACCTAATGAAAATTAAAAGCTTTTGCACAACAAAGGAAACTATAAGTAAGGTGAAAAGACAGCCCTCAGATTGGCAGAAAATAATAACAAATGAGGAAACAGACAAAGGATTAATCTCAAAAATATACAAGCAACTCCTGAAGCTCAATTCCAGAAAAATAAACGACCCAATCAAAAAATGGGCCAAAGAACTAAACAGACATTTCTCCAAAGAAGACATACAGATGGCTAACAAACACATGAAAAGACGCTCAACATCACTCATCATCAGAGAAATGCAAATCAAAACCACAATGAGGTACCATTTCACGCCAGTCAGGATGGCTGCTATCCAAAAGTCTACAAGCAATAAATGCTGGAGAGCGTGTGGAGAAAAGGGAACCCTCTTACACTGTTGTTGGGAATGCAAACTAGTACAGCCACTATGGAAAACATTGTGGAGATTTCTTAAAAAACTGGAAATAGTACTGCCATATGACCCAGCAATACCACTTCTGGGCATACACACTGAGGAATCCAGATCTGAAAGAGACACGTGCACCCCAATGTTCATCGCAGCACTGTTTATAATAGCCAGGACATGGAAGCAACCTAGATGCCCATCAGCAGATGAATGGATAAGGAAGCTGTGGTACATATACACCATGGAATATTATTCAGCCGTTAAAAAGAATTCATTTGAATCAGTTCTAATGAGATGGATGAAACTGGAGCCTATTATACAGAGTGAAGTAAGCCAGAAAGATAAAGAACATTACAGTATACTAACACATATATACGGAATTTAGATAGATGGTGGCGATAACCCTATATGCAAAACAGAAAAAGAGACACAGAAGTACAGAACAGACTTTTGAACTTTGGGGGAGAACGTGAGGGTGGGATGTTTTGAAAGAGCAGCATGTATATTATCTATGGTGAAACGGACCACCAACCCAGGTGGGATGCATGAGTCAGGTGCTCGGGCCTGGTGCACTGGGAGGACCCTGAGGAGTCGGGTGGGGAGGGAGGTGGGAGGGGGGATCGGGATGGGGAATACGTGTAACTATATGGCTGATTCATGTCAATGTATGACAAAACCCACTGAAATGTTGTAAAGTGATTGGCCTCCAACTAATAAAATAATATTAAAAAAAAAAAAAGTCAAAAACATGATATCTCCTTGGTGACAAAATATATTTGATTTAGAATTGCCAAAAGGTATCATTCTTTAGAGGTTTTTTCTTTTGTTAGAACAACAATCCAAGAACTTAATTTTACTTGGCAGAGAAATAAAGTGTAAGCTGTATTTGAAAAAAAAAAAAAAAACTCTCCAGAAAGCAGGAATAGAAGGAACATACCTCAACATAATAAAAGCTATATATGACAAACCCACAGCAAGCATCACCCTCAATGGTGAAAAATTGAAGGGTCTTTTCAAACGAGTCAGTTCTTCGCATCAGGTGGCCAAGTATTGGAGTTTCAGCTTCAGCACCAGTCCTTCCAATGAATATTCAGGAGTGATCTCCTTTAGGATGGACTGGTTGGATCTCCTTGCTGTCCAAGGGATTCTCAAGAGTCTTCAGCACCACAGTTTAAAAGCATCAATTCTTCAGTGCTCAAATTTCTTTATGGTCCAACTCTTACATCCATACATGACTACTGGAAAAACCATAGCTTTGACTAGATGGACCTTTGCTGGCATCTTTAAAAGGTAAATATTTGTTTTCATTTTCACATTCCCTTAATAGTATGAATTTCTATTTATAGAGCATTATTAGTGATCAGAATTCTTATTTCAAAGAGTATTGACCTAGAACTAAAAACATTTTCTGATACAAATCTAAACAAAAATTCCTAAATGAGACTTGAGACTTTACCAAAATATTTCACAGAAATTACTTAGTACTTCTTGTAGCAGCTGTCAGGAGTAATAGGTTGACAGCATTTTTCAAATTGAAGCATACTGACATATAACTACATAATTTTTAGTTCATATATATATATATATATATATATATCTCCACATATCCAGGAAGGATTTATCTATTTTATAAATAAATTTGATGACTGCAACTTTGGACCTTTTGCCTCTCTTCACCCATTTTGTCATGCCCCTTCCACCCACCTCTGGCAACCAGCAATCTTTTCTCTGAATCTATGAATTCAGGTTTGTTTGCTTTTTCTTTTTTTAATATTTCACGTATAAGTACAATTATATGGTATTTTTCCTTTTGTGTCTCTCTTTCTTCACTTATTATAATGCTCTCGAGTTCCATCTGTGTTATTAAAGTGGCAAGATTTGTTTCTTTTGTATATGTATAAACACACATATGCATATATCACATTTGCTTTATCCATTCATCTGACAGAAGACACTTAGGCAGTTTCCGTGTTGTGGTTATTGTGAATAATGCTGCAGTGAGAATGGGAATCATAGATCTCTTTGATGTAGCAATTACATTTACATTTTCTTTATATTCCACAATTCACTCCAGGATATCATGTTTCATTTAGTATTCTTCTCTCTCTACATCATTATTGCTCCTATGTTCAATCTCTTAATCTATATGTTGAGGGATGTAAAGATGAAAAATGCCATAAGAAGAGCTTAGTGCTAAACATTCTAACCACATCTTAACAACAACAACAACAAGAAAGGTGGGAGGAAGGACAGCTAGATGAGATATATGTGGAATCAGAGAACAATAAATTATTTCATAGATTAATTATTCCACTGGTACTGTTTTATAAAGTGACATAAATGGGACTTCTAGATTAAAAATAGCTACTAATCAAACACCAATTCTACTTAAAAAAGTGAATTGAAAATGTAGTTAATTTTGTTGAATTTTGAGATGATGTGATCAGGGTTACATGCCTAAAAATCATCTGGGCTATAGTAATTAAGTCACTAATATATTAAAACAAATACTATAATGAAAAAAGAAAAAAAAAATAAGAGGAAAGTTAGGTTTAGTGCTTTCTATATTCATCATCAAAGACTATTGTAACTTCTATTTCTTGAGAATCACTTCTTAATATACTTTTCTATACCCCAGTTTCTTCATCTGTGCAATGGAGTTGATAAGAGTTATCTGTCCCTTAGGGTTGATACAAAGACCAATAAGCTAAAACCCCATCAATTGGCTCATACCTTACAGATAGTAAATATTTGCTATTATTAAGGAGGCTCACAGAGCAGAACAGAAGCAAGCGTTAGTTTTGAATATAGGCGTGAAAAGAGGAAAAGCTGTTGAAAAATTATGAGAGCAAAATTACACAGTCCTCGACTCCACTGTTGACAAATTAGTCTAGTTGACAAATTTTGTAAACCTAGAAAGATATGAAAGAAAGTTCTATATATCTATAATTTTCCGGAAAAATTCATCTTACCTGGAAGTACATTACAGAACATTCATTTTTCCCTCTTGGAGACAAAGATGAAAACATTACATGAGGATGGATGAAAATTATTTCTTAACAAGAGGACTGACTACAGGTTTCCTCAGATAATAGCAAGGAGAAAAGAAACTCAAGTTGCATAAATAGCAGATCTCAGTCATCAAGGGATGCTGAGATGCTGCAGGGTTGCCTCTTTTTGCAGGGCATTTATAGTCCACTTCTAAAGTTGCTCTGATAACTTAGATCTAAAAGGACGCTGGTGAGTGGATTATTTGGGAAGATACACATAATTATTTTTGCTGTTTAGTCTCTAAGCCATGTCTGAATCTTTGCAACCCCATGGACTGTAGCCTGTTAAGCTCCTCTTTCCATGGGATTTCCAGGCAAGAATACTGGAATGGGTTGCCATTTCCTTCTCCAGGGGATCTTCCTGACCCAGGGATCAAACCCACATCTTCTGCATTGGCAGGGGGATTCTTTACCACTGAGCCACCTGGGAAACCCAATGTACATAACTAACTTGAACTAAGTAAGCAACCTTTTGGGAAGAAATATATGTACCTTTCGGATATAAAGTTTACTTAAAACTTTACAGAGTTTTGTGCCTAAACCCCTCAGGAGTGATGTGGTAATAGAAATACAGAGTCTATAAAACTCCATTTGACTAGCTTTGGATAACAGAATACTCTTCTTATCCTCAAGCTTTTTTCTGTGGAATAAACCCTCATCATTTATTTGATTTGATGGTGTTGTAGGGGACAGTAGTTACTAAAATTATGTAAATGTTGTACTATTTATTTACAGATCGGGGAAAATTAGAAAGTGAAACTCAGCTGTAGCATTCAAGTCAGAAACTTGAAAGGAAATCACTTGAGGAGTTAAAGGATGACTATCATTTCAATGAAGACAGGACAGAAACGATACAAGAAGAATAGATTCAAAATAAGTGCAGAGGAAAATATGTGAGTAAATTGTCTTTTTCTTCCTTGCCAGGAGCTTCCATAAATATGTAGTATTTCTTGCAATGTATTTTTAACTACTGGGTTAAGACAATATTAATTAGCTGTTGCTTTTAAAATAGGTTTACTGTGAATTCTATAGCCTAGGAAATTTTTTGATCAAGGGACCAGAAAATTCAAGGAGGATCTGGGAGTAAACTGAGGGTGGACTAACAGATTCTGGAAAAATAAGATCAAAGTCATAAAATAATACTGCAGGATGGCTGCATATAAAAAAAGAGGACACGTTGTTATAACTCAAGGGAGAAGGTCAGTAAAAACATTAAACAATACCAAGCTAATTTTTATTCTGAAAAAGACATAATAGCAGAAAGGGCTATTAGAACAATGAAGCTAATTTCTTCATTTCACAGAGCCAGGAGTTTTCAAGTTCACAGATAATAAGAAGTGGCAATGTTAGGACATGCTCCTAAATACATTTCTCCTGCCGATTATTTTACATGGCTAAGAGTTGAGATGCACTGTTAGGGCTCACACTTGAGAGAATATGAAATTGCTTCCTACAGTAGATGAACTGTATGCTTGTTACATTTTTGAGTGACTCATTTATGGCAATTCAAAGCTGATTTGGATTGTGGTTTCTTATAGAGACTTTAGCCCAACTATGTTCTGTGTTTCCATTTACACATTTTTTAAATTTAAGTTTTTGTGACTAGAATGGAACAATGATTGATTCAGGAGGTATCATAGATTTATCTAGAAGGTTTAAGAAATCTATGCAAACTTCAGAGTTGGGTAAAGTGGGGTAATGTTAAGTCTTTGTTGTTGCTTTGCTTTTTTTTTTTTGGTTTTCCTTTTTGAAATGTTGTGAAACAGGCAAGGGAGTCAGAAAAGTTAAGCTATAAACCCTAGTTTGCTGCATACTAGATATGTTATTATATACAAATAGCCTATGAACATTATTTTTGTGTACATTTATTTTAACACAATCATCTTGACATGTGTACACTATTTTATGCTTTTTTAAAAAATCTTTCTCACTTGTGATCAAAATCGTCCCAGAGTCAATCTGAATTCTAAAGAATATTTTTCTTGGGTTAAAAAAAAAGAAAAAGTTAAATATATCAACTACCTTGCAAAATTTATGTCTGAATTTAGTGGCTTAATTAAGACATATAACGAGGGTACCCCAAAATATAATGAATGATTATATTGCAATCTTTATTTTTAAAGACATTAAAATATGTTAAGTTAATCATAGCAGTCCTATGTCAATGAAGAAGATGAATCAAGGAAGAATGCCAGGTGAGAAATTAAGCATAGCTGTAGCCTTCTGGATAAAAAGACAGCTAACCTTCCAGGAAAATTTTTAGTAAGCTCCTAATAAATGCAAATTGATGAATGGACTTTTCTGAGAGTATTCCTAATTTTCCTTTAGATAGAAATTTAAAATTATGTAAATGCTTTAATATATTTTTGTCGTGATAAAGAACATATTTGAAGTATATAGTGAATGCTTCAAGCCAGTAGTATATTCAACATTATTATTTTATTCAAATTGAAATGAACTGCCTTTCTACTTACTGGCTAATATACCATGGTCTGATTTGGGGAGTGATCAGAAGCTACTTCTCAATAAATTATTCTTTAAACAAATTCCTAAATTAGTTTAATTTTAATTTAGCAGAAGCTTTTAAAATTCTGCTATGGGAACAAATTTTATTTCTTTTAAAATTCTATCTCTATTGCAATGCAATTGTTCATCATGTAGGTAATAATGTTAACTTAATCAATCATAGGGAGAATTGAACCAGACATTTAAACAGAAATTGATCAAGAAGCCAAGTATGACGTTGATTATGAAAATATATAGTATGAAAATACAGACACCATGAAGACATCTGAAAAGAATTTATCCTAGTTTATTTTCATTACTTCTTATAAGTTTTTGATGGAGCACATTGTTAACCAACCACTGTCATCTTTTCAGAAGCATTCAAAACTCTATTGTGGATTGATAAGACATTCATGTCGACTAACACCAATGCTGATCACAATTTGACGGAAGAATTAGCAGAAATCAGTCAGTATATATTAACACAGAGTCTTAGTAAAAAGTATTTTGAGTACCTGATTTTTATTCAGAGACATTTAAATGAGTCCTATTAAACCTATTAATAATTAGTGTCTTTAAAATCATAGGATCATTACTCTTCTCAATAAGCATTTCTAAATATTGGTTCATGAATTTCATCATTTCAGGTAATTTATGTGTTCCATCTACACTAACCATGGAAAAATGCAATAATGTCACTGTATTTATTCTTCTGGGACTTTCCAAAAACAAGAACACTGAAATCCTTTGTTCGTCTTATTCTTATTTTGCTGCATTGCTATTTGGATAGGAAACGCGCTCATCATGATTTCTGTCGCCTGCAGTCGGCTCACTGAGCAACCCGTGCATTTTTTCCTTAATCACCTCTCAGTCCCTGACCTTTGCTACACATGGACAGTGACTCCCAAGCTAACAGCTGACTTACTGGCAGGAAGGAAGACCGTTTCCTACAGGAGCTGTGGGGCACAGCTCGTTACCGTGCATTTCTTTGGAGGCGTTGCGGTCTTATCCTCACGGGGATGGCCTATGACCGCCACGTGGCCGTCTGCAAGCCCCGCAGTGCCCCGCCGTCGTGAGCGGGCAGAGGTGCAAGGCCGTCATCACCGCCTGCGGCACTGGGGGCTTACACACTCTGCCAGCCAGCTCTGCTCACCACCCCCTTACCCTGTGGGGCCCCGCTGAGCTGGATCACCACGTCCGGGACGTGTGTCCTCTGCTGGAACTGGCCTGCGCGAGCACACGCGAGACAGGTTTCTCAGCTGTCGCTAATCCGGGCCTGGCTGCTTCGGGGGCCTCTGCTGCCGTGATGCTGTCTTACTTTTTATATTGCTCGGCATCAGGGCATGCTCCGCGGAGAGCCGCAGCAGCGCTCTCTCCACTTGCAGCTCTCACAGCACCGTCGCAGTCCTGTTTTTCGCACCTGCGTCATTCATTTACATCCGACCAGCCACAACTTTCCCGGAAGATAAAATGTTTGCTCTTTTTCACACTATCATTGCCCCGATGTTCAACCCTCTGATCTACACGCTGAGAAACACGGAGATGAAGGATGCCTTGAGGAAAGTTTGGTATCGTCATGTACTTCTGGAAAGAAAGGAACGTTTCTGAAGCTTTTCTGCGTTTCATGAGGAGGTTCCGTGAGATCGCGGCTGGGAATAATATCCATTCTCATCACCTCTGCTTGGAGAGAGAAGTGAAAAAAAAAAAAAAAAAAAGCATATCCTGTCTGTTGTTCTATGTTTCTACACTGGCACCTTACATCATTTTAAGCATTATTCTTATTCTTACCCTCCTTCTTCTCTCTGAACAATTAAGGCTATGTTTATGCAAAATAGCCAGAGTATGCGCTAAAAACAAAAAGTTGCATCACATATTTAGCATCCTATTGAAAAAAGATAAAATAAATCATGCACTTTTTATGCCTTAAAATGCTGAGAAACTAAGATATTGCCTTCTGTTTTCAAACTTTTATTGGACTATTCATGCGCGTCACTCGTGTCTAATTCATGAATGGTCAAAAACTGAGCAACGCCATGTAATCAGCAGCCAGATTGAGTCAGAAATTATCAATATACCAGAACTCCACCCCACACCCCTGTATTTCCCCACAAAATCACTATCTTTATCTTTAAAATCAATTTATATCTTTTTTGTATTCTGTAGAAAGATAGCAATAGAGATCATACTCTTGTGTCCATTTTTCTATTATTGTGTTTGTAATACTCATTCATCAAGCATCAACTTCTCTGATGGCTTTCATTGATCTACAGCATCTCTTTGCATGAATATGTGACTATTAATTTATCCATTCTTTTGGTGCTAGGCATTTTGATCATTTCTCACTGAGAGCACTGCTTTAAACATTTTGGAATGTCTTTTGGTGTATATATGTCTTCTGTTGTTTCTTTTTAATATGTTTTACATGGTAAATTTTAATACTTAAAATTTTAAGATAGTGGTACACCCTTGTGTTAGTAATCTTTGCTAATATATTACTGACATAAACTAAAATATATTAAAATTTAAAATGTCACTAGAAAGACATTAGGGTGGATGCAATAAAAGGTTTAGAAATATGTGAAACTTCTGACACTTTTAGAATTCATCACTGGGGTCTGGGGTATATTAATCAATGCCAATCAAACTGTCAATCACAGATACAAAGAATAAGACTGTTAGAAAGATAGCTTGTACAATGAAGCTTAGGAAAGATTGCCAGAATGGAGCGTCAGGTAATGTTTACAAGATTAGCATTTAGGTAATCATCACTGGGAAATATTTACAAATAAGATATTTACTAGAGGATATGGAATTGCTTATCATAAGTAAAGCTGGAAAATTATTTACTTAGGTTCTGAGTAGAAAAAAAATGTATTTCAGTGACCTCTAAATAGGGGCATTGGTTTCAGGTAAAGAAGGTATAAGCAGATGATTCCACCCTTAAAGCAGAAAGCAAAGAGGAATTAAAGAGCCTCTTGATAAAGGTAAAAAATGAGAGTGAAAAAGCTGGCTTAAAAGTCAACACACAGAAAACAAAGATCATGGCATCCGGTCCCATCACTTCATGGCAAATAAGTGAGGAAACAATGGAAATGGTGACAGACTTTATTTTCTTGGACTCCAAATTCTCTGTGAATGGTGACTGCAGCCATGAAATTGAAAAACACTTGCTCCCTGAAAGAAAAGCAATGACAAATCTACACTGTTTTAAAAAGCAGAGACATTACTTTGCCAAGAAAGGTCTGTATGTTTCAAGCTTTGGTTTTCCAGTAGTAATGTACGGGTGTGAGAGCTGGACAGTAAAGAAGGCTGAGAGCCAAAGATTGATGCCTTCAAACTGGTGTTGGAGAACATGAGAGATCCTTGGACTGCAAGGGGTCAAACCAGTCAATCCCAAAGGAAAGCAATCTTGAACATCCATTGGAAGGACTGATGCTGAAGCTGAAGCTCCAATACTTTGGCCACCTGCTGCAAAGAGTCAGCTCACCCTGATGCTGGGAAAGATTGAAGGTGGGAGGAGAAGGGGACGACAGAGGATGAGATGACTGCATGGCATCATGGACTCAAGGGACATGAGTTTGAGCAAGCCCCAGGAGTTAGTGAAGGACAGGGAAGCAGTCCATGGGGCCGCAAAGAGCTGGACGTGATTGAGCAACTGAACAATAACAAATGCGAATGCTGGTTTACAATGCACACAAACACAAAATATAGACAATTACAACTTTGCAGGAACTTCTATTATAGCACAAATGAGATAAACATTCTTGAATGCAAAATCAAACTGAAAGAGAAAATATTTAATTTCTTCCAAAAGGTGATGACCACATTAAAAAATAACCTTGAATACGGGGGAAAATTATGTTGAAAATAGATATTGCAGAGTATGTCACACAATGACTTCCTTTATTGAGGTCATCAGATAAAAATATAATGTAAAAATATTTATTATATAAAAATAATAATTTTCAAAGCATGATATATGAATCTCAAAATTGTCCAGGGTGTTTAAAAAAATTAAATAAAAAATAATATTTTAATTTGAAATTTGATAGATAAAACAAAAAAGAAAGAAACAGTTAATATCTTAAGAAATTTATCTTATCTTAAGAAAGAAACAGTAAATAGAATTGCAGTTTTTAACAAGTTACCAGAACACAGAATTAGAGAGACAAGAAGATAGAGAATATCAAAAAGATATTAATACTCATTATCAATGAATTAAAATAAAAGTGAAAAACCAATATTTATCAAACTCTAGGGTTTGGATAACAATGAGAAAAAAAAATTAAAGTGCTGTTTACTGAAAATTTTCCAGATTGATGATAATTTTGAAAGAATGAAATAGTGCCTTTTGCAGCAATGCTGATGGTCCTAGAGAGTATTATGCTTAGTTAAATAAGTCAGACAAAGACAAATACTATATGATATCACTTACATGTGGAATCTAAAAAACAGTACAAATGAGTCATATATGAAACACAAGCAGGCTCACAGAAGTAGAAGACAAACCCGTGATTATCAAAGGGAGCGAAAGGGGAGGAAGGACAGATTAGGAGTCTGGGGTTAACAGATGCAAACTCTACATGTAAAACTGAGAAGCGGTGAGGATTCACTGTAGTCCAGGCAATTATATCCAATATATTGTAACAACCTGTAATATTGACTCCCAATTGATGATTCACGGTAGTATCTTTTCCCTTTTGCTGAAAGGAATGGAAAGGAAAGTTAATTTGGTTTGGTTATTTTCTCTTCCTTTTCTTTGCAAAACCCAATCTCCCATTTGAAAAATGGAAATAAATGTGGAAGTGAATAACCTGGGACTGAGAGGAACCGAGTGCCAGTTGGTCAGTGTTTTCATTAAGTGACTCCTGCATCCATTTGCTTTGTTCAGGGCAATTATTCGAACTCGGTATGCTTCCCTTTGATTCTCTGTGTTGCTCCCCTCTCAAGAAGTAGAGACCTCCTCCAAAGAGACCTCTCGCTTCCTCAGGGCTACTAAGTGTCCCTCCTGCTTTTCAAACAAGAGCATTAGCTAGAGATGGCAAATTTCCTGACCTTCCTCAGGTCTGAATAAGAATGCTGCCCTCTAGAGACCCAGTGCCCAGAGCCCTGCTAAACAAAGTGAAAAGCAAATTCACAGACTGAAAATTCCCAGGAGGCCTCAGGAATATAACCTTGGACAACTGGTTAGTGATTATAGCAAGACTGCTTTAGAAACACTTTTGGGAAAACAAATGCCCCTAGCTTTCAAAGAATGAATTCTTGTAATGCCCTGTTTATATTTGGCTCTTGCAGGTATCATTTCCTCTAGGCACAAGCGTAAAACAGATGACTCCTACGGAATGCATGCGCACATTGCTTTAGCAGGTATACAAAAATGTCTCTGGCTTACTTGCAATTCAGAGCAGGTATTAAGAAGTTATATCTGTAATCAAAACACCAGATCACATCCCTGTGGAAAGGATTCATGCTTCTCTGTGATTTCAGGATGGATTCAGGGGTACCTAACTCTTGATTTCCCTTGCAAAACAACAGAGCTTCTCCCAAAAGAACAATCCTGAAGTTATTTGCAGAGAATTAATGTAGCTATGTTTGCATCACGGATTTGTAGTCTCCCATTTCATTTCAGGTTTATATGATTGAAAAGGCTTAGCACAGTTTACCAAGAGTGGAGAATGTACCAAGCAGATGTTTTCCTGAAGAAATGGAAACTAACCTGACGGCAACTCAAAACTGTCCTGATGTTTTTGTTTGTATTAGGCTATCGGCATGCCATTTGCCTTTTGTTCTCCTTAACTGTTATTGTAAGGCTATATACATTTTATTATGGTATAGCGATTAGAGTACATGCTTTGGTGATGTTTAGCCTTAATTGTATATTGCAGGCTGAATTGGAGTAGGGGAAATAACATTAGAATTTTGAAATGTTTAGGTTGTCTATGGCTTTTGAACATCTAATCTACAGAGATCAAATGATGATTTTCCCCAAATAAATTGGACTGATTGAAATTGATGAAGGTAAGTTAACGGTAGGGAAAGGAATCCTGCCTAGTTGTTATGTACTAGGTACCATACTAGGAAGATTCACATTACAATTTTGTGTATTTCTCAATATTCTCTTTAAGAATGTATCAATATTGCAGTTGCACATATAAGAATTCTGAAGTTTAGACAGATTAAGCATCCTTCCCAAAGAATCTCAAAAGAGTACACTTTGTTCTTGTTATAAGTTCTTTGTAAAAATTTTATGGAAAGCAAAATATTTAAAATAATTTTGGAGAGTAAACTTGGTAGTGTCTAAGCTTATGCAGGATGAAAGCTGTTTGTCTTCCACTAATTCAGAAATAAATATTTGACACAAAAGTAACATTTATTCAAACCCAAATATTGAAAAATTGGGTAATAAATTGGCCAGGTATAAGGATCTACTATTTTATCTAGTGGCAAATGTGTGTGTGTTGAAAACACATTAGGGCCTGACAATCTTGATGGAATTTACTACTAAACACGGAGTTTGAATCAATGTGATTAGTTCTCCTCTTTATTTTACACTCCTTAGCTTTTCTAATTCTTTTGCTATTGTCTTTCTTGAAAACTATTTATCCTTGCATAAATGTAATATATGAATTTAATGTTTTGAAAATTTTTCTTCAGTCAAAGAAAGGTTAATTTTTCCATGACTATAGTTTTATCCCCTCAATTTATTTACTAGATTAATTTTGTTATTGCCAGTATCTGTAGAAATACTTAATTGATAGTTCACCATAATTTCCTTAACAACATTCAATCAACAGTAAATAGCTAATCCTTTAACTGTACAAACTGGGACACTGAAAACTACTGTGGTAAATTGTAGGCAAAGATGTTGCAAATGGGCTTGAAATCATAAATGCTAATCTACATCTTAATTCTTGTAACTTCATAGATGTATTTTTAGAGTGACCTAGCATATCTAGGTAATCTATAATTGCAAAGACCTGTAATCTATATTGCAAAGAATTTGAAATATAGATTCAAATGATTCCACCCCTGCTGTCCTTCATGATTCCTGGTCTGCTCTGTTTCCATCCAGACGAGGCATCAGCAGTCTAAATGAAAGCCAGATTATTTCTATGAGCTACTGTTTATTAGCTCTCTGATTTGGGAAATTGATTCAGCTACTTTTTATCAGATTCTTTTGTAATGGAACAAAGGGATCATGTTCCCATGATTAAGTCATTTTAATCACTAGGCTCCTTCTTATTTAATAGTTCTCTTTATATCAATGCACTTAAATTTCTTAAAAATGTAAGATTTTATTGCTGTATAGTAGACATATATTATGACTATAATTGTGACATTTTTTAAATGAACCACACAACATGAATATGTGCTATTTAACTATCATGATCAGTGGAAAATCTGAGGAAGAGACCTGCTGTCATTTTGTTAAAAATGGAGATTAATAAGGAGAGATGTTAAGGATATAATATGACCAAATCAAAAACTCCTTCCTCATGGAATCAAATAAGTTAAACTAAAATGGTACCAAATGTGTTTTATTGTCTTATCTACTTGCTAGTTAAAATCACTTTAAGTATTACCAGTAATATAGCTACACAATGTGGTTAATGATGAATTTGTTAATTTCTACATAACTCTGCAACAACAACAAAAAATTTATATTTTAAAAACGTGTCTGTGATGGCTGGATATGGTCTTCACACCTGATCTAGGAGTAAGGTAGGAAGACCTTCTGGATTTACCAGGGTGGAGAGCAACATTTAGATGAGTTCTCCTGTATGTAGTGTATATTTTTCCACTCCCGTATACTTTATGTCTTAAAAATCATGCAGAAATATGATGCAAACAGATTCATGAATCAATCCTTCATTCATTCAACACATAATAGTTGATTGCTTACTGACCATAACTTACGCTTTATCATTTTATAACATCATCTTTTACTGAATTTCAGTCATTAAACAGTAAAATATAAATATATAAAACACATAAAAGGTGCAGGAGTTAAACATACCTGTGTAATTACAAGCAATTTTCTTTTTCCTTTACTTATTAAACCACTAATTTTAACAAATGTACAGTTTACTACAAAAGCAGTGACTTTAACACTCAAAGATTAAATAGAAGAAGTGCATATATTTTATTTTTAGGATGTCAGTCATTGACAGCTTTCCAGTGTTTGTGATCATGTATTCTAGTTATTTGACTTATATGATTGATTTGACTTATAAGACTTATTTGACTTATAAGATTATGCTTCTTTCACTAGTGGCAAAGAAATCAGCTGTTTTGCAAATAAATTGTCCACTCAAACATTTCAAAATTCAGAAAAATAGGTCATAATTTTTTGTTTATATTTCTTGCACTTAGGCATGAAGAAAATGCAGGGGGTAATCAACATCCTGTTGGAGAAAGAAACATTTTATAAAATGAAAACATTATCATGTACAAAAAAAACCTGTTTAATATATCAATATGTCACATACCCAGAAATGAGTAAATAAATATTCATTTTGCCCTAAATATTATGCTGTTGCTCCTTAATTGCTTCAGTTGTGTCCGACTCTGTGTGGCCCTATGGACTGCAGCCTGCCAGGCTCCTCTGCCCGTGAGATTCTCTAGGGAAGAATACAGCAGTGGGTAGCCATTCCCTTCTCCATGATTTTCCCTTCCCCTTTAGGAAATAGTGATATGTTAATCATTAAATCTAAAAACTGAGGAATACTGAAGATAATACATATTTAATTCCATCAATAGGATAGAATATTTTGATACAAAAGGAAGCTATGGGGCAAGAAAAGCCTATAATTTCCCATAAGTACAGTAAATATCTTATGAATTTGCTTCAATGATATGTTAATTGTTATAACTTTACAGTAAACTTGCTATTGTTCTACTGTAAGTGTTTCACCCAAATGTATGTGCTGATTTTTCTTTCAGGTACTCAACAATTTTTTGCATAATACCCATTAAACTCACCATATGGAAAATCAGAGGAATGTATCGGAATTCATTTTTGTGGGGCTTTCCTCTGACCAGAATATACAGATGTTTTGCTTTGTGTTCTTCTTATTCTGTTATGTTGCCCTGTTGGTGGGAAACCTTCTGATCCTTGTCTCCATCCGATGCAGTGTCCTTTTTCACCAACCGATGTACTACTTCCTCAGCCACTTATCCTCCATGGATATCTGCTATACCTCTTCTGTGACGCCCACACTGCTCAGTGACCTGCTCCTGGGAAGGAAAACCATCTCTTACGGCAACTGCATGCTGCAGGTCTTCACCATGCACTTTTTTGGCATCATCGAGGTCTTCGTCCTTACAGTCATGGCCTTTGACCGCTGTGCTGCCATCTGCAAGCCTCTCCACTACACGATTATCATGAACAGGACAAGGTGCAACCTCCTCATCGTGGCTGCTTGGGCTGGTGGGGCCGTCCATGCCTTTTCTCAGTTCTCTATGATAGTCAGTTTGCCCTTCTGTGGCCCCAATGAAATTGACCACTACTATTGTGATATTTTTCCTTTGTTGAAAGTTGCCTGTACTGATACCTACATCACTGGTGTCCTTGTGGTTGCCAATTCAGGGATGGTTGCCTTAGTAACCTTTGTTCTCTTGTTTGGGTCCTATGTCATTATATTATTCAACTTAAGAAACCACTCAGCTGAAGGAAGGCGCAAAGCCCTCTCTACCTGTGGGTCTCACATCACTGTGGTTGTATTATTTTTTGGTCCTTCAATCTTTGCCTACCTCAGACCCCCTACCACTTTCCCTGAGGACAAAATATTTTCTCTCTTTTATACCATCATTGCTCCTATGTTCAATCCCTTAATCTACACTCTGAGAAACACAGAGATGAAAAAGGCTATTAGAAAAGTTTGTTGTCAAAAGATATTTTCAGAAGGAAAACATAATTGATTTCTTCTACTTGATCAGTTCTGGGTGTTCATTGGAAGGACTGATGTTGAAACTGAAACTCCAATACTTTGACTACCTGATGTGAGGAGCTGACTCATTTGGAAAGATGCTGATGCTGGGAAGGATTGAGGGCAGAAGAAGGAGGCAACAGAGGATGAGATGGTTGGATGGCATCACCGACTCAATGGACCTGGGTTTGGGTGGACTCCGGGAGTTGGTGATGGACAGGGAGGCCTGGCGTGTTGCAGTTCATGGGGTCATAAAGAGTTGAACACGACTGAGTGACTGAACTGAGCTGAACTGAACTCAATATGTTAAATAAAAACTTTATGCAAGAGTAAATGGAAGCTTGGAATCATAGAGTTCTACGGCTTTGAGTATGATTTGAACTCAAGTTGTCGACTTTATAAATGTCAGAGGTGATGAAATGAAGAAATATAAGTGTCAAATTCTCTAACCCATAGTGAACTATGAGGCTAAAGAGAATTTTCATGATCATTCACATGTAAACTTGGGGACCAGGCAAATTGCTGATATTCTCTGGACATGCAGAAAATTAAGAAAATGTAAGTTCATAAAGCTCTTCTCTGGTGGCTCAGCAGTAAAGAATCCACTTGCAATGCAGGAGATACAGATTCAGATCCCTGGTTTGGGAAGATTCCCTGGAGAAGAAAATGACAACACACTTAAATATTCTTGCCTGGGAAATTGTATGAACAGAGAAGCCTGGTGGGCTACAGTCAATGGGGTTGGAAGAGTTGGGCCCAACTGAGTGACTACACCACCACAGGTTCATAAAGGAGACATTATTTTTCAGTATTGATATCTGTTTGGTGAAATAGTTAGAAATTGAAGAAAGTGGAGAAAACCACTAGACCATTCAAGTATGACCTAAATCAAATCCCTTGTGACTATTTAGTGGAAGTGTGAAATAGATTTAAGGGACTAGATCTGACAGACAGAGTGACTGATGAACTATAGACGGAGGTTCATGACATAGTATAGGAGACAGGAATCAAGACCATCCCCAAGAAAAATAAATGCAAAAAAGCAAAATGGGTGTCTGAGGAGGCCTTACAAATAGCTGTGGAAAGAAGAGAAGCAAAAAGTGAAGGAGAAAAGGAAAGATATATCCATTTGAATGCACAGTTCCAAAGAATAGCAAGGAGAGATAAGAAAGCCTTCCTCCATGATCAGTGCAAAGAAACAGAGGACAACAATAGAATGGGAAAGACTAGAGATCTCTTCAAGAAAATTAGAGATACCAAGGGAACATTTCATGCAAAGATGGGCTCAATAAAAGAGAAATGGCAGGGACCTAACAGAAGCAGAAGATATTAAGAAGAGATGGCAAGAATATCCAGAAGAACAGTACAAAAAAGATCTTCATGACCCAGATAATCACAACGGTGTGATCACTGACCTAGAGCCAGACATCCTGGAATGTGATGTCAAGTGGGCCTTAGGAAGCATCACTATGAACAAAGCTAGTGGAGGTGATGGAATTCCAATTGAGCTATTTCAAATCCTAGAAGATGATGTCGTGAAAGTGCTGCACTCAAAATGCCAGCAAATTTGGAAAACTCAGCAGTGGTCACAGGACTGGAAAAGATAAGTTTTCATTCCAATCCCAAAGAAAGGCAATGACAAAGAATGCTCAAACTATCGCACAATTGCACTCATCTCACACGCTAGTAAAGTGATGCTCAAAATTCTCCAAGCCAGGCTTCAGCAATACGTGAACCCTGAGCTTCCAGATGTTCAAGCTGGTTTTAGAAAAGGCAGAGGAACAAGAGATCAAATTGTCAACATCCGCTGGATCATCAAAAAACCAAGAGAGTTTTAGAAAAACATCTATTTCTGCTTTATTGACTATCACAAAGCCTTTGACTGTGTGGATCTGCGGGGAGCCGGCCTGACTGCTCAGGCCCCTTCTCGGCCCTGAGAGAGATCAAAAGGGTCTCTCTCTGTCCCGCCACCCCTGATTTATTCAAGTGCAAATTGGCCTTTCTCACCTCCCTCAAGGAAATTGCTGCAGCCATCATTTGCCCATTCTCCTGACTCTGACAAGATTATCAAGCTCCTGTGAATCTTTAACTGATTGTAAGACGCCAGTGCCATTCTCTGCTAGTCTCAGAGTTGAGATAAAATTCATGAGCTAAAACTAGTGTCTGCAGTTCTGCACGTATGCATGTCTTTGATCTAAAATTTGGTGAATCCTGTGAGCATATATATGTATGTTACCCCTCAATAAAGTTGTCGGAATCAGTCACGAGCTGACTCCGTCCCTCTCAACCCCATCTTTCCTAGTCTTTCATTTTCTCAGGTGCTCTGATGATTGCGTCCTCGACCTGTTCCTTAGCCGGCTGGCCCGGCATGGATCACAACAAACTCTGAAAAATTCTGAAAGAAATGGGAAAACTTTAGAAACCTATATGCAGGTCAGGAAGCAACAGTTAGAACTGGGCATGGAACAACAGACTGGTTCCAACTAGGAAAAGGAGTACATCAAGGCTGTATATTGTCACTCTGCTTATTTAACTTATATGCAGAGTACATCATGAGAAACGCTGGCTGGAGAAGGCACAAACTGGAATCAAGATTGCCAGGGGAAATATCAATGACCTCAGATATGCAAATGACTCCACCTTTATGGCAGAAAGTGAAAAAGAACACAAGAGCCTCTTGATGAAAGGGAAAGAGGAGAGTGAAAAAGTTGGCTTAAAGCTCTACATTCAGAAAACTAAGATCATGGCATCTGGTCCCATCACTTCATGGGAAATAGATGGGGAAACAATGGAAGCAGTGTCAGACTTTACTTTTTTGGGCTCCAAAATCAATGCAGATGGTGATTGTAGTCATGAAATTAAAAGACGCTTACTCCTTGGTAGGAATGTTATGACCAACCTAGACAGCATATTAAAAAGCAGAGACATCACTTTGTCAACAAAGTTCCATCTAGTCAAGACTATGGTTTTCTCCACTAGTCATGTATGGATGTGAGAGTTGGGCTATGAAGACAGCTGAATGCCAAAGAATTGATGCTTTTGAATTGCGGTGTTGGAGAAGACTCTTGAGAGTCCCTTGGACAGCAAGGAGATCCAACCAGTCCATCCTAAAGGAGATCAGTCCTGGGTGTTCACCCAGGAAGCTGAAGTGTTTGTGTATGTGTGTTTGCCAAGTGTTTGTGTACATACAGCTGAAGTGTTCAGCTTCATTGAAGCTGAAACTCCAATACTTTGGGCACCTGATGTGAAGAGCTGACTCATTTGAAAAGACCCTGATGCTGGGAAAGATTGAAGGTGGGAGGAGAAGGCAATAACAGAGGATAAGATGGTTGAATGGCATCACCGACTCAATGGGCATGTGTTTGGGTGCACTCCGGGAGTTGGTGATGGACAGGGCTGCCTGGTGTGGTGTGGTTCATGGGGTCACAAAGAGTCAGACACGACTGAATGACTGAACAGTTCAGTTCACTCATGTCCGACTCTTTGGTACCCCATGGACTGCAGCACACCAGGCTTCCTTGTCCATCACCAACTCCCAGAGCTTACTCATATCATTTCCATCACGTCAGTGATGCCATCCAACCATCTCATCCTCTATCATTCCCTTATTATCACTAATTATTTGTTTGTTTTGTTTCCTTCTGGATCCTTCTCCTCTTCCCAAAACTGTTCCCAAGCACACGTTTTCTCAGCAAGTTCACAGCCCCAAGACAAAGGTGGCCGTCACCTTGCTCACCATCAGACCCTAGTGGAGCAGACATTTGCATCCCAGGCCTTGTGCCTGCCTCCACGACAGGGCTCCAACACGTGTGCTCTGTCTGAGCATTCACCAGTCAACATCTTCCAGCCTAGGTCCAAGTTGTTGTTGTTTTCCTAGTTTCTTCTCTAAAGTTTATTCACACCTCAGACCACAGACACCCTGTCTCCAGCTTGTTCTCTGTGCTCAATCTCTGCGTATCCTCTGGCCAACCTTAGCCTTTAGAAAAGCACTTCCTGCTTGTTCTCTGACGGGGGCAGTTCTGGCTGCAGCTGCAACAGCACGTGGCTCCAATTTTGAATTGCGCCAGTGCTGACTCCCAATTTTGAGGAGATATCTCCTCCTCTACGTTCATTCTTTAGTTACTAATCCCCCAATCTTAGGTTACTTTCAACATTTCTAACGGCATATCATACATTGAACATATTTAAACTGCACAATTTGTTCAGTTTTGACAAATATATACACCTCTGAAACCATCCCCACGATCAAAACAACGAGAGTGTCCATCACTCCAAAGAGTTTCCTCGTGCTCATTGTAGCCTTTCCTCTTGCCCTTTACTGGACCCCCTTTCTCTGGTAACTGTTGATTTGCTGTCTCTATAGATTAGTTTGCATTCTCTAGACATTTATATACATTTAATCATACAGTATACATTCTGCATTCACTAGTTTCTTTCATAATAATGATTTAAAGATTAATCCTTATTGTTGCATGCATTAATTGTTCATCCCTTTTGATTGATGAGGAATTGAATGCAAATCCCATGAATGCAAATTTTACAATTTGCTTTTCCACTGTATTCTTGATAGACATTTGGGGTAGGTCCAGTTTTTGCCTATTACAAATAACGCTGCTATGTTCATTAATGTACAACTTACTGATTTTGCATATAGTCTTGAAAGGTATATATGTAGGAGCGAAATGACTGGTCTTATGCACACTTAACATTTTAGGAAACTGCAAGCTACTTTGGAAAAGTGAGTGATTGTACCAGTTTACCTCCCCACAAGAAGTTTATGAGTGTTCAAGATGCTCCTCAATACTTGATATGTCACTTTTCTCAATTTTCACCTATATTAGAGTCGTGAGCTGCCATCTCATCATGGATTTAATTTGCATTCATAAATAACTAATGATGTTAAGCAAATTTTCACCCACTAATTTGACATTCAAGTATCTTTTTTCAAATCATCCGCTAATTTTTAAAATTTTTATCCAGATTGTTGAAATTTTAGGCATAAAATTGCTTATATTATTTACTTATTAGCTCTTTAATATCTGTATATTTATAGCACTATCATGCCTCACTTTTGATGTTGGTAATATGTGTCATTTCTCCTTTGCTCCTGAGTCACATGGCCAGATGTTTATCAGCTTTGGAGTACTTATTTTGCTTTCCTTTTCTCTCTACTGTATTTTCTTCTGCTTTTATTTTTGATTTTTCACTTTGATCTTTATTTCTTTTCTTATTTGTTCTTTCTAATTTTAAGACAGAAATTGAGGACAAACATGAGAATATTTTTCTTTTCCAATATAGATGTTTGGTGCAACAAATCTCCCTATAATTAATACTTTACCAGTATTGTATAGACTTTGATATATTTTGTTTTTATTTTAATTCATATAAAACTACCTTGTGATCTCCTTTTGATTTATTCTTTGCCCTTGGGGCCCATTTGTGCAGATGGTTCTGAGTGTATACACCCTGCAGGACTAAACCTACTGAATGGAAAGTGCTCAATAGTAAGGGGGATAAAAATACATATATTTTGTTGGCTTCTAACTTCATTAAGCTATTTAAAACTTCAGTAAACAAATGTGGAACCTATTCCAACCTATCAATAAGAATAGGAATTTTGTTTTAAATTTCGAGTATTTTGACAATTTTCTTTCTTTCTTTTTTTTTTTTAATATTTATTTACTTTTATTTTGGCCGCACCGTGAAACTTGTGGGCTCTTAGTTCCCCAACCAGGGATTGAACCCCTGTCTCCTGCGTTGGTAGCACAGAGTCTTAACCAGTGAGCTGCCAGGGACGCCCCACAGATGATCCTTCTTCCTTCCTCTCTCACAGCCCGACGCTCACTGCAGCCTTGGCACTGCATTGTTGCTGGTTCTGCTGCTGGTCCCAGAAAGTAGTGAAGTGACAGGTGACCGATTTATTGTTAACTGACTCATGCGTCTTGTGTTGCTTTTGTTCATAGAAAATGTTGGGACTCTGAATATCTCTTTCTGATTTTCCTCTAACTTCTTTTCTTCTTTGGCTTGGAAATAGAGGCCTTCTTCCAAGCAAACTCGGTGCTCCCAAAGGGTTACTAGGTTCTTTTCTGTTCTTCACAGGAGGAAATTAGACAGAACTGGCAGAATTTACTGAGCTGCTTTGGATCTGAATAACTGTACTGACCTCTGGAGACAGTGCCCAGAGCTTGGCTAAACAAAAAGTTAAATACAGTTATATTCTGAGATTTCCCAGAAGGCTGTGCAATATAATCTTGGACAACTGATTAGTGTTCCTTGGATAGAATCTTTAAGAAATGCTTTTGGGAAAACAATTTCTTTAGCTTTTTAAGTCAAACTATTCTTACAGCTTCCTCTCAGGTTATATTTGGCTCGTGTAGAACAAGTTTCTTTCAGGCACAGGCATCACAGAGATGACTCTGAGGGCATGGATGTGAATGCGCTTTAGCAATATTTCAAAAAGTTCTTGCTTACTCTTGAATATGAGCAGGTGCTGGTGAGTCATCAGCGTTTAGAATCCTAGATCACCTTCTTGTGGGATGAACAAATGTTTCTCTGTGAACACAGGACAGTTTTCAGGGGTATTCAAACCACCACTCACTTTGTATAACAGTAGGGTTTTTCTTCCTGAAAATTCAAGCAATATTTGAAGATATTTTTAGAGAACTGATCTAGATTTGTCTGAATCGCTGCTTTATAGACTTACATTTAATTTAAGTCTATATGTAAATGCTAGTGAATGGTTAGCAAACTGTGTAAATGGAGTCGGGGTGGGTGGGGAGTTGTGTGACTGAGACATTTTCCTGAATAAGTTAAAACTAACTTGAAGACCATCTGCAAATTATCTGCAGGTAATAGTCTTTACAGTACTTGTTTTAGGCTCATCAGCTCTATTTGGCATTAATTGTGTTACTTTAAGTTTATATATTCTGTTGTGGTATATAAAACATTTTAGCAAGTGTTCAAATGAGTTCTGTTTTGATAGTATATTACAAACAGCATGTGTGCTGTGGATAATACATTTAAAAATGACGAAAATTTCAGATTGTCAGTGATCCTTCAAACTCTAATATTTGAAGAAATTCCTATTTTTTAAAATATCAGTTGCCTAGAATTGTCTAGATTCATCAGACTCAGGTTAAGCAAATGTATGGTTAGTCACAGGCTGATTATACCTATATATATATATATATATATATATATATATATATATATATATATATAAATACATACAGATCCTACTTGACTTCCTGAAGAATAGTTTTACAACCCTGATAGCACCTCATGAAGGATGAATAGGACAGTTAAGCAGTACTATAACAGGTGCAAATTAACTTTTTAACTTAATATTGGTGGTGTGAAATAAAATTAAATATCAAGAAATTTTGCAGGCAACCAGTGATATAGCCAGGTTGACTTTATTTTTTTCAACAGAAATTCACTTTGGGTTTTGTTTCGTTTTCATTTATTTCAAGTGATTTCATTGAAATGTATGTCTGTGCATTTATTCAAAGAAAAAAGAATATAAAGAAAAGATACTGTTATGTATGGATTTTGTTTTATAAACTCATGTGTTCTCTCATTATTTCCTGGAAAGATGTGTCTATATCACAGGTGTAGCTGTTGCACTTCAAGTTTAAAGTACATTGTGTTATACAACCAAGAACAACTCATGTGAATGAATAAATCCAAAACAGTCCTTTTTATACTTAAGATTGCATTACAAATAGTAAAAGAAAGTAAAACATATAAAGCATCAAGAATAAGGTGTGACAACTGCCCAGATTCAAAAAGGATGATTGATTATGCACTCTAAACTGGAAGGTCTTTTTGGATTTAAATGTCCTCTTCTGTATAAAGCATAAATATAAAAAACTGAAGCAAAAAAGTAGCCAACTTTCAGTTTACATTATTTCACTTGATATCAAACATCTGAATATTGGAAACATCTAGGTGACCAATATCCTATCTCTAGCATCAGAAGTTTACCAATGCTTGGATAAAAGTGGTTTTTCCTCCATTTTATTTTATTATCTTCGTCATATCTAATTTTGACCTTATTGCTTTTGCATCACCACTTGATTTTTTACTTAATTATGTTTTCTTTTCTTCACTTATGTGTTCAATGTTTTAACCTTCATGAAGGCCATTATTCTACTAATGCCTTCAGGAGAGCTGATAACATATTTTTATAAGATCAAAGCATTAATATCTGTAGTGTTTGGATTGAAACCTTGATGTTGTAAAAGTGATTTCAAAGCATGGACATGTTACACCATGCATCTATTCTTATAATTATCATAACATGTTTTATAGTGATCTGGGAGTCTGTCACCTTTCAGGAGATGAAAATAGTGATAATTCCTTTCCTGCTGTCTTTTCTAATCCTTGCCCCTTTTCCTGTGGAAAGCAGTGATATACATAGTGAGACTTGGAAGGTCTAGTTTATAAATGCTATGGTTTACTGGTTCTGTGGTTTGGGATAGTCACTTACTTTATTTTAAATCAATTCATTTGATACTGAAAATCATATGGTTGGATTAGATGAGTACTTTTACTCTTATGCTACAAAATAACTAGACTTATTTATTTTCAATAAAGTTTAAGTCACTTTAGTTTCTTGTACTTTCACTCAAAGGAATGCAATATATTATTTTTTCATAAATTAGCTATTAATTGCAATTGTGATGATTCATTTAAAGATATAACAAAACTTTAATTTTTATGGAGTTTATGGTATAAATTACATGTAATTTTGAAGATACAACCCTGTTGTCTCCGTGTTAAAAAAAAAAAGGAGACTATCGATATGATGTCTTCATGTTAAAAAAAAAGGCATCTTAGGGATATAATGACAAAATATGATAAAGTTAATACTTTCCCTTTTTAATGTAGACAAAGATATTGAGCTAAAATTGAAAAAAGAATTACTCTCAACATATTTTGCAGTGTGCTTTAAAGCCACGTCTGTTTATCAGCTAAGATAATATTAAATATCACCAGCAATATAGCTACACAATTTGGAAAATAGTGAACATGTTAACCTATTCATTTTGTTATATCAAAAGTTATGTTTTATTAAAAATCTGCTTATGGAACCCAGCATGACTACTACATCTGACAGAGGAGTCAGGTAGACAACCACCTGGATACTACCTAATTCCTCATGAGTGGCTGGAATAAAACTGAGAAGTGTGTGTTCTCAGTAGTAGATTCCTTCATCACCTTAGTGTTAAGTCCTACCTTGATCAAAAAGAATATACTACATGCAAATCCATTAAAAAGCCAATGAACAGAAAATAATTGATCACTTCCGGACCACAAAGTTTGCCTTATATTTATATTGAGGTGACATCATTTTCTGATTTTTGCTGTCCATGATTTATTCCCCAGAGAACACAAGTACCAAATTCAAACTATTTGTTCATTTCAATTCGTGTATCTCTTTATTTGCACTGTTAATTTTAATCACTATAAAATTCACATTAAACCATTATTTTATTTTAAATTTAAATATGAAATATAATTTTCTTTTTTTAAATGTCAATCACTAACAATTTTTGCTATATTTTCAAATAATTTTAGTCTTATAAAATAGCTAGCAAGATTGGCTCCCCAGGTTCACTATGCAGTACTTACTCTACCCTCACTCTTGTATTTCAAGGGACAGCACTTATAATCCTAATCACACAGCTCATAATTTAGGTGACTTTTATTACATGCACTGTATTCCATGATCATATGACTGCAGACAAATCCAGGAGAGTGTTTTATATCATGGTAGGGGAATGGAGCATCATGTAATTAAAAAAAAAAATTACCTTTCTGAAGGAGACATTTGAAAATTATAAGTAAAAAACATCCTCTATTAAACTGCATTAATAACACTGCTGTTTAAGTGTTAAAAGTAATGGTAATGGTATAATTTATCTCTGGGAAATAGTTCAGATCTTCATGACATTCAATGAGATTCAGTCCAGTTCAGTTCAGTTGCTCAGTCGTGTTTGACTCTTTGCGATCCCATGATGTAGCACGCCAGGACTCCCTATCCATCACCAGCTCCCGGAGTTTACACAAACTCGTGTCCATCGAGTCGGTGATGCCGTCCAGCCATCTCATCCTCTGTCGTCCCCTTCTTCTGCCCCCAATCCATCCCAGCATGAGGGTCTTTTCTAATGAGTCTACTTTTCACATGAGGTGGCCAAAGTATTGGAGTTTCAGCTTCAGCATCAATCCTTCCAATGAACACCCAGGACTGATCACCTTCAGGATGGACTGGTTGGATCTCCTTGCAGTCCAAGAGACTCTCAAGAGTCTTCTCCAACATCACAGTTCAAAAGCATCAATTCTTTGGTGCTCAGCTTTCTTCACAGTCCAACTCTCACATCCATACATGACCACTGGAAAAACCATAACCTTGGCTAGATGGACCTTTGTTGGCATTTTGTAATGTCTCTGCATTTTAATGTTCAATGAGATTGCATCCCAATCAATTCATGATAACCTGAAAATACAAGTTGAAAGTGAATTGAATACATCTAACCTACTGGACATCATAGTTTAGTCCAGCTTACCTTAAACATATTCAGAATACTTACATTAGCCTGCAGTTGAGCAAAATCATCTCTAATACTTTGACCACTGAATGCAAAGAGCCAACTCACTGGAAAACTCTCTGATGCTGGGAAAGATTGAGGGTAAGAAAAGAAGGGAGCAACAGAGGATGAGATTGTCAGATGGCATCACTGACTCAAAGGAAATGAGTTTGAGGAAACTCGGGGAGATAGTGAAGGACGGGGGGGCCTGGAGTGTTGCAGTTCATGGGTTCCTAATGAGTTGGACTTGACTTAGCTATTGAACAATAGCAGCAATCTAACACGAAGCCTATTTTTAACAATCTAACACAAAGCCTACCTCATGTAAGTTATTGAATACTCCACTAAAAGTGAAAAACAGAATGGCTGTCTGGTACAAAATGGTTGTAAGTACATCCATTCTTTACCTATGTGATCACCAGGCTGACTGGAGGCTACTGTGACTCACTGCTCAGACCCAGCATTATAACAGGGTATCATATCACCTATAGCTAGCCTAGAGAAAAGATCAAAATTCAAGTACAGTTTCTTCTTGATGCTTGCTATTCTCATACTATCATAAAGTCAGTAAAGTCGCAACATAAACCACCATGAGTCAAGGAATGTCTGTAATGCCTGTTCTGTACTGTAAACCATGTGCTCAGTCGACTCACTGTGGACCCATGGATTCAGAGCCCAGGAGGTTCTTCTGTTCATGGAATTTTCCAGGCAAGACGTGTGCATTGGGTTACCGTTTCCTACTGCAGGGGATATGCTTGATCTGAGGATCGAACCCGTGTCTCTTGTGTCTTCTGCATTGGCAGACGGGTTCTTTACCTCTAGAGCGACCTGGGAAGCCTAAACAATTATATTTTGAAAATTTAATAGAATTTACTTTTATTCCACTCCAGCATTCTTGCCTGGAGAATCCCAGGGACGGGGGAGCCTGGTGGGCTGCCGTATACGGTGTTGCACAGAGTTGGACATGACTGAAGCGACTTACCAGAAGCAGCAGCATTTTCATTACTGCCAATTGAAAACAATACTGAAGAAATGAGCTATGGTTCCTAAGAAAAATATAATATCATTAATTTATTAACTAGTTTTGGTAATTTGTTAAAATTAACTTTAATGGCTTGTTAGCAGCTTTTATATGATTGTGATCATATTGTAAATATTTTCTTTCATTTTTTTTTTTTTCAGATACTCAATTATTTGCAGATAGTATACAATATATGGAAAGTCAGAGGAACATCTCAGAATTTATTTTTTTGGGACTTTCCTATAACCAAAACATACAAATATTTTGCTTTGTGTTCTTCTTATTTTGTTACATTGCCATCTTGGTGGGAAACCTTCTGATCCTTGTCTCCATCCGATGTAGGCCTCTTTTTCACCAACCAATGTACTACTTCCTCAGCCACTTATCCTCCATGAACGTCTGCTATACCTCTTCTGTGACGCCCACACTGCTCAGTGACCTGCTCCTGGGAAGGAAAACCATCTCTTACGGCAACTGCGTGCTGCAGGTCTTCACCATGCACTTTTTTGGCATCATCGAGGTCTTCGTCCTTACAATCATGGCCTTTGACCACTGTGTTGCCATCTGCAAGCCTCTCCACTACACAATTATCATGAACAGGACAAGGTGCAACCTCCTCATCGTGGCTGCTTGGGCTGGTGGGGCCGTCCATGTCTTTTCTCAGTTCTCTATGATAGTCAGTTTGCCCTTCTGTGGCCCCAATGAAATTGACCACTACTATTGTGACATTTTTCCTTTGTTGAAAGTTGCCTGTACTGATACCTACATCACTGGTGTCCTTGTGGTTGCCAATTCAGGAATGGTTGCCTTAGTAACCTTTGTTCTTTTGTTTGGGTCCTATGTCATTATATTATTCAACTTAAGAAACCACTCAGCTGAAGGAAGGCGCAAAGTCCTCTCTACCTGTGGGTCTCACATCACTGTGGTTACCTTATTTTTTGGCCCTTCAATCTTTGCCTACCTCAGACCCCCTACCACTTTCCCTGAGAACAAAATATTTTCTCTCTTTTATACCATCATTGCTCCTATGTTCAATCCCTTAATCTACACTCTGAGAAACACAGAGATGAAAAAGGCCATGAGAAGGGTTTGGTACCAAAAGATGTTTTCAGACGAGAAGCATAATTAATTTCCCCTACTCAATGTGTTAAAACCTCTATGTGGAAGTAAAAGTGGACTTGGGAGTTGTAGAACTCAATTAACTTTCAAATCAAAGAGCCCAAATTGTTTACTTTATAAATGTTAGAGATGATGAGTTGAAAAATTATGAGAAAAATGACAATTCCATTGGTTACTCTGAGATTTGATAGGGACTTATGTGATTAAAAACATATTAGCTTAAAGAAACTGTTGCTATGTTATATAGATTAGGCAATTCTAAGACTGACTGTGAATTTAAAAAAAATAATTTGCTTATGATATTTGTACATGAAAACTAGAGAGGAAATACCTAAATTTGCTTTCAAGTTAATTCTTTAAAGACATATCTAACCTTACACTCTGCCTTGGGTGTTTCACTGACTTATGTATGGTTTTAAGGCATCTTACAGATTTTTTCATATATTAATTATGACATATAATCCATAAAGAAATGAAAAACAAAAACAAAACAGAGACAGAAAGACAGAACTATGAAGGAAATAAACCTGTACTCTGTACCTGAATCAAGAAATAGAGCACAATAGTAATCTCCAAAGTCTAATATCCATTCCTTCCTGTCCTCACTGCTTCTGTCCCCTAGAAGTAGCTCCCCTTCTGACTTTTATAGGTACTCTCCTCTCTGCCCGGTGTCGGTCATTGAGAGGACATGACCACTGCTAGAGCAATGAGATGGGCCTGAGCATCAGAAGTTCCTCATTTGTCCTCCCATTCTTGAATTTGAGTTCCATTTATTGTCCCAGTTTTTGCCTTTTCATACTGTTCATGGGGTTCTCAAGGCAAGAATGCTGAAGAGGTTTGCCATTCCCTTCTCCGGTGGACCACATATTGTCAGAACTCTCCTCCATGATTTGTCCTTGATAAGTGGTCATACATGGCATGGCTCATAGTTTCATTGAGTTAGATAAGGCTGCAATCCATATGATCACTTTGTTTAGTCCATCCTAATGGAAATCAGCCCTGAATTTTCATTGGAAGGACTGATGCTAAAGCAGAAGCTCCAATCCTCTGGCCACCTAATGTGAACAGTTGACTCAATGGAAAAGACTCTGATGCTGGGAAAGATAGAAGGCAGGAGGAGAAAGGGATGACAGAGGACAAGATGGTTGGATGGCATCACCCACTCAATGGAAGTGATTTTGAGCAAGCTCTGGGAGATGGTGAAGGACAGGGAAACCTGGCTTGTTGCAGTCCACGGGGCTGCAGAGTTGGACACAACTGAGAAACTAAACAACATCACCCCCATAGCTGGAGACGTTTTCAAGGATGCAGACTTGAGATACTAAGGTGTTGTTGAGACCATCTGGACTGGATATGTGAATGAACCCAGGAAAGACCTGTATATGATCTTAAATTTTCTGACATAAGGATGCAAAGATCTGCTTGCCTTGGAACCATCCATGACAAGCCCCCCATGTAAGGCCCCTCGTTTAGTAAAAGTGCCACCTCCAAACTGGAGTCGTCTGACTCTTTTTTCAGTCTCTCCCTGCCTGCTTATATGGGGCCAGTTTGCCAAAAAACACCTCGAAACATTAGGCATGTTATAAATTAATTATCTGTTATTGATTTTACTCATAGGTAAACTTAGGAGACTTAGTGCCTTTCTCACTAGGACCTTGTTAAGATGAAAGAGAATCCTTGGTATATGACACCCAGTAAATCCTCACTACGCATTTGCTATTATTTATTTTGCTCATATAGCACATTGGAAGCAAAAGAATCTTCAGAAATACATGGGAAAGAAGAAAATAAGGAAAGAAAGGCCTTTGGAAATGATATGTTTGGGGAAAAATTAAAACATGTTCAACTGAAAATTTTTTCTATTATTTTTTGGAAGTTTTCTAAATTCATAAAAATAACACCAAGGTTTATTAGCTTATAATTTTCTAGGAAATCAATACTTGAAAATAAAGTAAAACCCATTCGAACTCTCTCAGGGAAGACGATCTTTTTGAGGAGAGGTGAAGGTTATTAATTGCCATAAGTTAACTTCAGCTCAGTGCTTGGTTTTGTCCGACTCTTTGTGACCCCATGAATTGCAACCCACCAGGCTCCTCTGTCCATGGGATGTCCCAGGCAAGAATACCCAAGTGGGTTGCCATTTCCTCCTCCAGGGGATCTTTCTGACTCTGGGAGCGAACCCTGGTACCAGAGCTGTCCTTTCTCTCTCCCTCAGATTACAGACCAAGAAGGTGATGGCACCCCACTCCAGGGCTCTTGCCTGAAAATGCCACGGATGGAGGAGCCTGGTGGGCTGCGGTCCATGGGGTCGCTAGGAGTCGGACACGACTGAGAGACTTCACTTTCACTTTTCACTTTCATGCATTGGAGAACGAAATGGCAACCCACTCCAGTGTTCTTGCCTGGAGAATCCCAGGGACGGGGGAGCCTGGTGGGCTGCTGTCTATGGGGTCACACAGAGACGGTCACAACTGAAGTGACTTGGCAGCAGCAGCAGCAGCAGATTACAGAAATCATGGAAAGGGTAAGCCCCTCAAGGCAAAAAATCCCACAAAGTTGTTTATATCACAAACTCTGAGTGAAGTGCAAGGAATTCAGTCACTGAGGCCCAGGAGGAATGAATGTCTAATAACTGAGCTTCCTAAATCACACACAAAACCTTGTGCAAGTGGTGGCCTGCATCCTATTTATAATCCAGCTTTAATGCTCACTTCAGTGGATCTGATGACTTGGGTCTAGAGGAAATCCACTTGGTGAGCTCACGATTGGGGAACATAAATTCAAACAACTTGCAAAACAGAGTGTTCTAGAATAATATATATATATAGTTTTAGAATGTACATTTTATTTTTGCTTATTAGTTATGTGAGCTTGAACATTATGGGGAATAACCTTAGAGATGAAAATATAGATGGTGGTTAGACTCTGGTGGATACTCACACTAGGCCACTTTCTGCAAGCTGTTCCTCTGAGGGTGTGTCCTCTCACTGTGTGAACACTGGTTGAGTGACAGTGGCTCTACAATGACACTTTTATTTTTCTACGAATGGCTAATGAATGATATTGAGAGAGATGTGAATTCAAGACACAAAATGAAATACTCTGAACAGTAGGTGAAGGACCAGAATTTCAGTGAGGAAAGAACGGCAAGACTGAAAGAAGTGATATGAATGGACTCATGACAATTGGAGTGGAAGGACATGTGTGGTGAATGATTTCTCCTCCTTTCCATGATCCTGCCTGACTATGTGATAGCTGAATAGATTTTCCTTTTACTCATAGATAACAGGTTGATTGCTAGTTAAAGTTAAGTATAGGTACCATCTCTGATTTTTATAATTTGTTTTGTGATTAGAGTAGTAATAAATTCAAGGAGTTGCCTGTTGAGTGTGCTCTGATGTTCCAATAGGAAATCAGACAGTGATAGAGAAATCATGCTTTGCTGAATAAGAGGAAAATAGCATTAAGACTTTTGGTAGAAAATGGGCAAAGTGCTCACTAAGAAAATAAATGACTCACAGATTACCAAGAAAGTGAGAAAAAACAAATCCAAAAGAAAAATAGAAAAATAAGATCCTTCCAGTATCCATTGTCATGATCCATGATCCCCCATCCTGACCAAAAAAAGGAAGAAAAGATGGCTCAAGAATTAAGTTAATCAAAGACTCTAGGCAGGACACAAAAAGTCAAAAGGAGATATCTCAAAATTTGAGTCTCTTTACTTTATCTCTATATACCTTGCTCTCCACCCATATTTCCTGTAACAAATGTGGTGCTGATAACTTCATTGATTTGAATACTTTATATACCATTTTAAAACAACTGAAGTTATTTCAACAAATAGTTATTGATTATTGGTTAAATAAATGGTATCTTATAATCATTTCAGCTCCTCACGTTTGGGTAGCATCATGGAAAGGAGGAGATATAACTCCCTACACATGTTCTTCCACTTCAATTGTTGTTAATCGATTCATATCACTTCCTTTCAGTCCTGCCATTCTTTCCTCATTCCGGTCATTCACCTACTGTTCAGAGTATTTCATTCTGTGGCTTGAATTCACATTTCTCTCAATGTCATACATTAGCCATTCATAGAAAAAAAATGATTATGGAGATACACCAAAGATAAAATCATTGGAAATATTTATTGAGCCTCTAATATATATTGGCTAACTCACACCTCTTATCTAATTAATTCTCACAACAGATGTGGGGGTGGACATGCTCATCAACAAAGTGCTCATCTGCTGGCAGTATGATAATCTAAGAAAAATCAGCAGATGTCAAATTCTGGAGAAGATCTGACAGATGCAGATCCAGGAGAAGTGTCTAGAATTTAAAATTAAGCATGTACAGGCATTTCTTAATATTCTAGGCAGAATGTAAGATGGTCTTTCTTTCCTTGAGAAATTTAAATTCATGAAGATTAAGGGTGTATAAATTTACTTTGGCATAGATTGAAATCTGAAATATTGGAGTCAACGAAGCTCTCTGTTCCGAGTATTAACAGTGTCATATATTTACTGAACATGCATAAATTATCAGGAACTATGGTAACTGTGTAACATTTTACCAAGTATATTGCTAAGTAAGATATATGCTGTTTTAGATCTTGACTCTACCACTTACTAAGACCATCTTGCACTCATTTTTAATTTTTCTAAAACTCAATTTCCCCATTTGTAAGCTAAGTTTACTACTAATATTTATTAGAGTTATAGAGATGGTTGAAAAATTTGTTTACACAATGTTTAGAAGAAAGTTAGGCACATGATAATGTGAAATTGTAAACTAATAAAAGAATTATGAGACTGTTGTTAGTGTAATTAAATAACATATTGAGGCCATATACTCACTCTTAGCAAAGCCAGAATATAAACCCAAGCAATTTCACTTCCTCAATTTTAATGTTTTCCTAAACTTTACCTTTAATAATAGTGGAGAACCCCAGGGTTGTGTAAAATCTTAACTGAAGAATATATTATTAAATTGTCAAGACTATATTCATCATTTGGTATATATATCAAATTGAATTTAGATTGTTTCATTTGCTTACTGTTTTATTTTTTTTTCAAAGTTTCTATCTATTTTAAAATTTGAATCCCATAATTCTCTGAATTATTTAGGGAAGAAGCTATTTCTCTACACTTTAGATACAGAAAAATGTTACAGGAAATGCAGTTAAGAGTTCACACTTGAAACTGATGACTGTGTCAACAATAAAAGCTAGAGATCTCCCAGTAAAATTGAGAAGCTAGAAATCTAAACACTAGTTTAAGCATTATGGGATACAACTGTAGGGGAAGTTAGCAAAAAGAGAAAACTACCAAGAAAGGAATTAAAGAAATGTTTGTGGCCTTGAGAATTGAGAAAATTTGAGACCAAACACATGTTTAACAAAACTCTTTGATTAGAAAGTAAAATTTAATTAGAAGAAACATTAATACTGTATGAAATGGAGACAGAACAGTTGGCTTTGGTAAATTATTGTAAAAGCTTTAGTTTCTTTATAGGCTTAATTTATTTAGGTATAAACTAAAATGTTCCTGTTTAATTTGGGGGTGGGAAAAATTTTAAACTGGTTGTTTTTTTCCATGCCCATAATTATTATTATTATTTTTTTAAATATTAGTCTGTCTTTATGTATTTTATTTTTTTTTCATTCATTTTTATTAGTTGGAGGCTAATTACTTTATAATACTGTAGTGGATTTTGTCATACATTGACATGAATCAGCCATGGATTTGCATGTGTTCCCCATCCCGATCCCCCCTCCCACCTCCCTCTCCACCTGATCCCTCTGGGTCTTCCCAGTGCACCAGCCCCAAGCACTTGTCTCATGCATCCAACCTGGGCTGGTGATCTGTTTCACTATAGACAATATACATGTTTCGATGCTGTTCTCTCGAAACACCCCACCCTCGCCTTCTCCCACAGAGTCCAAAAGTTTGTTCTGTACATCTGTGTCTCTTTTTCTGTTTTGCATATAGGGTTATCATTGCCATCTTTCTAAATTCCATACATATGTGTTAGTATACTGTATTGGTCTTTATCTTTCTGGCTTACTTCACTCTGTATAATGGGCTCCAGTTTCATCCATATCATTAGAACTGATTCAAATGAATTCTTTTTAACGGCTGAGTAATATTCCATGGTGTATAAGTACCATAGCTTCCTTATCCATTCGTCTGCTGATGGGCATCTAGGTTGCTTCCATGTCCTGGCTATTATGAACAGTGCTGCGATGAACATTGGGGTGCACGTGTCTCTTTCAGATCTGGTTTCCTCAGTGTGTATGCCCAGAAGTGGGATTGCTGGGTCATATGGCAGTTCTATTTCCAGTTTTTTAAGGAATCTCCACACTGTTCTCCATAGAGTCCATGCCCATAATTAAAATAATGGCTTTGTTTATGTCTATTCAAATGAACAAGTGATTGCTTCAAGTTGACCAAATCAGTATTTTAAATATCATTTTAGATTAACCTTTATATAGGGGAGAGAGAGAGAGAGATGAGGAAATATTTCTATGATATAACTGGAGGCATGAAACCTTACTTTTCCATAGCTACACTGCAAACTAATTTTAAATCTTAAAATTTTACCATAGATATAATTTAATTGTTTTAAGGCTTCATTGCAAAGCACTTTTCTTTTTGGATGTGACAGAATTAATTTTGTCATTAAAGAGAGTGATAAGAAGAGAATTTATATATTAACTGATTAAATATAGCTACAAGATTAGGGCAGAAGATATGTAACAAACTTTAAAGAAAGGTTTTAATTACTTTTAATTACTTATAATGTATTTTGGGATCAACATTGATAGTAAGAACACTTGGCATATGTAGTTACCAGTTCTATGTAATATTTGTCATTAGTGTTGAGACACAAACTACATTCTTAGAGGCTATGGTCAACCCCAAGTGAATTGTTTGTATTTCCATATGTCAAATCCATATGATTTAACAGATTGTTTATGAAATGTTTCAAGCTACCTTTATTCATATTTTGTATATTTCCCATAAGTTTTTAAGTAAAATCCTGTCTATTTAGAATAAGAGGATTTGTCTAGGATATCTCAACATTTTCTTCCAGTTTAAAATAATTGTATGGCTTTAAACCTTCAATTTCTATATGAAAGTTATATTTAGTTAACTTTATTATTGACAGTCACTGGTAACACAAGAATACATATAATAAAAATATCAATCAATAATTCCATGGCTAATAAAACAATGACTATTTATTGATTTGAGTATTTTGTGATAAAATATAAAATATTTCACCATTTTACAAATGTTGTTCAGTCCCTAAGTCGTGTCTGACTCTTTGCGACCCCATGGACTGCAGCACGCCAGGCTCCCCTGTCCTTCACCATCTTCTGGAGTTTGCTCAAATTCATGTCCATTGAGTTGGTGATGCTATCTAACCATCTCATCCTCATCCACCCACCCTCTTCTCCTTTTGCCTTCAATCTTTCCCAGCAACAAGGTCTTTTTCAATGAGAGGTAGCCTAAATCTAGAGGAATAAAGTGTTTTGTACCGACTTCACACACTGCAGTGTAATTGATAACGGATTCTAGACCCCAAATGTTTGTCCTCAGCAAGCCTTTCCCACACACCTCCCATGCACTTTTTCTCTGAACTATTCAGTGTAAACTTTTTACACGTGGGTTCTGGAAAAGTCTTAGATTGGACAAATAAGGAAGAGAAAGTCGTACTCCAATTCTAACCACTGAGAAAAATATTGACTCTTAAAGTATGATTCAGTAAGTAAAGGGCAAAGTCATGAAGGTAAAATTTCCTTGTTTCTCTGTTTTTAGTTTTAGCTACCATTCTATTCTGTGGTTGATTTAGTATATGGTTTTTATTAATGTGCCAGAAATAAACATACTTCTGTTATAAAATGTTAGAACTTTACCATCTTAAGTCAGTAATAAAAATATAACTAAGGAATCAAAATTTTTCAAACCAATTGCATTGGCTTCTTGCATAGCTTTCATCTTCCTCTTTGTAAATATACATGTATCATTATATACATAAATATTTAATTTTATATTCTACCTCATGTTAAAATTATTTTGAAGCAGGATATTTTCTACTAGTGCATATTTTTAGGTTTTATACTTTCTTCTATATCATTAAAGGTAAACTTTGTAATACTTATGCTTAATTGTGTCTTTAACAAATTTGAGTTTGTAGACATACAGAGCAATGTTTCTTTTCAAGAACTTGTATTTTTTTTAGAAGTGGGAAATATTTCACAACTAATCATTATTTTTAAATAATTTGACTGATTGATCAAATATATTTATATTTCTTGTTTATTTTGAACCTAATGCTCTTAAAGATGGACTTGTGAAAATCATGAAACTAATCAGAAACAAAGAATACTATGAAATTTTCATTTTGTGAGGCTGGAATTGTGTTCATTAAACACAGTTTCATGCTATTAGTGTGCTTTAATTAATTTTTATTGGACTAGAGTTGATTTACAATGTTGTGTTTACTTTCTGCTGGACAGCAAAGTGAATCAGTTATACACATAGATAGATCCATTCTTCTTTTAGATTATTTTCCCAATGGGTCATTATAGAGTACTGAGCAGAATTCCCTGTGTTATAGAGCAGACCCTTTTTAGTATCCATTTTATTTATAGTAGGGTGTTTATGTCAATTTTAGTCTCCCAGTTTATGTCTCCCTCCTTTCCCCTTGGTAACCATAAGTTCCTTTTATCTACATCTAAAACTCTATTTTCATTTTTGCAAATAACAGAAATAGCAGACATTAGTGTTATCATAGGTTTTCTCCTTGAATATTTCTGATATCAACTTATGCACTATGTCCTTTCAGGGAACTGTTCTGCCTTTTCACTGCACTGGATCATGGAAAATAGAAATAATGTCACTGTGTTTATTCTCTTGGGACTATCTCAAAATAAGAACATTGAAATCTTCTGCTTTGTCTTATTTTTGTTTTGCTACATTGCTATTTGGATGGGAAATTTGCTCATAATGATTTCTATTGTATGCAGTCCTCTCATTGACCAACCTATGTATTTCTTCCTTAATTACCTCTCCCTCTCTGACCTTTGCTACACATCGACGGTGACACCCAAACTAATGACTGATTTATTGGCAGAAAGGAAGACCATTTCTTATAGTAACTGCATGACACAACTTTTTATCCTTCACTTCCTTGGAGCCATCGAGATTTTTATCCTCACAGGAATGGCCTATGACCGCTATGTGGCCATCTGCAAACCTCTGCACTACACCATCATCATGAGCAGACCAAAGTGTAACACAATCATCATCGCCTGCTGTACTGGGGGACTTATACACTCCGCCAGTCAGTTTCTCCTCACCATCTTTTTACCCTTCTGTGGCCCCAATGAGATTGATCACTACTTCTGTGATGTATATCCTTTGCTGAAATTGGCTTGCATGGATACATACAGGATTGGTCTCCTGGTAGTTGTTATTTCAGGTCTGATTGCCTTGGTGACTTTTGTGATTTTGATGGCTTCTTATTTTCTGATATTACACACAGTCAGGGATTACCCTGCAGAGAGCCACACCAAAGCTCTTTCCACTTGCAGTTCTCACATCACCGTTGTGGTCCTATTCTTCGTGCCTGTCCTCTTTATCTACATTCGACCAGCTGAAACTTTTCCGGAAGACAAAGTGTTTGCTCTTTTCTACACCATCATTGCCCCCATGTTCAACCCTCTGATCTATACATTGAGAAACTTGGAGATGAAGAATGCTGTGAAGAAAGTGTGGTATCATCAATTTCTTAAGAAAGGGCAGTAACCTGCATGAAAAAATATTTCAGAAAGTCACTTTAGGGCTAGAAATATCATGAGCCCTGAAAATAGTACGTATGGGATGATATATAAGGAGTTTACAATGATTGCAAACCTGGCTACAGACTCTTCAGCATTTTCTCAGGTCTCTCCTGGTTGGGAAATTTAGTTTTTTTCATGTTTATTTTCCCTCTTTTCTCTTCTCATACCTGCCTCAAGAATTCCTTAATTTGACATTGTATTTTGACTGTGCAATAAAATATTTTATTTCTTCCTATATATATGTATGAAAGTTTCTCTTTTTTTCTTTTGAAATGCTTAATTTTATAAGAAATGGTAGGTGGAGAATAGTGGGAAGTGGATATATTGATAAGTTTTATTTAAATTTACTAGATTTGAGTAAAATAATTATGTCAGTTCTTTAAGTGAAAGTGCTAGTTAGTCATGTCTAACTCTTTGCAAACTCATAGACTGTAACCTGCCATATTCCTCTGTCCATGAAATTCTCCAGGACAGAATACTGGGGTGGGCAACCATTCCCTTCTCCAGGAGATACTGTCCACTCAGAGATCTAACATGAGTCTCCCATTTTGCATGCAGATTCTTTACCATCTGAGCTAACAGGTAAGCCCCCTTAAAATATCAGATCAATATTAAATAAGCATCCTTAATTACTGAAACATAAATTCTCTACTAGCATATAGCCAATTCTCTAATTCTTTCCTTTGAATTGCCAATCTTATTCTGGGGTGCTCTTAATGACATAAACTAATAGGAAGTCATCTAATAGAGGACAAATATTGTTAGATTTTACTTCCAGTTTCTCAGAGGAGAGCATTTAAAGGTGGATTTTTGAGTTCAAGCTAATAGGTAAATGAGTGTAACATTTAACTCCTTTGGCTACTTAGAGTTTATTACCACTCTTCTACATGAAATTTGAATCTCTTTATAAAAAACAATAACATCTTTGTTTTTGCCAAATAAGATGCTTCTGCAAAGATAATCTCCCTCTTTCTCATAGTCTCCCTCTTTCTCTCCCAAAAAGGAAATGTAAATCCTAAACCTTCTGGACAATGTTAGTTCCTCTTCTAGTTCAGGTTGCAATCTTTCTTGAATAATTTGTCACAATAAGAAGAGATTGTAAAATTAATACTCAAAACTTAAAAAGGAAAAGATAGTAAGTAATTAAATGTATGAAAAGTACACAATGCTAAATTAGTCTTTGTTTCTGTGATTGGGATCAGAAATTTAGATATACTGAGGATGGTTTATCTAAGTTCCATGATGTCTGGGGTCGAAGTTTAGATAATTCAAAAGTTGGGAGGGAGCTAGAAGAGGGGAAATATGTATATCTACAGCTGATTCACAATGAGATTTGATAGAAAACAGCAAAATTCTGCACAGCAATTATCCTTCAGTAAAAAATAAATTTAAAAAATGTTCATTAACTAGAAGCTGAAATTTTTTAATACCTTGAATTTCATGCCTGGAAGTTGAGGTTGGCTGTGAACTTGGACCTCAGCTGAGCTGCTGGCCATAAAACTCTGCATCTGTCCTGTATGTGTGGGTTTTCAATGGACTAATTTGGGCTTCTGTATAGTATGGAAACTGTGAAAAAATATATCTCATTTTCACACCTTCCATGCTATGCTTTCTAAATAGTTAAATGTCCAGTGAAACCATTAGCAAATGCCATGTTTAGAAACAGTCCTACACATCTAGACATCCCATTGCCTATACAAACTAGACAATAAAATGCATTGGCTGAGGTTTTGACTACTGAGAAGAATTTCTTCACTGTTATCCTTTTGGGAATATTCATGTTTGAGGCTGTAATGCTATAACATTCCATGTTGAGTCAGTCCCAGATTTTCTGGTAGAACTAAATGCAAACAGATGCAATCATGTGTTTCCTCCTTGGCCAACTCACCATAAGATCACAGTAGTTGACTGAGGGAAAAGAGACAATTTGGCAAGGGTTTCATGAACATTTCTTGAGCGTACAAGACATGTTCGAAACTAACCTCTTAGATATCATTCTCACTGAGCTTCTTCATGGTGGAAAATTTACCACTTTGTTTTTCACTTCAGTTCAGTTCAGTTCAGTCGCTCAGCTGTGTCTGACTCTTTGCAACCCCATGGACTGCAGCATGCCAGGCTTCTCTGTCCATCACCAACTCCCAGAGATTGCTCAAACTCATGCTCATCAAGTCAGTGATGCCATTCAACCATCTCATCCTCTGTGGTCCCCTTATCCTGCTACCTTCAATCCTTCCTAGCATCAGGATCTTTTCCAATGAGTCAGTTCTTCGCATCAGATGGCCAAAGTACTGGAGTTCCAGCTTCAATGTATGTCCTTCCAAAAAATATTTCAGGAATCATTTCCTTTAGGATTGACTGGTTTGATCTCCTTGTAGTATAAGGGACTCTCAAGAGTCTTCTCCAATACCACAGTTCAAAAATATCAATTCTTCGACACACAGCTTTCTTTATGGTCCAACTCTCACATCTATACATGACTACTGGAAAAAGCATAGCTTTGACTAGATGCACCTTTGTTGACAAAGTAATATCTCTGCTTTTTAATATGCTGTCTAGGTTGGTCATAGCTTTTCTTTCAATTTCATGGCTGCAGTCACTATCTGCAGTGATTTTGAAGCTCAAAAAAATAAAGTCTCTCACTGTTTTTATTGTTTTCCCATCTACTTGCCATGAAGTGATGGGATCGGATGCCTTGATCACAGTTTTTTGAATGTTGAGTTTTAACCCAACTTTTTCATTCTCCTGTTTCACTTTCATCAAGAGGCTCTTTAGTTCTTCTTCGCTTTCTGCCATATAAGTGGTGTCATTTGCATATCTGAGGTTATTGATATTTCTTCCCAACAATCTTGATTCCAGCTTGTGTTTCATCCAGCCTGGTTTATCGCATGATGTACTGTGCATGTAAGTTAAATAAGTAGGTGAATCTGAAGCAGGAGGTGCAGTTGAAGTCATCATCTAGATAATTTATGAACATCCATTGTCAATGTTCAAGGTATATCTATCCGCAAGCTAAACAAGTAATTTGAGAAGTACTTGTAATAGCAATTAATGCCCCCTATTGTTTATGTTTTGTTTTTGTTGTTGCTATTATGATGACCTTAAGATATGCATGTCCATCAGAGATACAGTGTTATTTTGGCTACATAGTAATGACACAGAAATTATATTCCATGGGCTTACATTTGGGCATAATAAGAATCAAAAATCCAATGAAAGGATCACATGTAAATCCATGGCTGATTCATGTCAATGTATGGCAAAAACCACTACAATATTGTAAAGTAATTAACCTCCAACTAATAAAAATAAATGGGAAAAAAAGAGTGTCTATTTTAGCTGTGCATTTAAGAACTGTAAAAACAGAAATAATGTGAACTTTTGTTCCCCTGAAGACCAGTATAAGATGGCCTGGGACCACTATCTCCAGCAGTGAAGTGCTTTCACTTGAGGTCAGCTGCTTCAGAATCCCATGATTCTTATTGAAAGAAAGAAGCATATTTCTTGGGACTTACTGAGAAAAAAAAATCTTCTTTTAAATAATAAATAGGATTCACATGTGACAAATTTCTATAGCAATGACAGAAATTAAAATTTCCAAAATTTCAGGAGGGGAAAACAAACAAATTTATTCTTAAAAGACAAGAAAAGAGGACAGATTAAAAATAAAAATATATTAAAAATATAAAGCAGATATAGAACTATAGAAATGAATCCATGAAGATATGTCAGACTGTTTGATTTAATTTATTGAGCTAAAAGATAATAATTATCAGACTAGACTTTTAAATATAGTCATATATTTTAAATGGACTTCCCTCTTAACTCAGTCCATAAAGAATCTACCTGCAATGCAGGAGATCCAGCTTCAATTCCTGGGTCAGAAAGATCCCCTGGAGAAGGAAATGGCAACCCATTCCAGTATTCTTGTCTGGAAAATCCCATGGAGAGAGGAGACTGGCTGGTTACAGTCCATGGGGTTGCAAGAGTTGGACACAACTTAGCAACTAAACCACCACCAACGTTTGAAAGAGATTAACCTAAACAATAGAGATGCAAAGTGGCTAAAAGCAAGGGAGAAGGTTGAGTGGGTAAGTAGTAATGAAAAGAAAGGCAGTGTTCACGTTAGTGTCAGAGCAAAATTAATAGAGAAAAGTATGTCGACAGTGTTAATGACATTTCATAACATCAAGAAACTACAAAAATTCTACGGAAATAGAAGTTTGTATCTTTTATGGAAATAGAGGTTTATAAACCTGATGAGATCTTATGGACAGCTACAGCTCACTTGAACCAGAGACTCTGGAATATGCATTCCATTTACACACACAGAGATTACTTTTTAAAATATCATATGTTGTGATACAAATTAATTTTCTTCAAATGCACATTACTTTGACCACCTCATCTGAAGTGTAACAATGCAGTTACATTTCTACTGCAATAAACACATATTTTAAACAAGTTGAAATTTAAACTATACAATAAAGCATCTAGTGAGGTTGGGAGGGGCTTTAGATTTGAAGCAACACAGAATATTTTTCATTCTATTTCCAAACAGTTTATTCCATAGTAAACCAAACTTCGAAACTGGGTCTGGAATTTCCCTGACAGTTCAGTAGACTCTGCCTTCCAGTGCAGGAAGTGTGGGTTCGATCCCTGGATTGGGGAGTTAAGATCCCACATGCCTCATGACCGAAAACCCAAAGCTTAAAACAGAAGCACAGAAGCAATATTGTAACAAATTCAATAAAGACTTTAAAAATGGTCCACATCAAAAAATAAAATAAAAAGCCTGTTTCTGATTTTCTTGGCCTTTGACTTCTTCAGTGTTTTCTAAGATTTCCTCTGTTCAGACATTATCTCTTAGTTTTGCTCAAATTTTGTTTCAGCATAAAGGACATGATTTAGAGTCTCAGGATTGAACACAAGTGGGCTTTCAGTTTGTAATCATATTCCTCAGAGTATAAGGAATTAATAGCTGTGACATAACTATTTTTTTAAGGACTTGGCCAGCTTTTCTTTGGGAAGCTGTCTCACCCTTACAAAAAGTGAGAAGGAGGTTGGGGGTTATAATCTCCAAGGTCATCTATTTAAACACCTCTTGGAAATCAAACAGAAGGCTTATGTGGTTCCATTCCCAGAACCACAGAGGAGATATAACTTTTGGTAGAAAGCAAAAGCACTATTCAACAAAAATGCCAATGATGATTCAGTTTTAAAAATCAAAATCATTTTTAGATCATCTAAAAATTTAGATAATTTTCGTTTCAAAAATCAGGAAAGTAATTCCTGTTTCTGTAAGGGCAGAAAAGTCCCAGAACCAGGATTCATGTGAGCTGATTTTAAGATAAAATTCAATAACTTCAGTAGTATGGTTAAGATTCTGACTGTGTTGAAAACATTGCGACCATTTACTCAGAGATAAAGGATTTTATCTAAAGAGATAATCACCTGGTAAGTAAAATTTCAATCAAGCTATAGTAAATAATAATTACTTTCAAACACAAAAGATAAATTTTGCATATACAATTTAAATTAAATTTTATCTATAAACATGCTGATTACATGTTAATTCCCCTTGTCATATGCCTCAACAGACGTCAACATTAATCAGATTTTTGGTATGATTTTGAGAAATTCATGGAGAAATGATAGCATTTGTGTCACATAGGGGTTATATTAAAGAAAAAAAGAAAAAACCTTATACTTAAGATGGAAGAGAAAAAAATATTAAAGAGAAAGAAGGGTACAGATAAAATTAGTTAAGGGAATGTACCGATATAGAGATTCATCACTCTTCTGCCTCCTTTGTTACTCTGCATAATACGTATTTAGTGAGTAATTAAAAAAGCAAAATGTTACAATATAGAAAACCTTAATACCAGAGGATCCTGAATGTCAAGGTAGAGCAAACTCAATCAGGATAATTGAGAATAGGATGAACAGTTACACAGAGAGCAAATAGAATTAGTTTAGCCAAGAATTGGTACAGGTCTTGAGAGAAACCTTTGAAGCTGTTGGGAAACATTAAGCTTATTCACAAATTTTTGTGTAAGACAACTTGGTTATAAAAGAAATAACAAAAACAAACGGACAAAATAACATGCCCCGAGAATCATAAGACTAGTTTGTACCCAACAACCAAATTAGCAATATCCGGATAGTGAAAGAAAATTAAAATAAACCTAAAAACAGTCTTTAGTATTTATCAGTATTTACCCAAATTGTTAAGTATTTGGCTTCCTTTTTTTTTTTTTTTTAAAGAGATAATAAAATGATCACTGGACACTTATTTAGATTAATTGTTCAATTCATATAAAAAACTAAGATCATGGCATCCGGTTCCATCACTTCATGGCAAATAGATGGGGAAACAGTGGAAACAGTGTCAGACTTTATTTGGGGGGCTCCAAAATCACTGCAGATGGTGACTGCAACCTTGAAATTAAAACAAGCTTACACCTTGGAAGGAAAGTTATGACCAACCTAGATAGCATATTTAAAAAAAGAGACATTACTTTGTCAACAAAGGTCAATCTGGTCAAGGCTATGGTTTTTCGAGTGGTCATGTATGGATGTGAGAGTTGGACTATAAAGAAAGCTGAGCGCAGAAGAATTGATGCTTTTGAACTGTGATGTTGGACAAGACTCTTGAGAGTCCCTTGGACTGCAAGGAGAACAACCAATCCGTCCTAAAGGAGATCAGTCCTGGGTTTTCATTGGAAGGATTGATGTTGAAGCTGAAACTCCAATACTTTGGCCACCTGATGCAAAGAGCTGACTCATTGGAAAAGACCCTGATGCTGGGAAAGATTGAGGGCAGGAGGATAAGGGGACGACAGAGGATGAGATGGTTGGATGGCATCACCGACTCAATGGACATGTGTTTGGGTGGACTCTGGGAGTTGGTGATGGACAGGGAGGCCTGGTGTGCTGCGGTTCATGTGGTTGCAAAGAGTTGGACACGACTGAGTGACTGAACTGAACTGATTGCACAGTATGTACCTGCTAATTCTACCTGCACTACCATGAAATATTTATATTTATACTAGAAATGCTCATATTAAAAAGGAGAAATATGTCATAAATAACGAATTTGTCTTAGCAGCAATGCTAGTCCTTGTAATTTATCATACAAAATGTTCTCTTTAAATCACATAAGTATGAAAATGAGGATCTTGTATATATAAAATCAGTAACTCTAATATTAAAAATGAAATTGGAAATAATGTGGCAGTGTTAGAAATGTAAGTTATACTTTAAATAGCATGATTATGAAGTATCTGATATTAAGTTGAAGGCTGTGAAGGACAGACATTTAAGGGAAAAAAAGGAAACTAATTAAGTGTTCTAATTATTTTCCCATTTTGTTAGGATAACATCTAGTTAACATGAGAGAGACAGATTTTCAAACTATCCTGCCTATGAATTAATGGAATGCTTCTATTCATTTTTTTTTTCAGTTAGAATATGCTTTCCTCCAGGATCGTATGAGCAAATTATCAAAATGATCTTAAATTATTGCACTAAAAATATGCTTATAAACTATAGAAGCATATTTGTTAATTAATTAGATATGAAAGTATCTACAACCTAGACTAAAGCTATTTAAGAAAGTAACTTTTATTTATTTTTCTGATTATAGAAATGCTAATAAGATGCATGATATTCTGAAAAATATTTTCTTGGGATATTTGTTTATGAAATTGTCATTATTTCTTAAAGAAATCATTGTAACCTAAAAGATAACAAAGTAGGGACATCATAATTAATCAACTTATAAAATATTCTATTATAAAAATTATTGAAGCCTAATCCCTATAAAGCAAGTGCCATTCACTTATATATTATTGTTATTAGTCATTTTGGCAACATTTGTTTCTCAATTTTATGTATAATTACTATTGTTTTTCCTATTAAATTAAAAGAAATGTCACAGCTACTTTTGCTTCACCTGATACAGTATTTTCTTTACTGTTTTTCTCCACAATGCTTGCAAATATATCAGACTGTTTCCAGAATCAGAGCTTCTTCTTGTTCAGTCGCTAAGCGTGTCTGAATCTTTGTGACTTCGTGGACTGTACCACGCCAGGCTTCCCTGGCATTTACTCAAATACATGTCCATTGAGTCAATGATGCCGTCCAACCATACCATTCTCTGTTACCCCCACCTCCCCCTACCCTGAATCTTTCCCAGCATCAGGGTCTTTTCCAGTGAGTCGGCTCTTCTAATCAGGTGGAAAAAATTTTGGAACTTCAGCTTCAGCATCAGTTCTTCCAATGAATAATCATGGTTCATTTCCTTTAGGATTGGCTTGTTTGTTCTCCTTGCTGTCCAGACTCTCAAGAGTCTTCTGCAACACCCCAGTTTGAAAGCCTCCATTCTTTGGCGCTCAGCCCTCTCTGTGGTCCAACTCTCACATCTGTACATGACTACTGGAAAAGTCATAGCTTTGACTATATGGACCTATGTTGATAAAGTGAAATCTCTTATGCTGTCTAGGTTTGCCATAGCTTTTCATCAGTCAGACAGACTAGTCACTTGTCTTGTGTGCAAGCAGCTCACTGATAAAGATAATAATGACTTAGTGCAACATTGTAAAAAATCACGTTCCACAAGAAAATACCAACATTTTACATAAAGACGGGGTTCTATCTGGCAATTGCACAGCTTACTCTACTCCCTTCACTTTAAGCATGCTTGTTTGAATCTCCGAAGCAAACAAGCCACTTCAGGAAAAGAAACGTGTCTTTCCTAAACTCACTTTTCATCCCATACATAAGATGACCGTGCATGTTCATTTATACTTAAGCAAGTGTATTTATTAACACTATTCTCTTTCACTCTAGAAAATAATCAGATCTGGTATATTATATGGCAAGATTTTCATACAAGGTTTAGAATTAACTGTTTAAAAGTGTAGTATAGGAAGCTGATTTACTCAATGGATGTATTTCTCCAACACTCACCCTGATTGACTCCATGCTTAGTCAATATTTCTCATTCTAACCTGTCTTTTTTTTTTCCAGGCAAACTCACTGAGTCTTCACTGCATTAAACCATGAAATATACCAATAACATCACTGAATTCATTCTCTTGGGACTTTCCCAGAATATGAAAATCAAACAAGTGTGCTTCCTACTCTTCTTATTTTGTTACATAGCTATTTGGATGGGAAACTTGCTCATCATGATTTCTATCACATGCAGTCAGCTAAATGATCAACCCATGTATTTCTTCCTTAATTATCTTGCTCTGTCAGATCTGTGTTATACGTCAACAGTGACACCCAAGTTAGTCACCGACTTGCTGGCAGAACGCAGCACAATTTCATACACTGCCTGCATGGTGCAGCTTTTTGCCATGCACTTCTTTGGGGGGATTGAAGTCTGTGTCCTCACCGTGATGGCCTATGACCGCTATGTGGCCATCTGCAGGCCCCTGCACTACGCCGTCATCATGAGCAGGCCCAGACGCTTTGCCATGGTCAGTGCTTGTTATGCTGGGGCATTTCTGCACTCCTTTGTCCAGGGTCTCCTCACCATTAACTTGCCATTCTGTGGCCCCAATGAAATAGACCACTATTTCTGTGACGTGTATCCTTTGCTGACACTGGCCTGCACAGACACCTACAGAGTTGGGATCCTAGTGGTGGCCAATGCAGGCATGATGGGGTTGGTGATCTTTGTGGTCGTGATGCTGTCCTACATTTTGATATTATACACCATCAAGGCTTACCCTACAGAAAGCCGGCACAAAGCTCTTTCCACCTGTAGTTCCCACATCACAGTTGTGGTTCTGTTCTTCGTGCCTGTTCTCTTCATTTACATTAGACCGGCCACAACGTTTCCAGAAGACAAGGTGTTTGCTCTCTTCTATACCATCATCGCTCCCATGTTCAACCCTCTGATTTACACTCTCAGAAATGCAGAGATGAAGAATGCCTTGAGGAAGGTGTGGTGCCAGAAACTATTTTTGATTGCAAGGCAAAGCATCTGAAATCACTTTGCTTCCTCATTACTCATCTTATTCAAGTGATATTTGCTGACTTTAGTTTAATAAACAATGGTCTTTGCTCTAGAAAAACTAAGCATAAACAATAGCATCAGTTGAAATCTTTTCTTCTATCAATCCATGTTTCTTATTAACATCTTCCCCTAGTAACAGGAGTCATCATTTTCTTGTTGAAGTGACACTTTGCTTTGATTTTTTTTTCTCTTTCCATAAGTTGCTAAATGGAGATTACCATTCCAATTTCCCCATACTTTAGCTCCATGAAACAAATCTCCAAGTATACATAAGCTACAATCATGTTGATCATCCCAGACAGAAAGTCCATAGAACCTTGCTATACCCTCTGCATTCTCATAAAAAAGGAGTATCAAAAATTAAAGTCTTATTTTTTATTCAGCTGAGGATGTCCCATATTCATTGCACTATTTGAAAAGCAAAATTTAGTTATGTAGGAACTGAACAACAAAAATATGATTTATGTGAGAATCCCTATATAAAAATTGGAACATGTTTCTAAAGTGATTTTAATGAAATCACCTTAAAATGACAAAAATTAATAATTATATAACCTTTTACCATAACAATATCTTCATATATATTTAAAAATTAGTTTGGAAATAAAAAGGGTAGCTATATGATTTATTGCTCAACTTGAGATAATTTGAGTGTAAAAAAGAGGAGTTCTGCTACTAGTTATGCTGAAATAATGGACATAAAATGGGATTGTATCAAGCAAGTAGGATGTCTACCTACTTTTCAATGTCTGAGATGTATGGATATTCTTCTAGTGAAAAGGTTAGTGGTAGGAACATTGCAGATCTGCATGTTATCTTAGTTGAAGTCAATGGGGTTTTGAAAACAGAAGTAAATGATAGTACTGAAACTATTCGATCTAGTGTATACTTTTGGTTTTCCATTACCATCGCATTGCTGTGCCCTCCTCCAGGGGATCTTCCCCACCCAGCGATCCAACCCAGGCCTCCTGCATCTCCTACATTGCAGGCATATTCTTTACTAGTGCCATCTGGGAAGCCCAAAGCAAAAGGTACACATTTTCACTTTCCATAGAATTTCTATACACTTTGATATCCCTAGATATATATAGAATCAAGAAGTATCTCTTTTCAATTAATTGAATTTTATTTTTTTTCTCAATTCTTTAGCAAAATAAAATTCATTGGACATCATGAAAATAACTCGAAGCGGAGGAATAATGTATTATGTTGCACATGTTTAGGGGCTTCCTAGGTGGAGCTGGTGGTAAAGAACCCACCTGCCAATGCAGCAA